>NW_028248632.1:0-346309 GCF_964263255.1 Lissotriton vulgaris
ACATTTCTGAAGCATGACGTAATGGGGGGGTGTTATCTCTTTTGTCGAAAATCAGCCGTTTTTGCTCGAACATTAAATGCCTCCAAATGGTATTTATTTCACTTCCCGGGGTGAAGAAACCCTTTTTGAGAACTCAGAGTGAGTAAATTGGCCATTTTCATGCACTTTTAACCATTCCATTAATCTTGTGTTTTGGGCCCCTGGAAGCATGAAAATCACTTTAAACATGCTAATTTTAGCTCTAACACTGATGATCCACCTACAAATGTGAACTGACGTTCAAAAATAAAACATTTGAAAACGGACCATTTTCCACATTTCTGAAGCATGACGTAATGGGGGGGTGTTATCTCTTTTGTCGAAAATCAGCCGTTTTTGCTCGAACATTAAATGCCTCCAAATGGTATTTATTTCACTTCCGAGCCCCTGGAAGCATGAAAATCACTTTAAACATGCTAATTTTAGCTCTAACACTGATGATCCACCTACAAATGTGAACTGACGTTCAAAAATAAAACATTTGAAAACGGACCATTTTCCACATTTCTGAAGCATGACGTAATGGGGGGGTGTTATCTCTTTTGTCGAAAATCAGCCGTTTTTGCTCGAACATTAAATGCCTCCAAATGGTATTTAATTAACTTCCCGAGCCCCTGGAAGCATGAAAATCACTTTAAACATGCTAATTTTAGCTCTAACACTGATGATCCACCTACAAATGTGAACTGACGTTCAAAAATAAAACATTTGAAAACGGACCATTTTCCACATTTCTGAAGCATGACGTAATGGGGGGGTGTTATCTCTTTTGTCGAAAATCAGCCGTTTTTGCTCGAACATTAAATGCCTCCAAATGGTATTTAATTAACTTCCCGGGGTGAAGAAACCCTTTTTGAGAACTCAGAGTGAGTAAATTGGCCATTTTCATGCACTTTTAACCATTCCATAAATCTTGTGTTTTGGGCCCCTGGAAGCATGAAAATCACTTTAAACATGCTAATTTCAGCTCTAACACTGATGATCCACCTACAAATGTGAACTGACGTTCAAAAATAAAACATTTGAAAACGGACCATTTTCCACATTTCTGAAGCATGACGTAATGGGGGGGTGTTATCTCTTTTGTCGAAAATCAGCCGTTTTTGCTCGAACATTAAATGCCTCCAAATGGTATTTAATTAACTTCCCGAGCCCCTGGAAGCATGAAAATCACTTTAAACATGCTAATTTTAGCTCTAACACTGATGATCCACCTACAAATGTGAACTGACGTTCAAATATAAAACATTTGAAAACGGACCATTTTCCACATTTCTGAAGCATGACGTAATGGGGGGGTGTTATCTCTTTTGTCGAAAATCAGCCGTTTTTGCTCGAACATTAAATGCCTCCAAATGGTATTTAATTAACTTCCCGAGCCCCTGGAAGCATGAAAATCACTTTAAACATGCTAATTTTAGCTCTAACACTGATGATCCACCTACAAATGTGAACTGACGTTCAAAAATAAAACATTTGAAAACGGACCATTTTCCACATTTCTGAAGCATGACGTAATGGGGGGGTGTTATCTCTTTTGTCGAAAATCAGCCGTTTTTGCTCGAACATTAAATGCCTCCAAATGGTATTTAATTAACTTCCCGAGCCCCTGGAAGCATGAAAATCACTTTAAACATGCTAATTTTAGCTCTAACACTGATGATCCACCTACAAATGTGAACTGACGTTCAAAAATAAAACATTTGAAAACGGACCATTTTCCACATTTCTGAAGCATGACGTAATGGGGGGGGTGTTATCTCTTTTGTCGAAAATCAGCCGTTTTTGCTCGAACATTAAATGCCTCCAAATGGTATTTATTTCACTTCCCGGGGTGAAGAAACCCTTTTTGAGAACTCAGAGTGAGTAAATTGGCCATTTTCATGCACTTTTAACCATTCCATAAATCTTGTGTTTTGGGCCCCTGGAAGCATGAAAATCACTTTAAACATGCTAATTTTAGCTCTAACACTGATGATCCACCTACAAATGTGAACTGACGTTCAAAAATAAAACATTTGAAAACGGACCATTTTCCACATTTCTGAAGCATGACGTAATGGGGGGGTGTTATCTCTTTTGTCGAAAATCAGCCGTTTTTGCTCGAACATTAAATGCCTCCAAATGGTATTTATTTCACTTCCCGAGCCCCTGGAAGCATGAAAATCACTTTAAACATGCTAATTTTAGCTCTAACACTGATGATCCACCTACAAATGTGAACTGACGTTCAAAAATAAAACATTTGAAAACGGACCATTTTCCACATTTCTGAAGCATGACGTAATGGGGGGGTGTTATCTCTTTTGTCGAAAATCAGCTGTTTTTGCTCGAACATTAAATGCCTCCAAATGGTATTTAATTAACTTCCCGAGCCCCTGGAAGCATGAAAATCACTTTAAACATGCTAATTTTAGCTCTAACACTGATGATCCACCTACAAATGTGAACTGACGTTCAAAAATAAAACATTTGAAAACGGACCATTTTCCACATTTCTGAAGCATGACGTAATGGGGGGGTGTTATCTCTTTTGTCGAAAATCAGCCGTTTTTGCTCGAACATTAAATGCCTCCAAATGGTATTTATTTCACTTCCCGGGGTGAAGAAACCCTTTTTGAGAACTCAGAGTGAGTAAATTGGCCATTTTCATGCACTTTTAACCATTCCATTAATCTTGTGTTTTGGGCCCCTGGAAGCATGAAAATCACTTTAAACATGCTAATTTTAGCTCTAACACTGATGATCCACCTACAAATGTGAACTGACGTTCAAAAATAAAACATTTGAAAACGGACCATTTTCCACATTTCTGAAGCATGACGTAATGGGGGGGTGTTATCTCTTTTGTCGAAAATCAGCCGTTTTTGCTCGAACATTAAATGCCTCCAAATGGTATTTATTTCACTTCCGAGCCCCTGGAAGCATGAAAATCACTTTAAACATGCTAATTTTAGCTCTAACACTGATGATCCACCTACAAATGTGAACTGACGTTCAAAAATAAAACATTTGAAAACGGACCATTTTCCACATTTCTGAAGCATGACGTAATGGGGGGGTGTTATCTCTTTTGTCGAAAATCAGCTGTTTTTGCTCGAACATTAAATGCCTCCAAATGGTATTTAATTAACTTCCCGAGCCCCTGGAAGCATGAAAATCACTTTAAACATGCTAATTTTAGCTCTAACACTGATGATCCACCTACAAATGTGAACTGACGTTCAAAAATAAAACATTTGAAAACGGACCATTTTCCACATTTCTGAAGCATGACGTAATGGGGGGGTGTTATCTCTTTTGTCGAAAATCAGCCGTTTTTGCTCGAACATTAAATGCCTCCAAATGGTATTTATTTCACTTCCCGGGGTGAAGAAACCCTTTTTGAGAACTCAGAGTGAGTAAATTGGCCATTTTCATGCACTTTTAACCATTCCATTAATCTTGTGTTTTGGGCCCCTGGAAGCATGAAAATCACTTTAAACATGCTAATTTTAGCTCTAACACTGATGATCCACCTACAAATGTGAACTGACGTTCAAAAATAAAACATTTGAAAACGGACCATTTTCCACATTTCTGAAGCATGACGTAATGGGGGGGTGTTATCTCTTTTGTCGAAAATCAGCCGTTTTTGCTCGAACATTAAATGCCTCCAAATGGTATTTAATTAACTTCCCGAGCCCCTGGAAGCATGAAAATCACTTTAAACATGCTAATTTTAGCTCTAACACTGATGATCCACCTACAAATGTGAACTGACGTTCAAAAATAAAACATTTGAAAACGGACCATTTTCCACATTTCTGAAGCATGACGTAATGGGGGGGTGTTATCTCTTTTGTCGAAAATCAGCCGTTTTTGCTCGAACATTAAATGCCTCCAAATGGTATTTAATTAACTTCCCGGGGTGAAGAAACCCTTTTTGAGAACTCAGAGTGAGTAAATTGGCCATTTTCATGCACTTTTAACCATTCCATAAATCTTGTGTTTTGGGCCCCTGGAAGCATGAAAATCACTTTAAACATGCTAATTTTAGCTCTAACACTGATGATCCACCTACAAATGTGAACTGACGTTCAAAAATAAAACATTTGAAAACGGACCATTTTCCACATTTCTGAAGCATGACGTAATGGGGGGGTGTTATCTCTTTTGTCGAAAATCAGCCGTTTTTGCTCGAACATTAAATGCCTCCAAATGGTATTTAATTAACTTCCCGAGCCCCTGGAAGCATGAAAATCACTTTAAACATGCTAATTTTAGCTCTAACACTTATGATCCACCTACAAATGTGAACTGACGTTCAAATATAAAACATTTGAAAACGGACCATTTTCCACATTTCTGAAGCATGACGTAATGGGGGGGTGTTATCTCTTTTGTCGAAAATCAGCCGTTTTTGCTCGAACATTAAATGCCTCCAAATGGTATTTAATTAACTTCCCGAGCCCCTGGAAGCATGAAAATCACTTTAAACATGCTAATTTTAGCTCTAACACTGATGATCCACCTACAAATGTGAACTGACGTTCAAAAATAAAACATTTGAAAACGGACCATTTTCCACATTTCTGAAGCATGACGTAATGGGGGGGTGTTATCTCTTTTGTCGAAAATCAGCCGTTTTTGCTCGAACATTAAATGCCTCCAAATGGTATTTAATTAACTTCCCGAGCCCCTGGAAGCATGAAAATCACTTTAAACATGCTAATTTTAGCTCTAACACTGATGATCCACCTACAAATGTGAACTGACGTTCAAAAATAAAACATTTGAAAACGGACCATTTTCCACATTTCTGAAGCATGACGTAATGGGGGGGTGTTATCTCTTTTGTCGAAAATCAGCCGTTTTTGCTCGAACATTAAATGCCTCCAAATGGTATTTATTTCACTTCCCGGGGTGAAGAAACCCTTTTTGAGAACTCAGAGTGAGTAAATTGGCCATTTTCATGCACTTTTAACCATTCCATAAATCTTGTGTTTTGGGCCCCTGGAAGCATGAAAATCACTTTAAACATGCTAATTTTAGCTCTAACACTGATGATCCACCTACAAATGTGAACTGACGTTCAAAAATAAAACATTTGAAAACGGACCATTTTCCACATTTCTGAAGCATGACGTAATGGGGGGGTGTTATCTCTTTTGTCGAAAATCAGCCGTTTTTGCTCGAACATTAAATGCCTCCAAATGGTATTTATTTCACTTCCCGAGCCCCTGGAAGCATGAAAATCACTTTAAACATGCTAATTTTAGCTCTAACACTGATGATCCACCTACAAATGTGAACTGACGTTCAAAAATAAAACATTTGAAAACGGACCATTTTCCACATTTCTGAAGCATGACGTAATGGGGGGGTGTTATCTCTTTTGTCGAAAATCAGCTGTTTTTGCTCGAACATTAAATGCCTCCAAATGGTATTTAATTAACTTCCCGAGCCCCTGGAAGCATGAAAATCACTTTAAACATGCTAATTTTAGCTCTAACACTGATGATCCACCTACAAATGTGAACTGACGTTCAAAAATAAAACATTTGAAAACGGACCATTTTCCACATTTCTGAAGCATGACGTAATGGGGGGGTGTTATCTCTTTTGTCGAAAATCAGCCGTTTTTGCTCGAACATTAAATGCCTCCAAATGGTATTTATTTCACTTCCCGGGGTGAAGAAACCCTTTTTGAGAACTCAGAGTGAGTAAATTGGCCATTTTCATGCACTTTTAACCATTCCATTAATCTTGTGTTTTGGGCCCCTGGAAGCATGAAAATCACTTTAAACATGCTAATTTTAGCTCTAACACTGATGATCCACCTACAAATGTGAACTGACGTTCAAAAATAAAACATTTGAAAACGGACCATTTTCCACATTTCTGAAGCATGACGTAATGGGGGGGTGTTATCTCTTTTGTCGAAAATCAGCCGTTTTTGCTCGAACATTAAATGCCTCCAAATGGTATTTATTTCACTTCCGAGCCCCTGGAAGCATGAAAATCACTTTAAACATGCTAATTTTAGCTCTAACACTGATGATCCACCTACAAATGTGAACTGACGTTCAAAAATAAAACATTTGAAAACGGACCATTTTCCACATTTCTGAAGCATGACGTAATGGGGGGGTGTTATCTCTTTTGTCGAAAATCAGCTGTTTTTGCTCGAACATTAAATGCCTCCAAATGGTATTTAATTAACTTCCCGAGCCCCTGGAAGCATGAAAATCACTTTAAACATGCTAATTTTAGCTCTAACACTGATGATCCACCTACAAATGTGAACTGACGTTCAAAAATAAAACATTTGAAAACGGACCATTTTCCACATTTCTGAAGCATGACGTAATGGGGGGGTGTTATCTCTTTTGTCGAAAATCAGCCGTTTTTGCTCGAACATTAAATGCCTCCAAATGGTATTTATTTCACTTCCCGGGGTGAAGAAACCCTTTTTGAGAACTCAGAGTGAGTAAATTGGCCATTTTCATGCACTTTTAACCATTCCATTAATCTTGTGTTTTGGGCCCCTGGAAGCATGAAAATCACTTTAAACATGCTAATTTTAGCTCTAACACTGATGATCCACCTACAAATGTGAACTGACGTTCAAAAATAAAACATTTGAAAACGGACCATTTTCCACATTTCTGAAGCATGACGTAATGGGGGGGTGTTATCTCTTTTGTCGAAAATCAGCCGTTTTTGCTCGAACATTAAATGCCTCCAAATGGTATTTAATTAACTTCCCGAGCCCCTGGAAGCATGAAAATCACTTTAAACATGCTAATTTTAGCTCTAACACTGATGATCCACCTACAAATGTGAACTGACGTTCAAAAATAAAACATTTGAAAACGGACCATTTTCCACATTTCTGAAGCATGACGTAATGGGGGGGTGTTATCTCTTTTGTCGAAAATCAGCCGTTTTTGCTCGAACATTAAATGCCTCCAAATGGTATTTAATTAACTTCCCGGGGTGAAGAAACCCTTTTTGAGAACTCAGAGTGAGTAAATTGGCCATTTTCATGCACTTTTAACCATTCCATAAATCTTGTGTTTTGGGCCCCTGGAAGCATGAAAATCACTTTAAACATGCTAATTTTAGCTCTAACACTGATGATCCACCTACAAATGTGAACTGACGTTCAAAAATAAAACATTTGAAAACGGACCATTTTCCACATTTCTGAAGCATGACGTAATGGGGGGGTGTTATCTCTTTTGTCGAAAATCAGCCGTTTTTGCTCGAACATTAAATGCCTCCAAATGGTATTTAATTAACTTCCCGAGCCCCTGGAAGCATGAAAATCACTTTAAACATGCTAATTTTAGCTCTAACACTGATGATCCACCTACAAATGTGAACTGACGTTCAAATATAAAACATTTGAAAACGGACCATTTTCCACATTTCTGAAGCATGACGTAATGGGGGGGTGTTATCTCTTTTGTCGAAAATCAGCCGTTTTTGCTCGAACATTAAATGCCTCCAAATGGTATTTAATTAACTTCCCGAGCCCCTGGAAGCATGAAAATCACTTTAAACATGCTAATTTTAGCTCTAACACTGATGATCCACCTACAAATGTGAACTGACGTTCAAAAATAAAACATTTGAAAACGGACCATTTTCCACATTTCTGAAGCATGACGTAATGGGGGGGTGTTATCTCTTTTGTCGAAAATCAGCCGTTTTTGCTCGAACATTAAATGCCTCCAAATGGTATTTAATTAACTTCCCGAGCCCCTGGAAGCATGAAAATCACTTTAAACATGCTAATTTTAGCTCTAACACTGATGATCCACCTACAAATGTGAACTGACGTTCAAAAATAAAACATTTGAAAACGGACCATTTTCCACATTTCTGAAGCATGACGTAATGGGGGGGTGTTATCTCTTTTGTCGAAAATCAGCCGTTTTTGCTCGAACATTAAATGCCTCCAAATGGTATTTATTTCACTTCCCGGGGTGAAGAAACCCTTTTTGAGAACTCAGAGTGAGTAAATTGGCCATTTTCATGCACTTTTAACCATTCCATAAATCTTGTGTTTTGGGCCCCTGGAAGCATGAAAATCACTTTAAACATGCTAATTTTAGCTCTAACACTGATGATCCACCTACAAATGTGAACTGACGTTCAAAAATAAAACATTTGAAAACGGACCATTTTCCACATTTCTGAAGCATGACGTAATGGGGGGGTGTTATCTCTTTTGTCGAAAATCAGCCGTTTTTGCTCGAACATTAAATGCCTCCAAATGGTATTTATTTCACTTCCCGAGCCCCTGGAAGCATGAAAATCACTTTAAACATGCTAATTTTAGCTCTAACACTGATGATCCACCTACAAATGTGAACTGACGTTCAAAAATAAAACATTTGAAAACGGACCATTTTCCACATTTCTGAAGCATGACGTAATGGGGGGGTGTTATCTCTTTTGTCGAAAATCAGCTGTTTTTGCTCGAACATTAAATGCCTCCAAATGGTATTTAATTAACTTCCCGAGCCCCTGGAAGCATGAAAATCACTTTAAACATGCTAATTTTAGCTCTAACACTGATGATCCACCTACAAATGTGAACTGACGTTCAAAAATAAAACATTTGAAAACGGACCATTTTCCACATTTCTGAAGCATGACGTAATGGGGGGGTGTTATCTCTTTTGTCGAAAATCAGCCGTTTTTGCTCGAACATTAAATGCCTCCAAATGGTATTTATTTCACTTCCCGGGGTGAAGAAACCCTTTTTGAGAACTCAGAGTGAGTAAATTGGCCATTTTCATGCACTTTTAACCATTCCATTAATCTTGTGTTTTGGGCCCCTGGAAGCATGAAAATCACTTTAAACATGCTAATTTTAGCTCTAACACTGATGATCCACCTACAAATGTGAACTGACGTTCAAAAATAAAACATTTGAAAACGGACCATTTTCCACATTTCTGAAGCATGACGTAATGGGGGGGTGTTATCTCTTTTGTCGAAAATCAGCCGTTTTTGCTCGAACATTAAATGCCTCCAAATGGTATTTATTTCACTTCCGAGCCCCTGGAAGCATGAAAATCACTTTAAACATGCTAATTTTAGCTCTAACACTGATGATCCACCTACAAATGTGAACTGACGTTCAAAAATAAAACATTTGAAAACGGACCATTTTCCACATTTCTGAAGCATGACGTAATGGGGGGGTGTTATCTCTTTTGTCGAAAATCAGCTGTTTTTGCTCGAACATTAAATGCCTCCAAATGGTATTTAATTAACTTCCCGAGCCCCTGGAAGCATGAAAATCACTTTAAACATGCTAATTTTAGCTCTAACACTGATGATCCACCTACAAATGTGAACTGACGTTCAAAAATAAAACATTTGAAAACGGACCATTTTCCACATTTCTGAAGCATGACGTAATGGGGGGGTGTTATCTCTTTTGTCGAAAATCAGCCGTTTTTGCTCGAACATTAAATGCCTCCAAATGGTATTTATTTCACTTCCCGGGGTGAAGAAACCCTTTTTGAGAACTCAGAGTGAGTAAATTGGCCATTTTCATGCACTTTTAACCATTCCATTAATCTTGTGTTTTGGGCCCCTGGAAGCATGAAAATCACTTTAAACATGCTAATTTTAGCTCTAACACTGATGATCCACCTACAAATGTGAACTGACGTTCAAAAATAAAACATTTGAAAAGGACCATTTTCCACATTTCTGAAGCATGACGTAATGGGGGGGTGTTATCTCTTTTGTCGAAAATCAGCCGTTTTTGCTCGAACATTAAATGCCTCCAAATGGTATTTATTTCACTTCCCGGGGTGAAGAAACCCTTTTTGAGAACTCAGAGTGAGTAAATTGGCCATTTTCATGCACTTTTAACCATTCCATTAATCTTGTGTTTTGGGCCCCTGGAAGCATGAAAATCACTTTAAACATGCTAATTTTAGCTCTAACACTGATGATCCACCTACAAATGTGAACTGACGTTCAAAAATAAAACATTTGAAAACGGACCATTTTCCACATTTCTGAAGCATGACGTAATGGGGGGGTGTTATCTCTTTTGTCGAAAATCAGCCGTTTTTGCTCGAACATTAAATGCCTCCAAATGGTATTTAATTAACTTCCCGAGCCCCTGGAAGCATGAAAATCACTTTAAACATGCTAATTTTAGCTCTAACACTGATGATCCACCTACAAATGTGAACTGACGTTCAAAAATAAAACATTTGAAAACGGACCATTTTCCACATTTCTGAAGCATGACGTAATGGGGGGGGTGTTATCTCTTTTGTCGAAAATCAGCCGTTTTTGCTCGAACATTAAATGCCTCCAAATGGTATTTAATTAACTTCCCGAGCCCCTGGAAGCATGAAAATCACTTTAAACATGCTAATTTTAGCTCTAACACTGATGATCCACCTACAAATGTGAACTGACGTTCAAAAATAAAACATTTGAAAACGGACCATTTTCCACATTTCTGAAGCATGACGTAATGGGGGGGTGTTATCTCTTTTGTCGAAAATCAGCCGTTTTTGCTCGAACATTAAATGCCTCCAAATGGTATTTAATTAACTTCCCGAGCCCCTGGAAGCATGAAAATCACTTTAAACATGCTAATTTTAGCTCTAACACTGATGATCCACCTACAAATGTGAACTGACGTTCAAAAATAAAACATTTGAAAACGGACCATTTTCCACATTTCTGAAGCATGACGTAATGGGGGGGTGTTATCTCTTTTGTCGAAAATCAGCCGTTTTTGCTCGAACATTAAATGCCTCCAAATGGTATTTAATTAACTTCCCGAGCCCCTGGAAGCATGAAAATCACTTTAAACATGCTAATTTTAGCTCTAACACTGATGATCCACCTACAAATGTGAACTGACGTTCAAAAATAAAACATTTGAAAACGGACCATTTTCCACATTTCTGAAGCATGACGTAATGGGGGGGTGTTATCTCTTTTGTCGAAAATCAGCCGTTTTTGCTCGAACATTAAATGCCTCCAAATGGTATTTAATTAACTTCCCGAGCCCCTGGAAGCATGAAAATCACTTTAAACATGCTAATTTTAGCTCTAACACTGATGATCCACCTACAAATGTGAACTGACGTTCAAAAATAAAACATTCGAAAACGGACCATTTTCCACATTTCTGAAGCATGACGTAATGGGGGGGTGTTATCTCTTTTGTCGAAAATCAGCCGTTTTTGCTCGAACATTAAATGCCTCCAAATGGTATTTAATTAACTTCCCGGGGTGAAGAAACCCTTTTTGAGAACTCAGAGTGAGTAAATTGGCCATTTTCATGCACTTTTAACCATTCCATAAATCTTGTGTTTTGGGCCCCTGGAAGCATGAAAATCACTTTAAACATGCTAATTTTAGCTCTAACACTGATGATCCACCTACAAATGTGAACTGACGTTCAAAAATAAAACATTTGAAAACGGACCATTTTCCACATTTCTGAAGCATGACGTAATGGGGGGGTGTTATCTCTTTTGTCGAAAATCAGACGTTTTTGCTCGAACATTAAATGCCTCCAAATGGTATTTAATTAACTTCCCGAGCCCCTGGAAGCATGAAAATCACTTTAAACATGCTAATTTTAGCTCTAACACTGATGATCCACCTACAAATGTGAACTGACGTTCAAAAATAAAACATTTGAAAACGGACCATTTTCCACATTTCTGAAGCATGACGTAATGGGGGGGTGTTATCTCTTTTGTCGAAAATCAGCCGTTTTTGCTCGAACATTAAATGCCTCCAAATGGTATTTAATTAACTTCCCGAGCCCCTGGAAGCATGAAAATCACTTTAAACATGCTAATTTTAGCTCTAACACTGATGATCCACCTACAAATGTGAACTGACGTTCAAAAATAAAACATTTGAAAACGGACCATTTTCCACATTTCTGAAGCATGACGTAATGGGGGGGTGTTATCTCTTTTGTCGAAAATCAGCCGTTTTTGCTCGAACATTAAATGCCTCCAAATGGTATTTAATTAACTTCCCCAGCCCCTGGAAGCATGAAAATCACTTTAAACATGCTAATTTTAGCTCTAACACTGATGATCCACCTACAAATGTGAACTGACGTTCAAAAATAAAACATTTGAAAACGGACCATTTTCCACATTTCTGAAGCATGACGTAATGGGGGGTGTTATCTCTTTTGTCGAAAATCAGCCGTTTTTGCTCGAACATTAAATGCCTCCAAATGGTATTTAATTAACTTCCCGGGGTGAAGAACCCCTTTTTGAGAACTCAGAGTGAGTAAATTGGCCATTTTCATGCACTTTTAACCATTCCATAAATCTTGTGTTTTGGGCCCCTGGAAGCATGAAAATCACTTTAAACATGCTAATTTTAGCTCTAACACTGATGATCCACCTACAAATGTGAACTGACGTTCAAAAATAAAACATTTGAAAACGGACCATTTTCCACATTTCTGAAGCATGACGTAATGGGGGGGTGTTATCTCTTTTGTCGAAAATCAGACGTTTTTGCTCGAACATTAAATGCCTCCAAATGGTATTTAATTAACTTCCCGAGCCCCTGGAAGCATGAAAATCACTTTAAACATGCTAATTTTAGCTCTAACACTGATGATCCACCTACAAATGTGAACTGACGTTCAAAAATAAAACATTTGAAAACGGACCATTTTCCACATTTCTGAAGCATGACGTAATGGGGGGGTGTTATCTCTTTTGTCGAAAATCAGCCGTTTTTGCTCGAACATTAAATGCCTCCAAATGGTATTTAATTAACTTCCCGAGCCCCTGGAAGCATGAAAATCACTTTAAACATGCTAATTTTAGCTCTAACACTGATGATCCACCTACAAATGTGAACTGACGTTCAAAAATAAAACATTTGAAAACGGACCATTTTCCACATTTCTGAAGCATGACGTAATGGGGGGTGTTATCTCTTTTGTCGAAAATCAGCCGTTTTTGCTCGAACATTAAATGCCTCCAAATGGTATTTAATTAACTTCCTGAGCCCCTGGAAGCATGAAAATCACTTTAAACATGCTAATTTTAGCTCTAACACTGATGATCCACCTACAAATGTGAACTGACGTTCAAAAATAAAACATTTGAAAATGGACCATTTTCCACATTTCTGAAGCATGACGTAATGGGGGGGTGTTATCTCTTTTGTCGAAAATCAGCCGTTTTTGCTCGAACATTAAATGCCTCCAAATGGTATTTAATTAACTTCCCGGGGTGAAGAAACCCTTTTTGAGAACTCAGAGTGAGTAAATTGGCCATTTTCATGCACTTTTAACCATTCCATAAATCTTGTGTTTTGGGCCCCTGGAAGCATGAAAATCACTTTAAACATGCTAATTTTAGCTCTAACACTGATGATCCACCTACAAATGTGAACTGACGTTCAAAAATAAAACATTTGAAAACGGACCATTTTCCACATTTCTGAAGCATGACGTAATGGGGGGGTGTTATCTCTTTTGTCGAAAATCAGCCGTTTTTGCTCGAACATTAAATGCCTCCAAATGGTATTTAATTAACTTCCCGAGCCCCTGGAAGCATGAAAATCACTTTAAACATGCTAATTTTAGCTCTAACACTGAGTATCCACCTCCAAATGTGAACTGACGTTCAAAAATAAAACATTTGAAAACGGACCATTTTCCACATTTCTGAAGCATGACGTAATGGGGGGGTGTTATCTCTTTTGTCGAAAATCAGCCGTTTTTGCTCGAACATTAAATGCCTCCAAATGGTATTTATTTCACTTCCCGAGCCCCTGGAAGCATGAAAATCACTTTAAACATGCTAATTTTAGCTCTAACACTGATGATCCACCTACAAATGTGAACTGACGTTCAAAAATAAAACATTTGAAAACGGACCATTTTCCACATTTCTGAAGCATGACGTAATGGGGGGGTGTTATCTCTTTTGTCGAAAATCAGCCGTTTTTGCTCGAACATTAAATGCTTCCAAATGGTATTTAATTAACTTCCCGAGCCCATGGAAGCATGAAAATCACTTTAAACATGCTAATTTTAGCTCTAACACTGATGATCCACCTACAAATGTGAACTGACGTTCAAAAATAAAACATTTGAAAACGGACCATTTTCCACATTTCTGAAGCATGACGTAATGGGGGGGTGTTATCTCTTTTGTCGAAAATCAGCCGTTTTTGCTCGAACATTAAATGCCTCCAAATGGTATTTAATTAACTTCCCGAGCCCCTGGAAGCATGAAAATCACTTTAAACATGCTAATTTTAGCTCTAACACTGATGATCCACCTATAAATGTGAACTGACGTTCAAAAATAAAACATTTGAAAACGGACCATTTTCCACATTTCTGAAGCATGACGTAATGGGGGGGTGTTATCTCTTTTGTCGAAAATCAGCCGTTTTTGCTCGAACATTAAATGCCTCCAAATGGTATTTATTTCACTTCCCGGGGTGAAGAAACCCTTTTTGAGAACTCAGAGTGAGTAAATTGGCCATTTTCATGCACTTTTAACCATTCCATAAATCTTGTGTTTTGGGCCCCTGGAAGCATGAAAATCACTTTAAACATGCTAATTTTAGCTCTAACACTGATGATCCACCTACAAATGTGAACTGACGTTCAAAAATAAAACATTTGAAAACGGACCATTTTCCACATTTCTGAAGCATGACGTAATGGGGGGGTGTTATCTCTTTTGTCGAAAATCAGCCGTTTTTGCTCGAACATTAAATGCCTCCAAATGGTATTTAATTAACTTCCCGAGCCCCTGGAAGCATGAAAATCACTTTAAACATGCTAATTTTAGCTCTAACACTGATGATCCACCTACAAATGTGAACTGACGTTCAAAAATAAAACATTTGAAAACGGACCATTTTCCACATTTCTGAAGCATGACGTAATGGGGGGGTGTTATCTCTTTTGTCGAAAATCAGCCGTTTTTGCTCGAACATTAAATGCCTCCAAATGGTATTTATTTCACTTCCCGAGCCCCTGGAAGCATGAAAATCACTTTAAAAATGCTAATTTTAGCTCTAACACTGATGATCCACCTACAAATGTGAACTGACGTTCAAAAATAAAACATTTGAAAACGGACCATTTTCCACATTTCTGAAGCATGACGTAATGGGGGGGTGTTATCTCTTTTGTCGAAAATCAGCCGTTTTTGCTCGAACATTAAATGCCTCCAAATGGTATTTAATTAACTTCCCGGGGTGAAGAAACCCTTTTTGTGAACTCAGAGTGAGTAAATTGGCCATTTTCATGCACTTTTAACAATTCCATAAATCTTGTGTTTTGGGCCCCTGGAAGCATGAAAATCACTTTAAACATGCTAATTTTAGCTCTAACACTGATGATCCACCTACAAATGTGAACTGACGTTCAAAAATAAAACATTTGAAAACGGACCATTTTCCACATTTCTGAAGCATGACGTAATGGGGGGGTGTTATCTCTTTTGTCGAAAATCAGCCGTTTTTGCTCGAACATTAAATGCCTCCAAATGGTATTTAATTAACTTCCCGGGGTGAAGAAACCCTTTTTGAGAACTCAGAGTGAGTAAATTGGCCATTTTCATGCACTTTTAACCATTCCATAAATCTTGTGTTTTGGGCCCCTGGAAGCATGAAAATCACTTTAAACATGCTAATTTTAGCTCTAACACTGATGATCCACCTACAAATGTGAACTGACGTTCAAAAATAAAACATTTGAAAACGGACCATTTTCCACATTTCTGAAGCATGACGTAATGGGGGGGTGTTATCTCTTTTGTCGAAAATCAGCCGTTTTTGCTCGAACATTAAATGCCTCCAAATGGTATTTATTTCACTTCCCGAGCCCCTGGAAGCATGAAAATCACTTTAAACATGCTAATTTTAGCTCTAACACTGATGATCCACCTACAAATGTGAACTGACGTTCAAAAATAAAACATTTGAAAACGGACCATTTTCCACATTTCTGAAGCATGACGTAATGGGGGGGTGTTATCTCTTTTGTCGAAAATCAGCCGTTTTTGCTCGAACATTAAATGCCTCCAAATGGTATTTAATTAACTTCCCGAGCCCCTGGAAGCATGAAAATCACTTTAAACATGCTAATTTTAGCTCTAACACTGATGATCCACCTACAAATGTGAACTGACGTTCAAAAATAAAACATTTGAAAACGGACCATTTTCCACATTTCTGAAGCATGACGTAATGGGGGGGTGTTATCTCCTTTGTCGAAAATCAGCCGTTTTTGCTCGAACATTAAATGCCTCCAAATGGTATTTATTTCACTTCCCGGGGTGAAGAAACCCTTTTTGAGAACTCAGAGTGAGTAAATTGGCCATTTTCATGCACTTTTAACCATTCCATTAATCTTGTGTTTTGGGCCCCTGGAAGCATGAAAATCACTTTAAACATGCTAATTTTAGCTCTAACACTGATGATCCACCTACAAATGTGAACTGACGTTCAAAAATAAAACATTTGAAAACGGACCATTTTCCACATTTCTGAAGCATGACGTAATGGGGGGGTGTTATCTCTTTTGTCGAAAATCAGCCGTTTTTGCTCGAACATTAAATGCCTCCAAATGGTATTTAATTAACTTCCCGAGCCCCTGGAAGCATGAAAATCACTTTAAACATGCTAATTTTAGCTCTAACACTGATGATCCACCTACAAATGTGAACTGACGTTCAAAAATAAAACATTTGAAAATGGACCATTTTCCACATTTCTGAAGCATGACGTAATGGGGGGGTGTTATCTCTTTTGTCGAAAATCAGCCGTTTTTGCTCGAACATTAAATGCCTCCAAATGGTATTTAATTAACTTCCCGGGGTGAAGAAACCCTTTTTGAGAACTCAGAGTGAGTAAATTGGCCATTTTCATGCACTTTTAACCATTCCATTAATCTTGTGTTTTGGGCCCCTGGAAGCATGAAAATCACTTTAAACATGCTAATTTTAGCTCTAACACTGATGATCCACCTACAAATGTGAACTGACGTTCAAAAATAAAACATTTGAAAACGGACCATTTTCCACATTTCTGAAGCATGACGTAATGGGGGGGTGTTATCTCTTTTGTCGAAAATCAGCCGTTTTTGCTCGAACATTAAATGCCTCCAAATGGTATTTAATTAACTTCCCGAGCCCCTGGAAGCATGAAAATCACTTTAAACATGCTAATTTTAGCTCTAACACTGATGATCCACCTACAAATGTGAACTGACGTTCAAAAATAAAACATTTGAAAATGGACCATTTTCCACATTTCTGAAGCATGACGTAATGGGGGGGTGTTATCTCTTTTGTCGAAAATCAGCCGTTTTTGCTCGAACATTAAATGCCTCCAAATGGTATTTAATTAACTTCCCGAGCCCCTGGAAGCATGAAAATCACTTTAAACATGCTAATTTTAGCTCTAACACTGATGATCCACCTACAAATGTGAACTGACGTTCAAAAATAAAACATTTGAAAACTGACCATTTTCCACATTTCTGAAGCATGACGTAATGGGGGGGGTGTTATCTCTTTTGTCGAAAATCAGCCATTTTTGCTCGAACATTAAATGCCTCCAAATGGTATTTAATTAACTTCCCGAGCCCCTGGAAGCATGAAAATCACTTTAAACATGCTAATTTTAGCTCTAACACTGATGATCCACCTACAAATGTGAACTGACGTTCAAAAATAAAACATTTGAAAACGGACCATTTTCCACATTTCTGAAGCATGACGTAATGGGGGGGTGTTATCTCTTTTGTCGAAAATCAGCCGTTTTTGCTCGAACATTAAATGCCTCCAAATGGTATTTAATTAACTTCCCGGGGTGAAGAAACCCTTTTTGAGAACTCAGAGTGAGTAAATTGGCCATTTTCATGCACTTTTAACCATTCCATAAATCTTGTGTTTTGGGCCCCTGGAAGCATGAACATCACTTTAAACATGCTAATTTTAGCTCTAATACTGATGATCCACCTACAAATGTGAACTGACGTTCAAAAATAAAACATTTGAAAACGGACCATTTTCCACATTTCTGAAGCCTGACGTAATGGGGGGGTGTTATCTCTTTTGTCGAAAATCAGCCGTTTTTGCTCGAACATTAAATGCCTCCAAATGGTATTTAATTAACTTCCCGAGCCCCTGGAAGCATGAAAATCACTTTAAACATGCTAATTTTAGCTCTAACACTGATGATCCACCTACAAATGTGAACTGACGTTCAAAAATAAAACATTTGAAAACGGACCATTTTCCACATTTCTGAAGCATGACGTAATGGGGGGGTGTTATCTCTTTTGTCGAAAATCAGCCGTTTTTGCTCGAACATTAAATGCCTCCAAATGGTATTTAATTAACTTCCCGAGCCCCTGGAAGCATGAAAATCACTTTAAACATGCTAATTTTAGCTCTAACACTGATGATCCACCTACAAATGTGAACTGACGTTCAAAAATAAAACATTTGAAACCGGACCATTTTCCACATTTCTGAAGCATGACGTAATGGGGGGGGGTTATCTCTTTTGTCGAAAATCAGCCGTTTTTGCTCGAACATTAAATGCCTCCAAATGGTATTTAATTAACTTCCCGAGCCCCTGGAAGCATGAAAATCACTTTAAACATGCTAATTTTAGCTCTAACACTGATGATCCACCTACAAATGTGAACTGACGTTCAAAAATAAAACATTTGAAAACGGACCATTTTCCACATTTCTGAAGCATGACGTAATGGGGGGGTGTTATCTCTTTTGTCGAAAATCAGCCGTTTTTGCTCGAACATTAAATGCCTCCAAATGGTATTTAATTAACTTCCCGGGGTGAAGAAACCCTTTTTGAGAACTCAGAGTGAGTAAATTGGCCATTTTCATGCACTTTTAACCATTCCATAAATCTTGTGTTTTGGGCCCCTGGAAGCATGAAAATCACTTTAAACATGCTAATTTTAGCTCTAACACTGATGATCCACCTACAAATGTGAACTGACGTTCAAAAATAAAACATTTGAAAACGGACCATTTTCCACATTTCTGAAGCATGACGTAATGGGGGGGTGTTATCTCTTTTGTCGAAAATCAGCCGTTTTTGCTCGAACATTAAATGCCTCCAAATGGTATTTAATTAACTTCCCGAGCCCCTGGAAGCATGAAAATCACTTTAAACATGCTAATTTTAGCTCTAACACTGATGATCCACCTACAAATGTGAACTGACGTTCAAAAATAAAACATTTGAAAACGGACCATTTTCCACATTTCTGAAGCATGACGTAATGGGGGGGTGTTATCTCTTTTGTCGAAAATCAGCCGTTTTTGCTCGAACATTAAATGCCTCCAAATGGTATTTAATTAACTTCCCGGGGTGAAGAAACCCTTTTTGAGAACTCAGAGTGAGTAAATTGGCCATTTTCATGCACTTTTAACCATTCCATAAATCTTGTGTTTTGGGCCCCTGGAAGCATGAAAATCACTTTAAACATGCTAATTTTAGCTCTAACACTGATGATCCACCTACAAATGTGAACTGACGTTCAAAAATAAAACATTTGAAAACGGACCATTTTCCACATTTCTGAAGCATGACGTAATGGGGGGGTGTTATCTCTTTTGTCGAAAATCAGCCGTTTTTGCTCGAACATTAAATGCCTCCAAATGGTATTTAATTAACTTCCCGAGCCCCTGGAAGCATGAAAATCACTTTAAACATGCTAATTTTAGCTCTAACACTGATGATCCACCTACAAATGTGAACTGACGTTCAAAAATAAAACATTTGAAAACGGACCATTTTCCACATTTCTGAAGCATGACGTAATGGGGGGGGTGTTATCTCTTTTGTCGAAAATCAGCCGTTTTTGCTCGAACATTAAATGCCTCCAAATGGTATTTAATTATTTTCCCGAGCCCCTGGAAGCATGAAAATCACTTTAAACATGCTAATTTTAGCTCTAACACTGATGATCCACCTACAAATGTGAACTGACGTTCAAAAATAAAACATTTGAAAACGGACCATTTTCCACATTTCTGAAGCATGACGTAATGGGGGGGTGTTATCTCTTTTGTCGAAAATCAGCCGTTTTTGCTCGAACATTAAATGCCTCCAAATGGTATTTAATTAACTTCCCGAGCCCCTGGAAGCATGAAAATCACTTTAAACATGCTAATTTTAGCTCTAACACTGATGATCCACCTACAAATGTGAACTGACGTTCAAAAATAAAACATTTGAAAATGGACCATTTTCCACATTTCTGAAGCATGACGTAATGGGGGGGTGTTATCTCTTTTGTCGAAAATCAGCCGTTTTTGCTCGAACATTAAATGCCTCCAAATGGTATTTAATTAACTTCCCGAGCCCCTGGAAGCATGAAAATCACTTTAAACATGCTAATTTTAGCTCTAACACTGATGATCCACCTACAAATGTGAACTGACGTTCAAAAATAAAACATTTGAAAACTGACCATTTTCCACATTTCTGAAGCATGACGTAATGGGGGGGGTGTTATCTCTTTTGTCGAAAATCAGCCATTTTTGCTCGAACATTAAATGCCTCCAAATGGTATTTAATTAACTTCCCGAGCCCCTGGAAGCATGAAAATCACTTTAAACATGCTAATTTTAGCTCTAACACTGATGATCCACCTACAAATGTGAACTGACGTTCAAAAATAAAACATTTGAAAACGGACCATTTTCCACATTTCTGAAGCATGACGTAATGGGGGGGTGTTATCTCTTTTGTCGAAAATCAGCCGTTTTTGCTCGAACATTAAATGCCTCCAAATGGTATTTAATTAACTTCCCGGGGTGAAGAAACCCTTTTTGAGAACTCAGAGTGAGTAAATTGGCCATTTTCATGCACTTTTAACCATTCCATAAATCTTGTGTTTTGGGCCCCTGGAAGCATGAACATCACTTTAAACATGCTAATTTTAGCTCTAATACTGATGATCCACCTACAAATGTGAACTGACGTTCAAAAATAAAACATTTGAAAACGGACCATTTTCCACATTTCTGAAGCCTGACGTAATGGGGGGGTGTTATCTCTTTTGTCGAAAATCAGCCGTTTTTGCTCGAACATTAAATGCCTCCAAATGGTATTTAATTAACTTCCCGAGCCCCTGGAAGCATGAAAATCACTTTAAACATGCTAATTTTAGCTCTAACACTGATGATCCACCTACAAATGTGAACTGACGTTCAAAAATAAAACATTTGAAAACGGACCATTTTCCACATTTCTGAAGCATGACGTAATGGGGGGGTGTTATCTCTTTTGTCGAAAATCAGCCGTTTTTGCTCGAACATTAAATGCCTCCAAATGGTATTTAATTAACTTCCCGAGCCCCTGGAAGCATGAAAATCACTTTAAACATGCTAATTTTAGCTCTAACACTGATGATCCACCTACAAATGTGAACTGACGTTCAAAAATAAAACATTTGAAACCGGACCATTTTCCACATTTCTGAAGCATGACGTAATGGGGGGGGTTATCTCTTTTGTCGAAAATCAGCCGTTTTTGCTCGAACATTAAATGCCTCCAAATGGTATTTAATTAACTTCCCGAGCCCCTGGAAGCATGAAAATCACTTTAAACATGCTAATTTTAGCTCTAACACTGATGATCCACCTACAAATGTGAACTGACGTTCAAAAATAAAACATTTGAAAACGGACCATTTTCCACATTTCTGAAGCATGACGTAATGGGGGGGTGTTATCTCTTTTGTCGAAAATCAGCCGTTTTTGCTCGAACATTAAATGCCTCCAAATGGTATTTAATTAACTTCCCGGGGTGAAGAAACCCTTTTTGAGAACTCAGAGTGAGTAAATTGGCCATTTTCATGCACTTTTAACCATTCCATAAATCTTGTGTTTTGGGCCCCTGGAAGCATGAAAATCACTTTAAACATGCTAATTTTAGCTCTAACACTGATGATCCACCTACAAATGTGAACTGACGTTCAAAAATAAAACATTTGAAAACGGACCATTTTCCACATTTCTGAAGCATGACGTAATGGGGGGGTGTTATCTCTTTTGTCGAAAATCAGCCGTTTTTGCTCGAACATTAAATGCCTCCAAATGGTATTTAATTAACTTCCCGAGCCCCTGGAAGCATGAAAATCACTTTAAACATGCTAATTTTAGCTCTAACACTGATGATCCACCTACAAATGTGAACTGACGTTCAAAAATAAAACATTTGAAAACGGACCATTTTCCACATTTCTGAAGCATGACGTAATGGGGGGGTGTTATCTCTTTTGTCGAAAATCAGCCGTTTTTGCTCGAACATTAAATGCCTCCAAATGGTATTTAATTAACTTCCCGGGGTGAAGAAACCCTTTTTGAGAACTCAGAGTGAGTAAATTGGCCATTTTCATGCACTTTTAACCATTCCATAAATCTTGTGTTTTGGGCCCCTGGAAGCATGAAAATCACTTTAAACATGCTAATTTTAGCTCTAACACTGATGATCCACCTACAAATGTGAACTGACGTTCAAAAATAAAACATTTGAAAACGGACCATTTTCCACATTTCTGAAGCATGACGTAATGGGGGGGTGTTATCTCTTTTGTCGAAAATCAGCCGTTTTTGCTCGAACATTAAATGCCTCCAAATGGTATTTAATTAACTTCCCGAGCCCCTGGAAGCATGAAAATCACTTTAAACATGCTAATTTTAGCTCTAACACTGATGATCCACCTACAAATGTGAACTGACGTTCAAAAATAAAACATTTGAAAACGGACCATTTTCCACATTTCTGAAGCATGACGTAATGGGGGGGGTGTTATCTCTTTTGTCGAAAATCAGCCGTTTTTGCTCGAACATTAAATGCCTCCAAATGGTATTTAATTATTTTCCCGAGCCCCTGGAAGCATGAAAATCACTTTAAACATGCTAATTTTAGCTCTAACACTGATGATCCACCTACAAATGTGAACTGACGTTCAAAAATAAAACATTTGAAAACGGACCATTTTCCACATTTCTGAAGCATGACGTAATGGGGGGGTGTTATCTCTTTTGTCGAAAATCAGCCGTTTTTGCTCGAACATTAAATGCCTCCAAATGGTATTTAATTAACTTCCCGAGCCCCTGGAAGCATGAAAATCACTTTAAACATGCTAATTTTAGCTCTAACACTGATGATCCACCTACAAATGTGAACTGACGTTCAAAAATAAAACATTTGAAAACGGACCATTTTCCACATTTCTGAAGCATGGCGTAATGGGGGGGTCTTATCTCTTTTGTCGAAAATCAGCCGTTTTTGCTCGAACATTAAATGCCTCCAAATGGTATTTAATTAACTTCCCGAGCCCCTGGAAGCATGAAAATCACTTTAAACATGCTAATTTTAGCTCTAACACTGATGATCCACCTACAAATGTGAACTGACGTTCAAAAATAAAACATTTGAAAACGGACCATTTTCCACATTTCTGAAGCATGACGTAATGGGGGGGTGTTATCTCTTTTGTCGAAAATCAGCCGTTTTTGCTCGAACATTAAATGCCTCCAAATGGTATTTATTTCACTTCCCGAGCCCCTTGAAGCATGAAAATCACTTTAAACATGCTAATTTTAGCTCTAACACTGATGATCCACCTACAAATGTGAACTGACGTTCAAAAATAAAACATTTGAAAACGGACCCTTTTCCACATTTCTGAAGCATGACGTAATGGGGGGGTGTTATCTCTTTAGTCGAAAATCAGCCGTTTTTGCTCGAACATTAAATGCCTCCAAATGGTATTTAATTAACTTCCCGGGGTGAAGAAACCCTTTTTGAGAACTCAGAGTGAGTAAATTGGCCATTTTCATGCACTTTTAACCATTCCATAAATCTTGTGTTTTCGGCCCCTGGAAGCATGAAAATCACTTTAAACATGCTAATTTTAGCTCTAACACTGATGATCCACCTACAAATGTGAACTGACGTTCAAAAATAAAACATTTGAAAACGGACCATTTTCCACATTTCTGAAGCATGACGTAATGGGGGGGTGTTATCTCTTTTGTCGAAAATCAGCCGTTTTTGCTCGAACATTAAATGCCTCCAAATGGTATTTATTTCACTTCCCGAGCCCCTGGAAGCATGAAAATCACTTTAAACATGCTAATTTTAGCTCTAACACTGATGATCCACCTACAAATGTGAACTGACGTTCAAAAATAAAACATTTGAAAACGGACCATTTTCCACATTTCTGAAGCATGACGTAATGGGGGGGTGTTATCTCTTTTGTCGAAAATCAGCCGTTTTTGCTCGAACATTAAATGCCTCCAAATGGTATTTAATTAACTTCCCGAGCCCCTGGAAGCATGAAAATCACTTTAAACATGCTAATTTTAGCTCTTACACTGATGATCCACCTACAAATGTGAACTGACGTTCAAAAATAAAACATTTGAAAAGGACCATTTTCCACATTTCTGAAGCATGACGTAATGGGGGGGTGTTATCTCTTTTGTCGAAAATCAGCCGTTTTTGCTCGAACATTAAATGCCTCCAAATGGTATTTATTTCACTTCCCGGGGTGAAGAAACCCTTTTTGAGAACTCAGAGTGAGTAAATTGGCCATTTTCATGCACTTTTAACCATTCCATTAATCTTGTGTTTTGGGCCCCTGGAAGCATGAAAATCACTTTAAACATGCTAATTTTAGCTCTAACACTGATGATCCACCTACAAATGTGAACTGACGTTCAAAAATAAAACATTTGAAAACGGACCATTTTCCACATTTCTGAAGCATGACGTAATGGGGGGGTGTTATCTCTTTTGTCGAAAATCAGCCGTTTTTGCTCGAACATTAAATGCCTCCAAATGGTATTTAATTAACTTCCCGAGCCCCTGGAAGCATGAAAATCACTTTAAACATGCTAATTTTAGCTCTAACACTGATGATCCACCTACAAATGTGAACTGACGTTCAAAAATAAAACATTTGAAAACGGACCATTTTCCACATTTCTGAAGCATGACGTAATGGGGGGGGGGTGTTATCTCTTTTGTCGAAAATCAGCCGTTTTTGCTCGAACATTAAATGCCTCCAAATGGTATTTAATTAACTTCCCGAGCCCCTGGAAGCATGAAAATCACTTTAAACATGCTAATTTTAGCTCTAACACTGATGATCCACCTACAAATGTGAACTGACGTTCAAAAATAAAACATTTGAAAACGGACCATTTTCCACATTTCTGAAGCATGACGTAATGGGGGGGTGTTATCTCTTTTGTCGAAAATCAGCCGTTTTTGCTCGAACATTAAATGCCTCCAAATGGTATTTAATTAACTTCCCGGGGTGAAGAAACCCTTTTTGAGAACTCAGAGTGAGTAAATTGGCCATTTTCATGCACTTTTAACAATTCCATAAATCTTGTGTTTTGGGCCCCTGGAAGCATGAAAAACACTTTAAACATGCTAATTTTAGCTCTAACACTGATGATCCACCTACAAATGTGAACTGACGTTCAAAAATAAAACATTTGAAAACGGACCATTTTCCACATTTCTGAAGCATGACGTAATGGGGGGGTGTTATCTCTTTTGTCGAAAATCAGCCGTTTTTGCTCGAACATTAAATGCCTCCAAATGGTATTTAATTAACTTCCCGGGGTGAAGAAACCCTTTTTGAGAACTCAGAGTGAGTAAATTGGCCATTTTCATGCACTTTTAACCATTCCATAAATCTTGTGTTTTGGGCCCCTGGAAGCATGAAAATCACTTTAAACATGCTAATTTTAGCTCTAACACTGATGATCCACCTACAAATGTGAACTGACGTTCAAAAATAAAACATTTGAAAACGGACCATTTTCGACATTTCTGAAGCATGACGTAATGGGGGGGTGTTATCTCTTTTGTCGAAAATCAGCCGTTTTTGCTCGAACATTAAATGCCTCCAAATGGTATTTATTTCACTTCCCGAGCCCCTGGAAGCATGAAAATCACTTTAAACATGCTAATTTTAGCTCTAACACTGATGATCCACCTACAAATGTGAACTGACGTTCAAAAATAAAACATTTGAAAACGGACCATTTTCCACATTTCTGAAGCATGACGTAATGGGGGGGTGTTATCTCTTTTGTCGAAAATCAGCCGTTTTTGCTCGAACATTAAATGCCTCCAAATGGTATTTAATTAACTTCCCGAGCCCCTGGAAGCATGAAAATCACTTTAAACATGCTAATTTTAGCTCTAACACTGATGATCCACCTACAAATGTGAACTGACGTTCAAAAATAAAACATTTGAAAACGGACCATTTTCCACATTTCTGAAGCATGACGTAATGGGGGGGTGTTATCTCTTTTGTCGAAAATCAGCCGTTTTTGCTCGAACATTAAATACCTCCAAATGGTATTTAATTAACTTCCCGGGGTGAAGAAACCCTTTTTGAGAACTCAGAGTGAGTAAATTGGCCATTTTCATGCACTTTTAACCATTCCATAAATCTTGTGTTTTGGGCCCCTGGAAGCATGAAAATCACTTTAAACATGCTAATTTTAGCTCTAACACTGATGATCCACCTACAAATGTGAACTGACGTTCAAAAATAAAACATTTGAAAACGGACCATTTTCCACATTTCTGAAGCATGACGTAATGGGGGGGTGTTATCTCTTTTGTCGAAAATCAGCCGTTTTTGCTCGAACATTAAATGCCTCCAAATGGTATTTAATTAACTTCCCGAGCCCCTGGAAGCATGAAAATCACTTTAAACATGCTAATTTTAGCTCTAACACTGATGATCCACCTACAAATGTGAACTGACGTTCAAAAATAAAACATTTGAAAATGGACCATTTTCCACATTTCTGAAGCATGACGTAATGGGGGGGTGTTATCTCTTTTGTCGAAAATCAGCCGTTTTTGCTCGAACATTAAATGCCTCCAAATGGTATTTAATTAACTTCCCGAGCCCCTGGAAGCATGAAAATCACTTTAAACATGCTAATTTTAGCTCTAACACTGATGATCCACCTACAAATGTGAACTGACGTTCAAAAATAAAACATTTGAAAACTGACCATTTTCCACATTTCTGAAGCATGACGTAATGGGGGGGGGTGTTATCTCTTTTGTCGAAAATCAGCCATTTTTGCTCGAACATTAAATGCCTCCAAATGGTATTTAATTAACTTCCCGAGCCCCTGGAAGCATGAAAATCACTTTAAACATGCTAATTTTAGCTCTAACACTGATGATCCACCTACAAATGTGAACTGACGTTCAAAAATAAAACATTTGAAAACGGACCATTTTCCACATTTCTGAAGTATGACGTAATGGGGGGGTGTTATCTCTTTTGTCGAAAATCAGCCGTTTTTGCTCGAACATTAAATGCCTCCAAATGGTATTTAATTAACTTCCCGGGGTGAAGAAACCCTTTTTGAGAACTCAGAGTGAGTAAATTGGCCATTTTCATGCACTTTTAACCATTCCATAAATCTTGTGTTTTGGGCCCCTGGAAGCATGAAAATCACTTTAAACATGCTAATTTTAGCTCTAATACTGATGATCCACCTACAAATGTGAACTGACGTTCAAAAATAAAACATTTGAAAACGGACCATTTTCCACATTTCTGAAGCATGACGTAATGGGGGGGTGTTATCTCTTTTGTCGAAAATCAGCCGTTTTGGCTCGAACATTAAATGCCTCCAAATGGTATTTAATTAACTTCCCGAGCCCCTGGAAGCATGAAAATCACTTTAAACATGCTAATTTTAGCTCTAACACTGATGATCCACCTACAAATGGGAACTGACGTTCAAAAATAAAACATTTGAAAACGGACCATTTTCCACATTTCTGAAGCATGACGTAATGGGGGGGTGTTATCTCTTTTGTCGAAAATCAGCCGTTTTTGCTCGAACATTAAATGCCTCCAAATGGTATTTAATTAACTTCCCGAGCCCCTGGAAGCATGAAAATCACTTTAAACATGCTAATTTTAGCTCTAACACTGATGATCCACCTACAAATGTGAACTGACGTTCAAAAATAAAACATTTGAAACCGGACCATTTTCCACATTTCTGAAGCATGACGTAATGGGGGGGTGTTATCTCTTTTGTCGAAAATCAGCCGTTTTTGCTCGAACATTAAATGCCTCCAAATGGTATTTAATTAACTTCCCGGGGTGAAGAAACCCTTTTTGAGAACTCAGAGTGAGTAAATTGGCCATTTTCATGCACTTTTAACCATTCCATAAATCTTGTGTTTTGGGCCCCTGGAAGCATGAAAATCACTTTAAACATGCTAATTTTAGCTCTAACACTGATGATCCACCTACAAATGTGAACTGACGTTCAAAAATAAAACATTTGAAAACGGACCATTTTCCACATTTCTGAAGCATGACGTAATGGGGGGGTGTTATCTCTTTTGTCGAAAATCAGCCGTTTTTGCTCGAACATTAAATGCCTCCAAATGGTATTTAATTAACTTCCCGAGCCCCTGGAAGCATGAAAATCACTTTAAACATGCTAATTTTAGCTCTAACACTGATGATCCACCTACAAATGTGAACTGACGTTCAAAAATAAAACATTTGAAAACGGACCATTTTCCACATTTCTGAAGCATGACGTAATGGGGGGGTGTTATCTCTTTTGTCGAAAATCAGCCGTTTTTGCTCGAACATTAAATGCCTCCAAATGGTATTTAATTAACTTCCCGGGGTGAAGAAACCCTTTTTGAGAACTCAGAGTGAGTAAATTGGCCATTTTCATGCACTTTTAACCATTCCATAAATCTTGTGTTTTGGGCCCCTGGAAGCATGAAAATCACTTTAAACATGCTAATTTTAGCTCTAACACTGATGATCCACCTACAAATGTGAACTGACGTTCAAAAATAAAACATTTGAAAACGGACCATTTTCCACATTTCTGAAGCATGACGTAATGGGGGGGTGTTATCTCTTTTGTCGAAAATCAGCCGTTTTTGCTCGAACATTAAATGCCTCCAAATGGTATTTAATTAACTTCCCGAGCCCCTGGAAGCATGAAAATCACTTTAAACATGCTAATTTTAGCTCTAACACTGATGATCCACCTACAAATGTGAACTGACGTTCAAAAATAAAACATTTGAAAACGGACCATTTTCCACATTTCTGAAGCATGACGTAATGGGGGGGGTGTTATCTCTTTTGTCGAAAATCAGCCGTTTTTGCTCGAACATTAAATGCCTCCAAATGGTATTTAATTAACTTCCCGAGCCCCTGGAAGCATGAAAATCACTTTAAACATGCTAATTTTAGCTCTAACACTGATGATCCACCTACAAATGTGAACTGACGTTCAAAAATAAAACATTTGAAAACGGACCATTTTCCACATTTCTGAAGCATGACGTAATGGGGGGGTGTTATCTCTTTTGTCGAAAATCAGCCGTTTTTGCTCGAACATTAAATGCCTCCAAATGGTATTTAATTAACTTCCCGAGCCCCTGGAAGCATGAAAATCACTTTAAACATGCTAATTTTAGCTCTAACACTGATGATCCACCTACAAATGTGAACTGACGTTCAAAAATAAAACATTTGAAAACGGACCATTTTCCACATTTCTGAAGCATGACGTAATGGGGGGGTCTTATCTCTTTTGTCGAAAATCAGCCGTTTTTGCTCGAACATTAAATGCCTCCAAATGGTATTTAATTAACTTCCCGAGCCCCTGGAAGCATGAAAATCACTTTAAACATGCTAATTTTAGCTCTAACACTGATGATCCACCTACAAATGTGAACTGACGTTCAAAAATAAAACATTTGAAAACGGACCATTTTCCACATTTCTGAAGCATGACGTAATGGGGGGGTGTTATCTCTTTTGTCGAAAATCAGCCGTTTTTGCTCGAACATTAAATGCCTCCAAATGGTATTTATTTCACTTCCCGAGCCCCTTGAAGCATGAAAATCACTTTAAACATGCTAATTTTAGCTCTAACACTGATGATCCACCTACAAATGTGAACTGACGTTCAAAAATAAAACATTTGAAAACGGACCATTTTCCACATTTCTGAAGCATGACGTAATGGGGGGGTGTTATCTCTTTTGTCGAAAATCAGCCGTTTTTGCTCGAACATTAAATGCCTCCAAATGGTATTTAATTAACTTCCCGGGGTGAAGAAACCCTTTTTGAGAACACAGAGTGAGTAAATTGGCCATTTTCATGCACTTTTAACAATTCCATAAATCTTGTGTTTTGGGCCCCTGGAAGCATGAAAATCACTTTAAACATGCTAATTTTAGCTCTAACACTGATGATCCACCTACAAATGTGAACTGACGTTCAAAAATAAAACATTTGAAAACGGACCATTTTCCACATTTCTGAAGCATGACGTAATGGGGGGGTGTTATCTCTTTTGTCGAAAATCAGCCGTTTTTGCTCGAACATTAAATGCCTCCAAATGGTATTTAATTAACTTCCCGGGGTGAAGAAACCCTTTTTGAGAACTCAGAGTGAGTAAATTGGCCATTTTCATGCACTTTTAACCATTCCATAAATCTTGTGTTTTGGGCCCCTGGAAGCATGAAAATCACTTTAAACATGCTAATTTTAGCTCTAACACTGATGATCCACCTACAAATGTGAACTGACGTTCAAAAATAAAACATTTGAAAACGGACCATTTTCCACATTTCTGAAGCATGACGTAATGGGGGGGGTGTTATCTCTTTTGTCGAAAATCAGCCGTTTTTGCTCGAACATTAAATGCCTCCAAATGGTATTTATTTCACTTCCCGAGCCCCTGGAAGCATGAAAATCACTTTAAACATGCTAATTTTAGCTCTAACACTGATGATCCACCTACAAATGTGAACTGACGTTCAAAAATAAAACATTTGAAAACGGACCATTTTCCACATTTCTGAAGCATGACGTAATGGGGGGGTGTTATCTCTTTTGTCGAAAATCAGCCGTTTTTGCTCGAACATTAAATGCCTCCAAATGGTATTTAATTAACTTCCCGAGCCCCTGGAAGCATGAAAATCACTTTAAACATGCTAATTTTAGCTCTAACACTGATGATCCACCTACAAATGTGAACTGACGTTCAAAAATAAAACATTTGAAAACGGACCATTTTCCACATTTCTGAAGCATGACGTAATGGGGGGGTGTTATCTCTTTTGTCGAAAATCAGCCGTTTTTGCTCGAACATTAAATGCCTCCAAATGGTATTTATTTCACTTCCCAGGGTGAAGAAACCCTTTTTGAGAACTCAGAGTGAGTAAATTGGCCATTTTCATGCACTTTTAACCATTCCATTAATCTTGTGTTTTGGGCCCCTGGAAGCATGAAAATCACTTTAAACATGCTAATTTTAGCTCTAACACTGATGATCCACCTACAAATGTGAACTGACGTTCAAAAATAAAACATTTGAAAACGGACCATTTTCCACATTTCTGAAGCATGACGTAATGGGGGGGTGTTATCTCTTTTGTCGAAAATCAGCCGTTTTTGCTCGAACATTAAATGCCTCCAAATGGTATTTAATTAACTTCCCGAGCCCCTGGAAGCATGAAAATCACTTTAAACATGCTAATTTTAGCTCTAACACTGATGATCCACCTACAAATGTGAACTGACGTTCAAAAATAAAACATTTGAAAACGGACCATTTTCCACATTTCTGAAGCATGACGTAATGGGGGGGTGTTATCTCTTTTGTCGAAAATCAGCCGTTTTTGCTCGAACATTAAATACCTCCAAATGGTATTTAATTAACTTCCCGGGGTGAAGAAACCCTTTTTGAGAACTCAGAGTGAGTAAATTGGCCATTTTCATGCACTTTTAACCATTCCATAAATCTTGTGTTTTGGGCCCCTGGAAGCATGAAAATCACTTTAAACATGCTAATTTTAGCTCTAATACTGATGATCCACCTACAAATGTGAACTGACGTTCAAAAATAAAACATTTGAAAACGGACCATTTTCCACATTTCTGAAGCATGACGTAATGGGGGGGTGTTATCTCTTTTGTCGAAAATCAGCCGTTTTTGCTCGAACATTAAATGCCTCCAAATGGTATTTAATTAACTTCCCGAGCCCCTGGAAGCATGAAAATCACTTTAAACATGCTAATTTTAGCTCTAACACTGATGATCCACCTACAAATGGGAACTGACGTTCAAAAATAAAACATTTGAAAACGGACCATTTTCCACATTTCTGAAGCATGACGTAATGGGGGGGTGTTATCTCTTTTGTCGAAAATCAGCCGTTTTTGCTCGAACATTAAATGCCTCCAAATGGTATTTAATTAACTTCCCGAGCCCCTGGAAGCATGAAAATCACTTTAAACATGCTAATTTTAGCTCTAACACTGATGATCCACCTACAAATGTGAACTGACGTTCAAAAATAAAACATTTGAAACCGGACCATTTTCCACATTTCTGAAGCATGACGTAATGGGGGGGGGTTATCTCTTTTGTCGAAAATCAGCCGTTTTTGCTCGAACATTAAATGCCTCCAAATGGTATTTAATTAACTTCCCGAGCCCCTGGAAGCATGAAAATCACTTTAAACATGCTAATTTTAGCTCTAACACTGATGATCCACCTACAAATGTGAACTGACGTTCAAAAATAAAACATTTGAAAACGGACCATTTTCCACATTTCTGAAGCATGACGTAATGGGGGGGTGTTATCTCTTTTGTCGAAAATCAGCCGTTTTTGCTCGAACATTAAATGCCTCCAAATGGTATTTAATTAACTTCCCGGGGTGAAGAAACCCTTTTTGAGAACTCAGAGTGAGTAAATTGGCCATTTTCATGCACTTTTAACCATTCCATAAATCTTGTGTTTTGGGCCCCTGGAAGCATGAAAATCACTTTAAACATGCTAATTTTAGCTCTAACACTGATGATCCACCTACAAATGTGAACTGACGTTCAAAAATAAAACATTTGAAAACGGACCATTTTCCACATTTCTGAAGCATGACGTAATGGGGGGGTGTTATCTCTTTTGTCGAAAATCAGCCATTTTTGCTCGAACATTAAATGCCTCCAAATGGTATTTAATTAACTTCCCGAGCCCCTGGAAGCATGAAAATCACTTTAAACATGCTAATTTTAGCTCTAACACTGATGATCCACCTACAAATGTGAACTGACGTTCAAAAATAAAACATTTGAAAACGGACCATTTTCCACATTTCTGAAGCATGACGTAATGGGGGGGTGTTATCTCTTTTGTCGAAAATCAGCCGTTTTTGCTCGAACATTAAATGCCTCCAAATGGTATTTAATTAACTTCCCGGGGTGAAGAAACCCTTTTTGAGAACTCAGAGTGAGTAAATTGGCCATTTTCATGCACTTTTAACCATTCCATAAATCTTGTGTTTTGGGCCCCTGGAAGCATGAAAATCACTTTAAACATGCTAATTTTAGCTCTAACACTGATGATCCACCTACAAATGTGAACTGACGTTCAAAAATAAAACATTTGAAAACGGACCATTTTCCACATTTCTGAAGCATGACGTAATGGGGGGGTGTTATCTCTTTTGTCGAAAATCAGCCGTTTTTGCTCGAACATTAAATGCCTCCAAATGGTATTTAATTAACTTCCCGAGCCCCTGGAAGCATGAAAATCACTTTAAACATGCTAATTTTAGCTCTAACACTGATGATCCACCTACAAATGTGAACTGACGTTCAAAAATAAAACATTTGAAAACGGACCATTTTCCACATTTCTGAAGCATGACGTAATGGGGGGGGTGTTATCTCTTTTGTCGAAAATCAGCCGTTTTTGCTCGAACATTAAATGCCTCCAAATGGTATTTAATTAACTTCCCGAGCCCCTGGAAGCATGAAAATCACTTTAAACATGCTAATTTTAGCTCTAACACTGATGATCCACCTACAAATGTGAACTGACGTTCAAAAATAAAACATTTGAAAACGGACCATTTTCCACATTTCTGAAGCATGACGTAATGGGGGGGTGTTATCTCTTTTGTCGAAAATCAGCCGTTTTTGCTCGAACATTAAATGCCTCCAAATGGTATTTAATTAACTTCCCGAGCCCCTGGAAGCATGAAAATCACTTTAAACATGCTAATTTTAGCTCTAACACTGATGATCCACCTACAAATGTGAACTGACGTTCAAAAATAAAACATTTGAAAACGGACCATTTTCCACATTTCTGAAGCATGACGTAATGGGGGGGTGTTATCTCTTTTGTCGAAAATCAGCCGTTTTTGCTCGAACATTAAATGCCTCCAAATGGTATTTAATTAACTTCCCGAGCCCCTGGAAGCATGAAAATCACTTTAAACATGCTAATTTTAGCTCTAACACTGATGATCCACCTACAAATGTGAACTGACGTTCAAAAATAAAACATTTGAAAACGGACCATTTTCCACATTTCTGAAGCATGACGTAATGGGGGGGTGTTATCTCTTTTGTCGAAAATCAGCCGTTTTTGCTCGAACATTAAATGCCTCCAAATGGTATTTAATTAACTTCCCGGGGTGAAGAAACCCTTTTTGAGAACTCAGAGTGAGTAAATTGGCCATTTTCATGCACTTTTAACCATTCCATAAATCTTGTGTTTTGGGCCCCTGGAAGCATGAAAATCACTTTAAACATGCTAATTTTAGCTCTAACACTGATGATCCACCTACAAATGTGAACTGACGTTCAAAAATAAAACATTTGAAAACGGACCATTTTCCACATTTCTGAAGCATGACGTAATGGGGGGGTGTTATCTCTTTTGTCGAAAATCAGCCGTTTTTGCTCGAACATTAAATGCCTCCAAATGGTATTTAATTAACTTCCCGACCCCTGGAAGCATGAAAATCACTTTAAACATGCTAATTTTAGCTCTAACACTGATGATCCACCTACAAATGTGAACTGACGTTCAAAAATAAAACATTTGAAAACGGACCATTTTCCACATTTCTGAAGCATGACGTAATGGGGGGGTGTTATCTCTTTTGTCGAAAATCAGCCGTTTTTGCTCGAACATTAAATGCCTCCAAATGGTATTTAATTAACTTCCCGAGCCCCTGGAAGCATGAAAATCACTTTAAACATGCTAATTTTAGCTCTAACACTGATGATCCACCTACAAATGTGAACTGACGTTCAAAAATAAAACATTTGAAAACGGACCATTTTCCACATTTCTGAAGCATGACGTAATGGGGGGGTGTTATCTCTTTTGTCGAAAATCAGCCGTTTTTGCTCGAACATTAAATGCCTCCAAATGGTATTTAATTAACTTCCCGAGCCCCTGGAAGCATGAAAATCACTTTAAACATGCTAATTTTAGCTCTAACACTGATGATCCACCTACAAATGTGAACTGACGTTCAAAAATAAAACATTTGAAAACGGACCATTTTCCACATTTCTGAAGCATGACGTAATGGGGGGGGTCTTATCTCTTTTGTCGAAAATCAGCCGTTTTTGCTCGAACATTAAATGCCTCCAAATGGTATTTAATTAACTTCCCGAGCCCCTGGAAGCATGAAAATCACTTTAAACATGCTAATTTTAGCTCTAACACTGATGATCCACCTACAAATGTGAACTGACGTTCAAAAATAAAACATTTGAAAACGGACCATTTTCCACATTTCTGAAGCATGACGTAATGGGGGGGTGTTATCTCTTTTGTCGAAAATCAGCCGTTTTTGCTCGAACATTAAATGCCTCCAAATGGTATTTATTTCACTTCCCGAGCCCCTGGAAGCATGAAAATCACTTTAAACATGCTAATTTTAGCTCTAACACTGATGATCCACCTACAAATGTGAACTGACGTTCAAAAATAAAACATTTGAAAACGGACCATTTTCCACATTTCTGAAGCATGACGTAATGGGGGGGTCTTATCTCTTTTGTCGAAAATCAGCAGTTTTTGCTCGAACATTAAATGCCTCCAAATGGTATTTAATTAACTTCCCGAGCCCCTGGAAGCATGAAAATCACTTTAAACATGCTAATTTTAGCTCTAACACTGATGATCCACCTACAAATGTGAACTGACGTTCAAAAATAAAACATTTGAAAACGGACCATTTTCCACATTTCTGAAGCATGACGTAATGGGGGGGTGTTATCTCTTTTGTCGAAAATCAGCCGTTTTTGCTCGAACATTAAATGCCTCCAAATGGTATTTATTTCACTTCCCGGGGTGAAGAAACCCTTTTTGAGAACTCAGAGTGAGTAAATTGGCCATTTTCATGCACTTTTAACCATTCCATTAATCTTGTGTTTTGGGCCCCTGGAAGCATGAAAATCACTTTAAACATGCTAATTTTAGCTCTAACACTGATGATCCACCTACAAATGTGAACTGACGTTCAAAAATAAAACATTTGAAAACGGACCATTTTCCACATTTCTGAAGCATGACGTAATGGGGGGTGTTATCTCTTTTGTCGAAAATCAGCCGTTTTTGCTCGAACATTAAATGCCTCCAAATGGTATTTAATTAACTTCCCGAGCCCCTGGAAGCATGAAAATCACTTTAAACATGCTAATTTTAGCTCTAACACTGATGATCCACCTACAAATGTGAACTGACGTTCAAAAATAAAACATTTGAAAACTGACCATTTTCCACATTTCTGAAGCATGACGTAATGGGGGGGGTGTTATCTCTTTTGTCGAAAATCAGCCGTTTTTGCTCGAACATTAAATGCCTCCAAATGGTATTTAATTAACTTCCCGAGCCCCTGGAAGCATGAAAATCACTTTAAACATGCTAATTTTAGCTCTAACACTGATGATCCACCTACAAATGTGAACTGACGTTCAAAAATAAAACATTTGAAAACGGACCATTTTCCACATTTCTGAAGCATGACGTAATGGGGGGGTGTTATCTCTTTTGTCGAAAATCAGCCGTTTTTGCTCGAACATTAAATGCCTCCAAATGGTATTTAATTAACTTCCCGGGGTGAAGAAACCCTTTTTGAGAACTCAGAGTGAGTAAATTGGCCATTTTCATGCACTTTTAACCATTCCATAAATCTTGTGTTTTGGGCCCCTGGAAGCATGAAAATCACTTTAAACATGCTAATTTTAGCTCTAACACTGATGATCCACCTACAAATGTGAACTGACGTTCAAAAATAAAACATTTGAAAACTGACCATTTTCCACATTTCTGAAGCATGACGTAATGGGGGGGTGTTATCTCTTTTGTCGAAAATCAGCCGTTTTTGCTCGAACATTAAATGCCTCCAAATGGTATTTAATTAACTTCCCGAGCCCCTGGAAGCATGAAAATCACTTTAAACATGCTAATTTTAGCTCTAACACTGATGATCCACCTACAAATGTGAACTGACGTTCAAAAATAAAACATTTGAAAACGGACCATTTTCCACATTTCTGAAGCATGACGTAATGGGGGGGTGTTATCTCTTTTGTCGAAAATCAGCCGTTTTTGCTCGAACATTAAATGCCTCCAAATGGTATTTAATTAACTTCCCGAGCCCCTGGAAGCATGAAAATCACTTTAAACATGCTAATTTTAGCTCTAACACTGATGATCCACCTACAAATGTGAACTGACGTTCAAAAATAAAACATTTGAAAACGGACCATTTTCCACATTTCTGAAGCATGACGTAATGGGGGGGTGTTATCTCTTTTGTCGAAAATCAGCCGTTTTTGCTCGAACATTAAATGCCTCCAAATGGTATTTAATTAACTTCCCGGGGTGAAGAAACCCTTTTTGAGAACTCAGAGTGAGTAAATTGGCCATTTTCATGCACTTTTAACCATTCCATAAATCTTGTGTTTTGGGCCCCTGGAAGCATGAAAATCACTTTAAACATGCTAATTTTAGCTCTAACACTGATGATCCACCTACAAATGTGAACTGACGTTCAAAAATAAAACATTTGAAAACGGACCATTTTCCACATTTCTGAAGCATGACGTAATGGGGGGGTGTTATCTCTTTTGTCGAAAATCAGACGTTTTTGCTCGAACATTAAATGCCTCCAAATGGTATTTAATTAACTTCCCGAGCCCCTGGAAGCATGAAAATCACTTTAAACATGCTAATTTTAGCTCTAACACTGATGATCCACCTACAAATGTGAACTGACGTTCAAAAATAAAACATTTGAAAACGGACCATTTTCCACATTTCTGAAGCATGACGTAATGGGGGGGTGTTATCTCTTTTGTCGAAAATCAGCCGTTTTTGCTCGAACATTAAATGCCTCCAAATGGTATTTAATTAACTTCCCGAGCCCCTGGAAGCATGAAAATCACTTTAAACATGCTAATTTTAGCTCTAACACTGATGATCCACCTACAAATGTGAACTGACGTTCAAAAATAAAACATTTGAAAACGGACCATTTTCCACATTTCTGAAGCATGACGTAATGGGGGGGTGTTATCTCTTTTGTCGAAAATCAGCCGTTTTTGCTCGAACATTAAATGCCTCCAAATGGTATTTAATTAACTTCCCGAGCCCCTGGAAGCATGAAAATCACTTTAAACATGCTAATTTTAGCTCTAACACTGATGATCCACCTACAAATGTGAACTGACGTTCAAAAATAAAACATTTGAAAACGGACCATTTTCCACATTTCTGAAGCATGACGTAATGGGGGGGTGTTATCTCTTTTGTCGAAAATCAGCCGTTTTTGCTCGAACATTAAATGCCTCCAAATGGTATTTAATTAACTTCCCGGGGTGAAGAAACCCTTTTTGAGAACTCAGAGTGAGTAAATTGGCCATTTTCATGCACTTTTAACCATTCCATAAATCTTGTGTTTTGGGCCCCTGGAAGCATGAAAATCACTTTAAACATGCTAATTTTAGCTCTAACACTGATGATCCACCTACAAATGTGAACTGACGTTCAAAAATAAAACATTTGAAAACGGACCATTTTCCACATTTCTGAAGCATGACGTAATGGGGGGGGTGTTATCTCTTTTGTCGAAAATCAACCGTTTTTGCTCGAACATTAAATGCCTCCAAATGGTATTTAATTAACTTCCCGAGCCCCTGGAAGCATGAAAATCACTTTAAACATGCTAATTTTAGCTCTAACACTGATGATCCACCTACAAATGTGAACTGACGTTCAAAAATAAAACATTTGAAAACGGACCATTTTCCACATTTCTGAAGCATGACGTAATGGGGGGGTGTTATCTCTTTTGTCGAAAATCAGCCGTTTTTGCTCGAACATTAAATGCCTCCAAATGGTATTTATTTCACTTCCCGAGCCCCTGGAAGCATGAACATCACTTTAAACATGCTAATTTTAGCTCTAACACTGATGATCCACCTACAAATGTGAACTGACGTTCAAAAATAAAACATTTGAAAACGGACCATTTTCCACATTTCTGAAGCATGACGTAATGGGGGGGTGTTATCTCTTTTGTCGAAAATCAGCCGTTTTTGCTCGAACATTAAATGCCTCCAAATGGTATTTAATTAACTTCCCGAGCCCCTGGAAGCATGAAAATCACTTTAAACATGCTAATTTTAGCTCTAACACTGATGATCCACCTACAAATGTGAACTGACGTTCAAAAATAAAACATTTGAAAACGGACCATTTTCCACATTTCTGAAGCATGACGTAATGGGGGGGTGTTATCTCTTTTGTCGAAAATCAGCCGTTTTTGCTCGAACATTAAATGCCTCCAAATGGTATTTAATTAACTTCCCGAGCCCCTGGAAGCATGAAAATCACTTTAAACATGCTAATTTTAGCTCTAACACTGATGATCCACCTATAAATGTGAACTGACGTTCAAAAATAAAACATTTGAAAACGGACCATTTTCCACATTTCTGAAGCATGACGTAATGGGGGGGTGTTATCTCTTTTGTCGAAAATCAGCCGTTTTTGCTCGAACATTAAATGCCTCCAAATGGTATTTATTTCACTTCCCGGGGTGAAGAAACCCTTTTTGAGACTCAGAGTGAGTAAATTGGCCATTTCATGCACTTTTAACCATTCCATAAATCTTGTGTTTTGGGCCCCTGGAAGCATGAAAATCACTTTAACCATGCTAATTTTAGCTCTAACACTGATGATCCACCTACAAATGTGAACTGACGTTCAAAAATAAAACATTTGAAAACGGACCATTTTCCACATTTCTGAAGCATGACGTAATGGGGGGGTGTTATCTCTTTTGTCGAAAATCAGCCGTTTTTGCTCGAACATTAAATGCCTCCAAATGGTATTTAATTAACTTCCCGAGCCCCTGGAAGCATGAAAATCACTTTAAACATGCTAATTTTAGCTCTAACACTGATGATCCACCTACAAATGTGAACTGACGTTCAAAAATGAAACATTTGAAAACGGACCATTTTCCACATTTCTGAAGCATGACGTAATGGGGGGGTGTTATCTCTTTTGTCGAAAATCAGCCGTTTTTGCTCGAACATTAAATGCCTCCAAATGGTATTTAATTAACTTCCCGGGGTGAAGAAACCCTTTTTGAGAACTCAGAGTGAGTAAATTGGCCATTTTCATGCACTTTTAACCATTCCATAAATCTTGTGTTTTGGGCCCCTGGAAGCATGAAAATCACTTTAAACATGCTAATTTTAGCTCTAACACTGATGATCCACCTACAAATGTGAACTGACGTTCAAAAATAAAACATTTGAAAACGGACCATTTTCCACATTTCTGAAGCATGACGTAATGGGGGGGTGTTATCTCTTTTGTCGAAAATCAGACGTTTTTGCTCGAACATTAAATGCCTCCAAATGGTATTTAATTAACTTCCCGAGCCCCTGGAAGCATGAAAATCACTTTAAACATGCTAATTTTAGCTCTAACACTGATGATCCACCTACAAATGTGAACTGACGTTCAAAAATAAAACATTTGAAAACGGACCATTTTCCACATTTCTGAAGCATGACGTAATGGGGGGGTGTTATCTCTTTTGTCGAAAATCAGACGTTTTTGCTCGAACATTAAATGCCTCCAAATGGTATTTAATTAACTTCCCGAGCCCCTGGAAGCATGAAAATCACTTTAAACATGCTAATTTTAGCTCTAACACTGATGATCCACCTACAAATGTGAACTGACGTTCAAAAATAAAACATTTGAAAACGGACCATTTTCCACATTTCTGAAGCATGACGTAATGGGGGGGTGTTATCTCTTTTGTCGAAAATCAGCCGTTTTTGCTCGAACATTAAATGCCTCCAAATGGTATTTAATTAACTTCCCGAGCCCCTGGAAGCATGAAAATCACTTTAAACATGCTAATTTTAGCTCTAACACTGATGATCCACCTACAAATGTGAACTGACGTTCAAAAATAAAACATTTGAAAACGGACCATTTTCCACATTTCTGAAGCATGACGTAATGGGGGGGTGTTATCTCTTTTGTCGAAAATCAGCCGTTTTTGCTCGAACATTAAATGCCTCCAAATGGTATTTATTTCACTTCCCGAGCCCCTGGAAGCATGAAAATCACTTTAAACATGCTAATTTTAGCTCTAACACTGATGATCCACCTACAAATGTGAACTGACGTTCAAAAATAAAACATTTGAAAACGGACCATTTTCCACATTTCTGAAGCATGACGTAATGGGGGGGTGTTATCTCTTTTGTCGAAAATCAGCCGTTTTTGAGAACTCAGAGTGAGTAAATTGGCCATTTTCATGCACTTTTAACCATTCCATAAATCTTGTGTTTTGGGCCCCTGGAAGCATGAAAATCACTTTAAACATGCTAATTTTAGCTCTAACACTGATGATCCACCTATAAATGTGAACTGACGTTCAAAAATAAAACATTTGAAAACGGACCATTTTCCACATTTCTGAAGCATGACGTAATGGGGGGGTGTTATCTCTTTTGTCGAAAATCAGCCGTTTTTGCTCGAACATTAAATGCCTCCAAATGGTATTTATTTCACTTCCCGGGGTGAAGAAACCCTTTTTGAGAACTCAGAGTGAGTAAATTGGCCATTTTCATGCACTTTTAACCATTCCATAAATCTTGTGTTTTGGGCCCCTGGAAGCATGAAAATCACTTTAAACATGCTAATTTTAGCTCTAACACTGATGATCCACCTACAAATGTGAACTGACGTTCAAAAATAAAACATTTGAAAACGGACCATTTTCCACATTTCTGAAGCATGACGTAATGGGGGGGTGTTATCTCTTTTGTCGAAAATCAGCCGTTTTTGCTCGAACATTAAATGCCTCCAAATGGTATTTAATTAACTTCCCGAGCCCCTGGAAGCATGAAAATCACTTTAAACATGCTAATTTTAGCTCTAACACTGATGATCCACCTACAAATGTGAACTGACGTTCAAAAATAAAACATTTGAAAACGGACCATTTTCCACATTTCTGAAGCATGACGTAATGGGGGGTGTTATCTCTTTTGTCGAAAATCAGCCGTTTTTGCTCGAACATTAAATGCCTCCAAATGGTATTTAATTAACTTCCCGGGGTGAAGAAACCCTTTTTGTGAACTCAGAGTGAGTAAATTGGCCATTTTCATGCACTTTTAACAATTCCATAAATCTTGTGTTTTGGGCCCCTGGAAGCATGAAAATCACTTTAAACATGCTAATTTTAGCTCTAACACTGATGATCCACCTACAAATGTGAACTGACGTTCAAAAATAAAACATTTGAAAACGGACCATTTTCCACATTTCTGAAGCATGACGTAATGGGGGGGTGTTATCTCTTTTGTCGAAAATCAGCCGTTTTTGCTCGAACATTAAATGCCTCCAAATGGTATTTAATTAACTTCCCGGGGTGAAGAAACCCTTTTTGAGAACTCAGAGTGAGTAAATTGGCCATTTTCATGCACTTTTAACCATTCCATAAATTGTGTGTTTTGGGCCCCTGGAAGCATGAAAATCACTTTAAACATGCTAATTTTAGCTCTAACACTGATGATCCACCTACAAATGTGAACTGACGTTCAAAAATAAAACATTTGAAAACGGACCATTTTCCACATTTCTGAAGCATGACGTAATGGGGGGGTGTTATCTCTTTTGTCGAAAATCTGCCGTTTTTGCTCGAACATTAAATGCCTCCAAATGGTATTTATTTCACTTCCCGAGCCCCTGGAAGCATGAAAATCACTTTAAACATGCTAATTTTAGCTCTAACACTGATGATCCACCTACAAATGTGAACTGACGTTCAAAAATAAAACATTTGAAAACGGACCATTTTCCACATTTCTGAAGCATGACGTAATGGGGGGGTGTTATCTCTTTTGTCGAAAATCAGCCGTTTTTGCTCGAACATTAAATGCCTCCAAATGGTATTTAATTAACTTCCCGAGCCCCTGGAAGCATGAAAATCACTTTAAACATGCTAATTTTAGCTCTAACACTGATGATCCACCTACAAATGTGAACTGACGTTCAAAAATAAAACATTTGAAAACGGACCATTTTCCACATTTCTGAAGCATGACGTAATGGGGGGGGTGTTATCTCTTTTGTCGAAAATCAGCCGTTTTTGCTCGAACATTAAATGCCTCCAAATGGTATTTATTTCACTTCCCGGGGTGAAGAAACCCTTTTTGAGAACTCAGAGTGAGTAAATTGGCCATTTTCATGCACTTTTAACCATTCCATTAATCTTGTGTTTTGGGCCCCTGGAAGCATGAAAATCACTTTAAACATGCTAATTTTAGCTCTAACACTGATGATCCACCTACAAATGTGAACTGACGTTCAAAAATAAAACATTTGAAAACGGACCATTTTCCACATTTCTGAAGCATGACGTAATGGGGGGGTGTTATCTCTTTTGTCGAAAATCAGCCGTTTTTGCTCGAACATTAAATGCCTCCAAATGGTATTTAATTAACTTCCCGAGCCCCTGGAAGCATGAAAATCACTTTAAACATGCTAATTTTAGCTCTAACACTGATGATCCACCTACAAATGTGAACTGACGTTCAAAAATAAAACATTTGAAAACGGACCATTTTCCACATTTCTGAAGCATGATGTAATGGGGGGGTGTTATCTCTTTTGTCGAAAATCAGCCGTTTTTGCTCGAACATTAAATACCTCCAAATGGTATTTAATTAACTTCCCGGGGTGAAGAAACCCTTTTTGAGAACTCAGAGTGAGTAAATTGGCCATTTTCATGCACTTTTAACCATTCCATAAATCTTGTGTTTTGGGCCCCTGGAAGCATGAAAATCACTTTAAACATGCTAATTTTAGCTCTAACACTGATGATCCACCTACAAATGTGAACTGACGTTCAAAAATAAAACATTTGAAAACGGACCATTTTCCACATTTCTGAAGCATGACGTAATGGGGGGGTGTTATCTCTTTTGTCGAAAATCAGCCGTTTTTGCTCGAACATTAAATGCCTCCAAATGGTATTTAATTAACTTCCCGAGCCCCTGGAAGCATGAAAATCACTTTAAACATGCTAATTTTAGCTCTAACACTGATGATCCACCTACAAATGTGAACTGATGTTCAAAAATAAAACATTTGAAAATGGACCATTTTCCACATTTCTGAAGCATGACGTAATGGGGGGGTGTTATCTCTTTTGTCGAAAATCAGCCGTTTTTGCTCGAACATTAAATGCCTCCAAATGGTATTTAATTAACTTCCCGAGCCCCTGGAAGCATGAAAATCACTTTAAACATGCTAATTTTAGCTCTAACACTGATGATCCACCTACAAATGTGAACTGACGTTCAAAAATAAAACATTTGAAAACTGACCATTTTCCACATTTCTGAAGCATGACGTAATGGGGGGGGGTGTTATCTCTTTTGTCGAAAATCAGCCATTTTTGCTCGAACATTAAATGCCTCCAAATGGTATTTAATTAACTTCCCGAAGCCCCTGGAAGCATGAAAATCACTTTAAACATGCTAATTTTAGCTCTAACACTGATGATCCACCTACAAATGTGAACTGACGTTCAAAAATAAAACATTTGAAAACGGACTATTTTCCACATTTCTGAAGCATGACGTAATGGGGGGGTGTTATCTCTTTTGTCGAAAATCAGCCGTTTTTGCTCGAACATTAAATGCCTCCAAATGGTATTTAATTAACTTCCCGGGGTGAAGAAACCCTTTTTGAGAACTCAGAGTGAGTAAATTGGCCATTTTCATGCACTTTTAACCATTCCATAAATCTTGTGTTTTGGGCCCCTGGAAGCATGAAAATCACTTTAAACATGCTAATTTTAGCTCTAATACTGATGATCCACCTACAAATGTGAACTGACGTTCAAAAATAAAACATTTGAAAACGGACCATTTTCCACATTTCTGAAGCATGACGTAATGGGGGGGTGTTATCTCTTTTGTCGAAAATCAGCCGTTTTTGCTCGAACATTAAATGCCTCCAAATGGTATTTAATTAACTTCCCGAGCCCCTGGAAGCATGAAAATCACTTTAAACATGCTAATTTTAGCTCTAACACTGATGATCCACCTACAAATGTGAACTGACGTTCAAAAATAAAACATTTGAAAACGGACCATTTTCCACATTTCTGAAGCATGACGTAATGGGGGGGTGTTATCTCTTTTGTCGAAAATCAGCCGTTTTTGCTCGAACATTAAATGCCTCCAAATGGTATTTAATTAACTTCCCGAGCCCCTGGAAGCATGAAAATCACTTTAAACATGCTAATTTTAGCTCTAACACTGATGATCCACCTACAAATGTGAACTGACGTTCAAAAATAAAACATTTGAAACCGGACCATTTTCCACATTTCTGAAGCATGACGTAATGGGGGGGGGTTATCTCTTTTGTCGAAAATCAGCCGTTTTTGCTCGAACATTAAATGCCTCCAAATGGTATTTAATTAACTTCCCGAGCCCCTGGAAGCATGAAAATCACTTTAAACATGCTAATTTTAGCTCTAACACTGATGATCCACCTACAAATGTGAACTGACGTTCAAAAATAAAACATTTGAAAACGGACCATTTTCCACATTTCTGAAGCATGACGTAATGGGGGGGTGTTATCTCTTTTGTCGAAAATCAGCCGTTTTTGCTCGAACATTAAATGCCTCCAAATGGTATTTAATTAACTTCCCGGGGTGAAGAAACCCTTTTTGAGAACTCAGAGTGAGTAAATTGGCCATTTTCATGCACTTTTAACCATTCCATAAATCTTGTGTTTTGGGCCCCTGGAAGCATGAAAATCACTTTAAACATGCTAATTTTAGCTCTAACACTGATGATCCACCTACAAATGTGAACTGACGTTCAAAAATAAAACATTTGAAAACGGACCATTTTCCACATTTCTGAAGCATGACGTAATGGGGGGGTGTTATCTCTTTTGTCGAAAATCAGCCGTTTTTGCTCGAACATTAAATGCCTCCAAATGGTATTTAATTAACTTCCCGAGCCCCTGGAAGCATGAAAATCACTTTAAACATGCTAATTTTAGCTCTAACACTGATGATCCACCTACAAATGTGAACTGACGTTCAAAAATAAAACATTTGAAAACGGACCATTTTCCACATTTCTGAAGCATGACGTAATGGGGGGGTGCTATCTCTTTTGTCGAAAATCAGCCGTTTTTGCTCGAACATTAAATGCCTCCAAATGGTATTTAATTAACTTCCCGAGCCCCTGGAAGCATGAAAATCACTTTAAACATGCTAATTTTAGCTCTAACACTGATGATCCACCTACAAATGTGAACTGACGTTCAAAAATAAAACATTTGAAACCGGACCATTTTCCACATTTCTGAAGCATGACGTAATGGGGGGGGTTATCTCTTTTGTCGAAAATCAGCCGTTTTTGCTCGAACATTAAATGCCTCCAAATGGTATTTAATTAACTTCCCGAGCCCCTGGAAGCATGAAAATCACTTTAAACATGCTAATTTTAGCTCTAACACTGATGATCCACCTACAAATGTGAACTGACGTTCAAAAATAAAACATTTGAAAACGGACCATTTTCCACATTTCTGAAGCATGACGTAATGGGGGGGTGTTATCTCTTTTGTCGAAAATCAGCCGTTTTTGCTCGAACATTAAATGCCTCCAAATGGTATTTAATTAACTTCCCGGGGTGAAGAAACCCTTTTTGAGAACTCAGAGTGAGTAAATTGGCCATTTTCATGCACTTTTAACCATTCCATAAATCTTGTGTTTTGGGCCCCTGGAAGCATGAAAATCACTTTAAACATGCTAATTTTAGCTCTAACACTGATGATCCACCTACAAATGTGAACTGACGTTCAAAAATAAAACATTTGAAAACGGACCATTTTCCACATTTCTGAAGCATGACGTAATGGGGGGGTGTTATCTCTTTTGTCGAAAATCAGCCGTTTTTGCTCGAACATTAAATGCCTCCAAATGGTATTTAATTAACTTCCCGAGCCCCTGGAAGCATGAAAATCACTTTAAACATGCTAATTTTAGCTCTAACACTGATGATCCACCTACAAATGTGAACTGACGTTCAAAAATAAAACATTTGAAAACGGACCATTTTCCACATTTCTGAAGCATGACGTAATGGGGGGGTGCTATCTCTTTTGTCGAAAATCAGCCGTTTTTGCTCGAACATTAAATGCCTCCAAATGGTATTTATTTCACTTCCCGAGCCCCTGGAAGCATGAAAATCACTTTAAACATGCTAATTTTAGCTCTAACACTGATGATCCACCTACAAATGTGAACTGACGTTCAAAAATAAAACATTTGAAAACGGACCATTTTCCACATTTCTGAAGCATGACGTAATGGGGGGGTGTTATCTCTTTTGTCGAAAATCAGCCGTTTTTGCTCGAACATTAAATGCCTCCAAATGGTATTTAATTAACTTCCCGAGCCCCTGGAAGCATGAAAATCACTTTAAACATGCTAATTTTAGCTCTAACACTGATGATCCACCTACAAATGTGAACTGACGTTCAAAAATAAAACATTTGAAAACGGACCATTTTCCACATTTCTGAAGCATGACGTAATGGGGGGGTGTTATCTCTTTTGTCGAAAATCTGCTGTTTTTGCTCGAACATTAAATGCCTCCAAATGGTATTTAATTAACTTCCCGAGCCCCTGGAAGCATGAAAATCACTTTAAACATGCTAATTTTAGCTCTAACACTGATGATCCACCTATAAATGTGAACTGACGTTCAAAAATAAAACATTTGAAAACGGACCATTTTCCACATTTCTGAAGCATGACGTAATGGGGGAGTGTTATCTCTTTTGTCGAAAATCAGCCGTTTTTGCTCGAACATTAAATGCCTCTAAATGGTATTTATTTCACTTCCTGGGGTGAAGAAACCCTTTTTGAGAACTCAGAGTGAGTAAATTGGCCATTTTCATGCACTTTTAACCATTCCATAAATCTTGTGTTTTGGGCCCCTGGAAGCATGAAAATCACTTTAAACATGCTAATTTTAGCTCTAACACTGATGATCCACCTACAAATGTGAACTGACGTTCAAAAATAAAACATTTGAAAACGGACCATTTTCCACATTTCTGAAGCATGACGTAATGGGGGGGTGTTATCTCTTTTGTCGAAAATCAGCCGTTTTTGCTCGAACATTAAATGCCTCCAAATGGTATTTAATTAACTTCCCGAGCCCCTGGAAGCATGAAAATCACTTTAAACATGCTAATTTTAGCTCTAACACTGATGATCCACCTACAAATGTGAACTGACGTTCAAAAATAAAACATTTGAAAACGGACCATTTTCCACATTTCTGAAGCATGACGTAATGGGGGGGTGTTATCTCTTTTGTCGAAAATCAGCCGTTTTTGCTCGAACATTAAATGCCTCCAAATGGTATTTATTTCACTTCCCGAGCCCCTGGAAGCATGAAAATCACTTTAAAAATGCTAATTTTAGCTCTAACACTGATGATCCACCTACAAATGTGAACTGACGTTCAAAAATAAAACATCTGAAAACGGACCATTTTCCACATTTCTGAAGCATGACGTAATGGGGGGGTGTTATCTCTTTTGTCGAAAATCAGCCGTTTTTGCTCGAACATTAAATGCCTCCAAATGGTATTTAATTAACTTCCCGGGGTGAAGAAACCCTTTTTGTGAACTCAGAGTGAGTAAATTGGCCATTTTCATGCACTTTTAACAATTCCATAAATCTTGTGTTTTGGGCCCCTGGAAGCATGAAAATCACTTTAAACATGCTAATTTTAGCTCTAACACTGATGATCCACCTACAAATGTGAACTGACGTTCAAAAATAAAACATTTGAAAACGGACCATTTTCCACATTTCTGAAGCATGCCGTAATGGGGGGGTGTTATCTCTTTTGTCCAAAATCAGCCGTTTTTGCTCGAACATTAAATGCCTCCAAATGGTATTTAATTAACTTCCCGGGGTGAAGAAACCCTTTTTGAGAACTCAGAGTGAGTAAATTGGCCATTTTCATGCACTTTTAACCATTCCATAAATCTTGTGTTTTGGGCCCCTGGAAGCATGAAAATCACTTTAAACATGCTAATTTTAGCTCTAACACTGATGATCCACCTACAAATGTGAACTGACGTTCAAAAATAAAACATTTGAAAACGGACCATTTTCCACATTTCTGAAGCATGACGTAATGGGGGGGTGTTATCTCTTTTGTCGAAAATCAGCCGTTTTTGCTCGAACATTAAATGCCTCCAAATGGTATTTATTTCACTTCCCGAGCCCCTGGAAGCATGAAAATCACTTTAAACATGCTAATTTTAGCTCTAACACTGATGATCCACCTACAAATGTGAACTGACGTTCAAAAATAAAACATTTGAAAACGGACCATTTTCCACATTTCTGAAGCATGACGTAATGGGGGGGTGTTATCTCTTTTGTCGAAAATCAGCCGTTTTTGCTCGAACATTAAATGCCTCCAAATGGTATTTAATTAACTTCCCGAGCCCCTGGAAGCATGAAAATCACTTTAAACATGCTAATTTTAGCTCTAACACTGATGATCCACCTACAAATGTGAACTGACGTTCAAAAATAAAACATTTGAAAACGGACCATTTTCCACATTTCTGAAGCATGACGTAATGGGGGGGTGTTATCTCTTTTGTCGAAAATCAGCCGTTTTTGCTCGAACATTAAATGCCTCCAAATGGTATTTATTTCACTTCCCGGGGTGAAGAAACCCTTTTTGAGAACTCAGAGTGAGTAAATTGGCCATTTTCATGCACTTTTAACCATTCCATTAATCTTGTGTTTTGGGCCCCTGGAAGCATGAAAATCACTTTAAACATGCTAATTTTAGCTCTAACACTGATGATCCACCTACAAATGTGAACTGACGTTCAAAAATAAAACATTTGAAAACGGACCATTTTCCACATTTCTGAAGCATGACGTAATGGGGGGGGTGTTATCTCTTTTGTCGAAAATCAGCCGTTTTTGCTCGAACATTAAATGCCTCCAAATGGTATTTAATTAACTTCCCGGGGTGAAGAAACCCTTTTTGAGAACTCAGAGTGAGTAAATTGGCCATTTTCATGCACTTTTAACCATTCCATAAATCTTGTGTTTTGGGCCCCTGGAAGCATGAAAATCACTTTAAACATGCTAATTTTAGCTCTAACACTGATGATCCACCTACAAATGTGAACTGACGTTCAAAAATAAAACATTTGAAAACGGACCATTTTCCACATTTCTGAAGCATGACGTAATGGGGGGGTGTTATCTCTTTTGTCGAAAATCAGCCGTTTTTGCTCGAACATTAAATGCCTCCAAATGGTATTTATTTCACTTCCCGAGCCCCTGGAAGCATGAAAATCACTTTAAACATGCTAATTTTAGCTCTAACACTGATGATCCACCTACAAATGTGAACTGACGTTCAAAAATAAAACATTTGAAAACGGACCATTTTCCACATTTCTGAAGCATGACGTAATGGGGTGGTGTTATCTCTTTTGTCGAAAATCAGCCGTTTTTGCTCGAACATTAAATGCCTCCAAATGGTATTTAATTAACTTCCCGAGCCCCTGGAAGCATGAAAATCACTTTAAACATGCTAATTTTAGCTCTAACACTGATGATCCACCTACAAATGTGAACTGACGTTCAAAAATAAAACATTTGAAAACGGACCATTTTCCACATTTCTGAAGCATGACGTAATGGGGGGGTGTTATCTCTTTTGTCGAAAATCAGCCGTTTTTGCTCAAACATTAAATGCCTCCAAATGGTATTTATTTCACTTCCCGGGGTGAAGAAACCCTTTTTGTGAACTCAGAGTGAGTAAATTGGCCATTTTCATGCACTTTTAACAATTCCATAAATCTTGTGTTTTGGGCCCCTGGAAGCATGAAAATCACTTTAAACATGCTAATTTTAGCTCTAATACTGATGATCCACCTACAAATGTGAACTGACGTTCAAAAATAAAACATTTGAAAACGGACCATTTTCCACATTTCTGAAGCATGACGTAATGGGGGGGTGTTTTCTCTTTTGTCGAAAATCAGCCGTTTTTGCTCGAACATTAAATGCCTCCAAATGGTATTTAATTAACTTCCCGAGCCCCTGGAAGCATGAAAATCACTTTAAACATGCTAATTTTAGCTCTAACACTGATGATCCACCTACAAATGTGAACTGACGTTCAAAAATAAAACATTTGAAAACGGACCATTTTCCACATTTCTGAAGCATGACGTAATGGGGGGGTGTTATCTCTTTTGTCGAAAATCAGCCGTTTTTGCTCGAACATTAAATGCCTCCAAATGGTATTTAATTAACTTCCCGAGCCCCTGGAAGCATGAAAATCACTTTAAACATGCTAATTTTAGCTCTAACACTGATGATCCACCTATAAATGTGAACTGACGTTCAAAAATAAAACATTTGAAAACGGACCATTTTCCACATTTCTGAAGCATGACGTAATGGGGGGGTGTTATCTCTTTTGTCGAAAATCAGCCGTTTTTGCTCGAACATTAAATGCCTCCAAATGGTATTTATTTCACTTCCTGGGGTGAAGAAACCCTTTTTGAGAACTCAGAGTGAGTAAATTGGCCATTTTCATGCACTTTTAACCATTCCATAAATCTTGTGTTTTGGGCCCCTGGAAGCATGAAAATCACTTTAAACATGCTAATTTTAGCTCTAACACTGATGATCCACCTACAAATGTGAACTGACGTTCAAAAATAAAACATTTGAAAACGGACCATTTTCCACATTTCTGAAGCATGACGTAATGGGGGGGTGTTATCTCTTTTGTCGAAAATCAGCCGTTTTTGCTCGAACATTAAATGCCTCCAAATGGTATTTAATTAACTTCCCGAGCCCCTGGAAGCATGAAAATCACTTTAAACATGCTAATTTTAGCTCTAACACTGATGATCCACCTACAAATGTGAACTGACGTTCAAAAATAAAACATTTGAAAACGGACCATTTTCCACATTTCTGAAGCATGACGTAATGGGGGGGTGTTATCTCTTTTGTCGAAAATCAGCCGTTTTTGCTCGAACATTAAATGCCTCCAAATGGTATTTATTTCACTTCCCGAGCCCCTGGAAGCATGAAAATCACTTTAAAAATGCTAATTTTAGCTCTAACACTGATGATCCACCTACAAATGTGAACTGACGTTCAAAAATAAAACATCTGAAAACGGACCATTTTCCACATTTCTGAAGCATGACGTAATGGGGGGGTGTTATCTCTTTTGTCGAAAATCAGCCGTTTTTGCTCGAACATTAAATGCCTCCAAATGGTATTTAATTAACTTCCCGGGGTGAAGAAACCCTTTTTGTGAACTCAGAGTGAGTAAATTGGCCATTTTCATGCACTTTTAACAATTCCATAAATCTTGTGTTTTGGGCCCCTGGAAGCATGAAAATCACTTTAAACATGCTAATTTTAGCTCTAACACTGATGATCCACCTACAAATGTGAACTGACGTTCAAAAATAAAACATTTGAAAACGGACCATTTTCCACATTTCTGAAGCATGACGTAATGGGGGGGGTGTTATCTCTTTTGTCGAAAATCAGCCGTTTTTGCTCGAACATTAAATGCCTCCAAATGGTATTTAATTAACTTCCCGGGGTGAAGAAACCCTTTTTGAGAACTCAGAGTGAGTAAATTGGCCATTTTCATGCACTTTTAACCATTCCATTAATCTTGTGTTTTGGGCCCCTGGAAGCATGAAAATCACTTTAAACATGCTAATTTTAGCTCTAACACTGATGATCCACCTACAAATGTGAACTGACGTTCAAAAATAAAACATTTGAAAACGGACCATTTTCCACATTTCTGAAGCATGACGTAATGGGGGGTGTTATCTCTTTTGTCGAAAATCAGCCGTTTTTGCTCGAACATTAAATGCCTCCAAATGGTATTTATTTCACTTCCCGAGCCCCTGGAAGCATGAACATCACTTTAAACATGCTAATTTTAGCTCTAACACTGATGATCCACCTACAAATGTGAACTGACGTTCAAAAATAAAACATTTGAAAACGGACCATTTTCCACATTTCTGAAGCATGACGTAATGGGGGGGTGTTATCTCTTTTGTCGAAAATCAGCCGTTTTTGCTCGAACATTAAATGCCTCCAAATGGTATTTAATTAACTTCCCGAGCCCCTGGAAGCATGAAAATCACTTTAAACATGCTAATTTTAGCTCTAACACTGATGATCCACCTACAAATGTGAACTGACGTTCAAAAATAAAACATTTGAAAACGGACCATTTTCCACATTTCTGAAGCATGACGTAATGGGGGGGTGTTATCTCTTTTGTCGAAAATCAGCCGTTTTTGCTCGAACATTAAATGCCTCCAAATGGTATTTAATTAACTTCCCGAGCCCCTGGAAGCATGAAAATCACTTTAAACATGCTAATTTTAGCTCTAACACTGATGATCCACCTATAAATGTGAACTGACGTTCAAAAATAAAACATTTGAAAACGGACCATTTTCCACATTTCTGAAGCATGACGTAATGGGGGGGTGTTATCTCTTTTGTCGAAAATCAGCCGTTTTTGCTCGAACATTAAATGCCTCCAAATGGTATTTATTTCACTTCCCGGGGTGAAGAAACCCTTTTTGAGAACTCAGAGTGAGTAAATTGGCCATTTTCATGCACTTTTAACCATTCCATAAATCTTGTGTTTTGGGCCCCTGGAAGCATGAAAATCACTTTAACCATGCTAATTTTAGCTCTAACACTGATGATCCACCTACAAATGTGAACTGACGTTCAAAAATAAAACATTTGAAAACGGACCATTTTCCACATTTCTGAAGCATGACGTAATGGGGGGGTGTTATCTCTTTTGTCGAAAATCAGCCGTTTTTGCTCGAACATTAAATGCCTCCAAATGGTATTTAATTAACTTCCCGAGCCCCTGGAAGCATGAAAATCACTTTAAACATGCTAATTTTAGCTCTAACACTGATGATCCACCTACAAATGTGAACTGACGTTCAAAAATGAAACATTTGAAAACGGACCATTTTCCACATTTCTGAAGCATGACGTAATGGGGGGGTGTTATCTCTTTTGTCGAAAATCAGCCGTTTTTGCTCGAACATTAAATGCCTCCAAATGGTATTTAATTAACTTCCCGGGGTGAAGAAACCCCTTTTGAGAACTCAGAGTGAGTAAATTGGCCATTTTCATGCACTTTTAACCATTCCATAAATCTTGTGTTTTGGGCCCCTGGAAGCATGAAAATCACTTTAAACATGCTAATTTTAGCTCTAACACTGATGATCCACCTACAAATGTGAACTGACGTTCAAAAATAAAACATTTGAAAACGGACCATTTTCCACATTTCTGAAGCATGACGTAATGGGGGGGTGTTATCTCTTTTGTCGAAAATCAGACGTTTTTGCTCGAACATTAAATGCCTCCAAATGGTATTTAATTAACTTCCCGAGCCCCTGGAAGCATGAAAATCACTTTAAACATGCTAATTTTAGCTCTAACACTGATGATCCACCTACAAATGTGAACTGACGTTCAAAAATAAAACATTTGAAAACGGACCATTTTCCACATTTCTGAAGCATGACGTAATGGGGGGGTGTTATCTCTTTTGTCGAAAATCAGACGTTTTTGCTCGAACATTAAATGCCTCCAAATGGTATTTAATTAACTTCCCGAGCCCCTGGAAGCATGAAAATCACTTTAAACATGCTAATTTTAGCTCTAACACTGATGATCCACCTACAAATGTGAACTGACGTTCAAAAATAAAACATTTGAAAACGGACCATTTTCCACATTTCTGAAGCATGACGTAATGGGGGGGTGTTATCTCTTTTGTCGAAAATCAGCCGTTTTTGCTCGAACATTAAATGCCTCCAAATGGTATTTAATTAACTTCCCGAGCCCCTGGAAGCATGAAAATCACTTTAAACATGCTAATTTTAGCTCTAACACTGATGATCCACCTACAAATGTGAACTGACGTTCAAAAATAAAACATTTGAAAACGGACCATTTTCCACATTTCTGAAGCATGACGTAATGGGGGGGTGTTATCTCTTTTGTCGAAAATCAGCCGTTTTTGCTCGAACATTAAATGCCTCCAAATGGTATTTATTTCACTTCCCGAGCCCCTGGAAGCATGAAAATCACTTTAAACATGCTAATTTTAGCTCTAACACTGATGATCCACCTACAAATGTGAACTGACGTTCAAAAATAAAACATTTGAAAACGGACCATTTTCCACATTTCTGAAGCATGACGTAATGGGGGGGTGTTATCTCTTTTGTCGAAAATCAGCCGTTTTTGAGAACTCAGAGTGAGTAAATTGGCCATTTTCATGCACTTTTAACCATTCCATAAATCTTGTGTTTTGGGCCCCTGGAAGCATGAAAATCACTTTAAACATGCTAATTTTAGCTCTAACACTGATGATCCACCTATAAATGTGAACTGACGTTCAAAAATAAAACATTTGAAAACGGACCATTTTCCACATTTCTGAAGCATGACGTAATGGGGGGGTGTTATCTCTTTTGTCGAAAATCAGCCGTTTTTGCTCGAACATTAAATGCCTCCAAATGGTATTTATTTCACTTCCCGGGGTGAAGAAACCCTTTTTGAGAACTCAGAGTGAGTAAATTGGCCATTTTCATGCACTTTTAACCATTCCATAAATCTTGTGTTTTGGGCCCCTGGAAGCATGAAAATCACTTTAAACATGCTAATTTTAGCTCTAACACTGATGATCCACCTACAAATGTGAACTGACGTTCAAAAATAAAACATTTGAAAACGGACCATTTTCCACATTTCTGAAGCATGACGTAATGGGGGGGTGTTATCTCTTTTGTCGAAAATCAGCCGTTTTTGCTCGAACATTAAATGCCTCCAAATGGTATTTAATTAACTTCCCGAGCCCCTGGAAGCATGAAAATCACTTTAAACATGCTAATTTTAGCTCTAACACTGATGATCCACCTACAAATGTGAACTGACGTTCAAAAATAAAACATTTGAAAACGGACCATTTTCCACATTTCTGAAGCATGACGTAATGGGGGGTGTTATCTCTTTTGTCGAAAATCAGCCGTTTTTGCTCGAACATTAAATGCCTCCAAATGGTATTTAATTAACTTCCCGGGGTGAAGAAACCCTTTTTGTGAACTCAGAGTGAGTAAATTGGCCATTTTCATGCACTTTTAACAATTCCATAAATCTTGTGTTTTGGGCCCCTGGAAGCATGAAAATCACTTTAAACATGCTAATTTTAGCTCTAACACTGATGATCCACCTACAAATGTGAACTGACGTTCAAAAATAAAACATTTGAAAACGGACCATTTTCCACATTTCTGAAGCATGACGTAATGGGGGGGTGTTATCTCTTTTGTCGAAAATCAGCCGTTTTTGCTCGAACATTAAATGCCTCCAAATGGTATTTAATTAACTTCCCGGGGTGAAGAAACCATTTTTGAGAACTCAGAGTGAGTAAATTGGCCATTTTCATGCACTTTTAACCATTCCATAAATTGTGTGTTTTGGGCCCCTGGAAGCATGAAAATCACTTTAAACATGCTAATTTTAGCTCTAACACTGATGATCCACCTACAAATGTGAACTGACGTTCAAAAATAAAACATTTGAAAACGGACCATTTTCCACATTTCTGAAGCATGACGTAATGGGGGGGTGTTATCTCTTTTGTCGAAAATCTGCCGTTTTTGCTCGAACATTAAATGCCTCCAAATGGTATTTATTTCACTTCCCGAGCCCCTGGAAGCATGAAAATCACTTTAAACATGCTAATTTTAGCTCTAACACTGATGATCCACCTACAAATGTGAACTGACGTTCAAAAATAAAACATTTGAAAACGGACCATTTTCCACATTTCTGAAGCATGACGTAATGGGGCGGTGTTATCTCTTTTGTCGAAAATCAGCCGTTTTTGCTCGAACATTAAATGCCTCCAAATGGTATTTAATTAACTTCCCGAGCCCCTGGAAGCATGAAAATCACTTTAAACATGCTAATTTTAGCTCTAACACTGATGATCCACCTACAAATGTGAACTGACGTTCAAAAATAAAACATTTGAAAACGGACCATTTTCCACATTTCTGAAGCATGACGTAATGGGGGTGGTGTTATCTCTTTTGTCGAAAATCAGCCGTTTTTGCTCGAACATTAAATGCCTCCAAATGGTATTTATTTCACTTCCCGGGGTGAAGAAACCCTTTTTGAGAACTCAGAGTGAGTAAATTGGCCATTTTCATGCACTTTTAACCATTCCATTAATCTTGTGTTTTGGGCCCCTGGAAGCATGAAAATCACTTTAAACATGCTAATTTTAGCTCTAACACTGATGATCCACCTACAAATGTGAACTGACGTTCAAAAATAAAACATTTGAAAACGGACCATTTTCCACATTTCTGAAGCATGACGTAATGGGGGGGTGTTATCTCTTTTGTCGAAAATCAGCCGTTTTTGCTCGAACATTAAATGCCTCCAAATGGTATTTAATTAACTTCCCGAGCCCCTGGAAGCATGAAAATCACTTTAAACATGCTAATTTTAGCTCTAACACTGATGATCCACCTACAAATGTGAACTGACGTTCAAAAATAAAACATTTGAAAACGGACCATTTTCCACATTTCTGAAGCATGACGTAATGGGGGGGTGTTATCTCTTTTGTCGAAAATCAGCCGTTTTTGCTCGAACATTAAATACCTCCAAATGGTATTTAATTAACTTCCCGGGGTGAAGAAACCCTTTTTGAGAACTCAGAGTGAGTAAATTGGCCATTTTCATGCACTTTTAACCATTCCATAAATCTTGTGTTTTGGGCCCCTGGAAGCATGAAAATCACTTTAAACATGCTAATTTTAGCTCTAACACTGATGATCCACCTACAAATGTGAACTGACGTTCAAAAATAAAACATTTGAAAATGGACCATTTTCCACATTTCTGAAGCATGACGTAATGGGGGGGTGTTATCTCTTTTGTCGAAAATCAGCCGTTTTTGCTCGAACATTAAATGCCTCCAAATGGTATTTAATTAACTTCCCGAGCCCCTGGAAGCATGAAAATCACTTTAAACATGCTAATTTTAGCTCTAACACTGATGATCCACCTACAAATGTGAACTGACGTTCAAAAATAAAACATTTGAAAATGGACCATTTTCCACATTTCTGAAGCATGACGTAATGGGGGGGTGTTATCTCTTTTGTCGAAAATCAGCCGTTTTTGCTCGAACATTAAATGCCTCCAAATGGTGTTTAATTAACTTCCCGAGCCCCTGGAAGCATGAAAATCACTTTAAACATGCTAATTTTAGCTCTAACACTGATGATCCACCTACAAATGTGAACTGACGTTCAAAAACAAAACATTTGAAAACTGACCATTTTCCACATTTCTGAAGCATGACGTAATGGGGGGGGGTGTTATCTCTTTTGTCGAAAATCAGCCATTTTTGCTCGAACAATAAATGCCTCCAAATGGTATTTAATTAACTTCCCGAAGCCCCTGGAAGCATGAAAATCACTTTAAACATGCTAATTTTAGCTCTAACACTGATGATCCACCTACAAATGTGAACTGACGTTCAAAAATAAAACATTTGAAAACGGACTATTTTCCACATTTCTGAAGCATGACGTAATGGGGGGGTGTTATCTCTTTTGTCGAAAATCAGCCGTTTTTGCTCGAACATTAAATGCCTCCAAATGGTATTTAATTAACTTCCCGGGGTGAAGAAACCCTTTTTGAGAACTCAGAGTGAGTAAATTGGCCATTTTCATGCACTTTTAACCATTCCATAAATCTTGTGTTTTGGGCCCCTGGAAGCATGAAAATCACTTTAAACATGCTAATTTTAGCTCTAATACTGATGATCCACCTACAAATGTGAACTGACGTTCAAAAATAAAACATTTGAAAACGGACCATTTTCCACATTTCTGAAGCATGACGTAATGGGGGGGTGTTATCTCTTTTGTCGAAAATCAGCCGTTTTTGCTCGAACATTAAATGCCTCCAAATGGTATTTAATTAACTTCCCGAGCCCCTGGAAGCATGAAAATCACTTTAAACATGCTAATTTTAGCTCTAACACTGATGATCCACCTACAAATGTGAACTGACGTTCAAAAATAAAACATTTGAAAACGGACCATTTTCCACATTTCTGAAGCATGACGTAATGGGGGGGTGTTATCTCTTTTGTCGAAAATCAGCCGTTTTTGCTCGAACATTAAATGCCTCCAAATGGTATTTAATTAACTTCCCGAGCCCCTGGAAGCATGAAAATCACTTTAAACATGCTAATTTTAGCTCTAACACTGATGATCCACCTACAAATGTGAACTGACGTTCAAAAATAAAACATTTGAAACCGGACCATTTTCCACATTTCTGAAGCATGACGTAATGGGGGGGGGTTATCTCTTTTGTCGAAAATCAGCCGTTTTTGCTCGAACATTAAATGCCTCCAAATGGTATTTAATTAACTTCCCGAGCCCCTGGAAGCATGAAAATCACTTTAAACATGCTAATTTTAGCTCTAACACTGATGATCCACCTACAAATGTGAACTGACGTTCAAAAATAAAACATTTGAAAACGGACCATTTTCCACATTTCTGAAGCATGACGTAATGGGGGGGGTGTTATCTCTTTTGTCGAAAATCAGCCGTTTTTGCTCGAACATTAAATGCCTCCAAATGGTATTTAATTAACTTCCCGGGGTGAAGAAACCCTTTTTGAGAACTCAGAGTGAGTAAATTGGCCATTTTCATGCACTTTTAACCATTCCATAAATCTTGTGTTTTGGGCCCCTGGAAGCATGAAAATCACTTTAAACATGCTAATTTTAGCTCTAACACTGATGATCCACCTACAAATGTGAACTGACGTTCAAAAATAAAACATTTGAAAACGGACCATTTTCCACATTTCTGAAGCATGACGTAATGGGGGGGTGTTATCTCTTTTGTCGAAAATCAGCCGTTTTTGCTCGAACATTAAATGCCTCCAAATGGTATTTAATTAACTTCCCGAGCCCCTGGAAGCATGAAAATCACTTTAAACATGCTAATTTTAGCTCTAACACTGATGATCCACCTACAAATGTGAACTGACGTTCAAAAATAAAACATTTGAAAACGGACCATTTTCCACATTTCTGAAGCATGACGTAATGGGGGGGTGCTATCTCTTTTGTCGAAAATCAGCCGTTTTTGCTCGAACATTAAATGCCTCCAAATGGTATTTAATTAACTTCCCGAGCCCCTGGAAGCATGAAAATCACTTTAAACATGCTAATTTTAGCTCTAACACTGATGATCCACCTACAAATGTGAACTGACGTTCAAAAATAAAACATTTGAAACCGGACCATTTTCCACATTTCTGAAGCATGACGTAATGGGGGGGGGTTATCTCTTTTGTCGAAAATCAGCCGTTTTTGCTCGAACATTAAATGCCTCCAAATGGTATTTAATTAACTTCCCGAGCCCCTGGAAGCATGAAAATCACTTTAAACATGCTAATTTTAGCTCTAACACTGATGATCCACCTACAAATGTGAACTGACGTTCAAAAATAAAACATTTGAAAACGGACCATTTTCCACATTTCTGAAGCATGACGTAATGGGGGGGTGTTATCTCTTTTGTCGAAAATCAGCCGTTTTTGCTCGAACATTAAATGCCTCCAAATGGTATTTAATTAACTTCCCGGGGTGAAGAAACCCTTTTTGAGAACTCAGAGTGAGTAAATTGGCCATTTTCATGCACTTTTAACCATTCCATAAATCTTGTGTTTTGGGCCCCTGGAAGCATGAAAATCACTTTAAACATGCTAATTTTAGCTCTAACACTGATGATCCACCTACAAATGTGAACTGACGTTCAAAAATAAAACATTTGAAAACGGACCATTTTCCACATTTCTGAAGCATGACGTAATGGGGGGGTGTTATCTCTTTTGTCGAAAATCAGCCGTTTTTGCTCGAACATTAAATGCCTCCAAATGGTATTTAATTAACTTCCCGAGCCCCTGGAAGCATGAAAATCACTTTAAACATGCTAATTTTAGCTCTAACACTGATGATCCACCTATAAATGTGAACTGACGTTCAAAAATAAAACATTTGAAAACGGACCATTTTCCACATTTCTGAAGCATGACGTAATGGGGGGGTGTTATCTCTTTTGTCGAAAATCAGCCGTTTTTGCTCGAACATTAAATGCCTCCAAATGGTATTTATTTCACTTCCTGGGGTGAAGAAACCCTTTTTGAGAACTCAGAGTGAGTAAATTGGCCATTTTCATGCACTTTTAACCATTCCATAAATCTTGTGTTTTGGGCCCCTGGAAGCATGAAAATCACTTTAAACATGCTAATTTTAGCTCTAACACTGATGATCCACCTACAAATGTGAACTGACGTTCAAAAATAAAACATTTGAAAACGGACCATTTTCCACATTTCTGAAGCATGACGTAATGGGGGGGTGTTATCTCTTTTGTCGAAAATCAGCCGTTTTTGCTCGAACATTAAATGCCTCCAAATGGTATTTAATTAACTTCCCGAGCCCCTGGAAGCATGAAAATCACTTTAAACATGCTAATTTTAGCTCTAACACTGATGATCCACCTACAAATGTGAACTGACGTTCAAAAATAAAACATTTGAAAACGGACCATTTTCCACATTTCTGAAGCATGACGTAATGGGGGGGTGTTATCTCTTTTGTCGAAAATCAGCCGTTTTTGCTCGAACATTAAATGCCTCCAAATGGTATTTATTTCACTTCCCGAGCCCCTGGAAGCATGAAAATCACTTTAAAAATGCTAATTTTAGCTCTAACACTGATGATCCACCTACAAATGTGAACTGACGTTCAAAAATAAAACATCTGAAAACGGACCATTTTCCACATTTCTGAAGCATGACGTAATGGGGGGGTGTTATCTCTTTTGTCGAAAATCAGCCGTTTTTGCTCGAACATTAAATGCCTCCAAATGGTATTTAATTAACTTCCCGAGCCCCTGGAAGCATGAAAATCACTTTAAACATGCTAATTTTAGCTCTAACACTGATGATCCACCTACAAATGTGAACTGACGTTCAAAAATAAAACATTTGAAAACGGACCATTTTCCACATTTCTGAAGCATGACGTAATGGGGGGGTGTTATCTCTTTTGTCGAAAATCTGCTGTTTTTGCTCGAACATTAAATGCCTCCAAATGGTATTTAATTAACTTCCCGAGCCCCTGGAAGCATGAAAATCACTTTAAACATGCTAATTTTAGCTCTAACACTGATGATCCACCTATAAATGTGAACTGACGTTCAAAAATAAAACATTTGAAAACGGACCATTTTCCACATTTCTGAAGCATGACGTAATGGGGGAGTGTTATCTCTTTTGTCGAAAATCAGCCGTTTTTGCTCGAACATTAAATGCCTCTAAATGGTATTTATTTCACTTCCTGGGGTGAAGAAACCCTTTTTGAGAACTCAGAGTGAGTAAATTGGCCATTTTCATGCACTTTTAACCATTCCATAAATCTTGTGTTTTGGGCCCCTGGAAGCATGAAAATCACTTTAAACATGCTAATTTTAGCTCTAACACTGATGATCCACCTACAAATGTGAACTGACGTTCAAAAATAAAACATTTGAAAACGGACCATTTTCCACATTTCTGAAGCATGACGTAATGGGGGGGTGTTATCTCTTTTGTCGAAAATCAGCCGTTTTTGCTCGAAAATTAAATGCCTCCAAATGGTATTTAATTAACTTCCCGAGCCCCTGGAAGCATGAAAATCACTTTAAACATGCTAATTTTAGCTCTAACACTGATGATCCACCTACAAATGTGAACTGACGTTCAAAAATAAAACATTTGAAAACGGACCATTTTCCACATTTCTGAAGCATGACGTAATGGGGGGGTGTTATCTCTTTTGTCGAAAATCAGCCGTTTTTGCTCGAACATTAAATGCCTCCAAATGGTATTTATTTCACTTCCCGAGCCCCTGGAAGCATGAAAATCACTTTAAAAATGCTAATTTTAGCTCTAACACTGATGATCCACCTACAAATGTGAACTGACGTTCAAAAATAAAACATCTGAAAACGGACCATTTTCCACATTTCTGAAGCATGACGTAATGGGGGGGTGTTATCTCTTTTGTCGAAAATCAGCCGTTTTTGCTCGAACATTAAATGCCTCCAAATGGTATTTAATTAACTTCCCGGGGTGAAGAAACCCTTTTTGTGAACTCAGAGTGAGTAAATTGGCCATTTTCATGCACTTTTAACAATTCCATAAATCTTGTGTTTTGGGCCCCTGGAAGCATGAAAATCACTTTAAACATGCTAATTTTAGCTCTAACACTGATGATCCACCTACAAATGTGAACTGACGTTCAAAAATAAAACATTTGAAAACGGACCATTTTCCACATTTCTGAAGCATGCCGTAATGGGGGGGTGTTATCTCTTTTGTCCAAAATCAGCCGTTTTTGCTCGAACATTAAATGCCTCCAAATGGTATTTAATTAACTTCCCGGGGTGAAGAAACCCTTTTTGAGAACTCAGAGTGAGTAAATTGGCCATTTTCATGCACTTTTAACCATTCCATAAATCTTGTGTTTTGGGCCCCTGGAAGCATGAAAATCACTTTAAACATGCTAATTTTAGCTCTAACACTGATGATCCACCTACAAATGTGAACTGACGTTCAAAAATAAAACATTTGAAAACGGACCATTTTCCACATTTCTGAAGCATGACGTAATGGGGGGGTGTTATCTCTTTTGTCGAAAATCAGCCGTTTTTGCTCGAACATTAAATGCCTCCAAATGGTATTTATTTCACTTCCCGAGCCCCTGGAAGCATGAAAATCACTTTAAACATGCTAATTTTAGCTCTAACACTGATGATCCACCTACAAATGTGAACTGACGTTCAAAAATAAAACATTTGAAAACGGACCATTTTCCACATTTCTGAAGCATGACGTAATGGGGGGGTGTTATCTCTTTTGTCGAAAATCAGCCGTTTTTGCTCGAACATTAAATGCCTCCAAATGGTATTTAATTAACTTCCCGAGCCCCTGGAAGCATGAAAATCACTTTAAACATGCTAATTTTAGCTCTAACACTGATGATCCACCTACAAATGTGAACTGACGTTCAAAAATAAAACATTTGAAAACGGACCATTTTCCACATTTCTGAAGCATGACGTAATGGGGGGGTGTTATCTCTTTTGTCGAAAATCAGCCGTTTTTGCTCGAACATTAAATGCCTCCAAATGGTATTTATTTCACTTCCCGGGGTGAAGAAACCCTTTTTGAGAACTCAGAGTGAGTAAATTGGCCATTTTCATGCACTTTTAACCATTCCATTAATCTTGTGTTTTGGGCCCCTGGAAGCATGAAAATCACTTTAAACATGCTAATTTTAGCTCTAACACTGATGATCCACCTACAAATGTGAACTGACGTTCAAAAATAAAACATTTGAAAACGGACCATTTTCCACATTTCTGAAGCATGACGTAATGGGGGGGTGTTATCTCTTTTGTCGAAAATCAGCCGTTTTTGCTCGAACATTAAATGCCTCCAAATGGTATTTAATTAACTTCCCGGGGTGAAGAAACCCTTTTTGAGAACTCAGAGTGAGTAAATTGGCCATTTTCATGCACTTTTAACCATTCCATAAATCTTGTGTTTTGGGCCCCTGGAAGCATGAAAATCACTTTAAACATGCTAATTTTAGCTCTAACACTGATGATCCACCTACAAATGTGAACTGACGTTCAAAAATAAAACATTTGAAAACGGACCATTTTCCACATTTCTGAAGCATGACGTAATGGGGGGGTGTTATCTCTTTTGTCGAAAATCAGCCGTTTTTGCTCGAACATTAAATGCCTCCAAATGGTATTTATTTCACTTCCCGAGCCCCTGGAAGCATGAAAATCACTTTAAACATGCTAATTTTAGCTCTAACACTGATGATCCACCTACAAATGTGAACTGACGTTCAAAAATAAAACATTTGAAAACGGACCATTTTCCACATTTCTGAAGCATGACGTAATGGGGTGGTGTTATCTCTTTTGTCGAAAATCAGCCGTTTTTGCTCGAACATTAAATGCCTCCAAATGGTATTTAATTAACTTCCCGAGCCCCTGGAAGCATGAAAATCACTTTAAACATGCTAATTTTAGCTCTAACACTGATGATCCACCTACAAATGTGAACTGACGTTCAAAAATAAAACATTTGAAAACGGACCATTTTCCACATTTCTGAAGCATGACGTAATGGGGGGGTGTTATCTCTTTTGTCGAAAATCAGCCGTTTTTGCTCGAACATTAAATGCCTCCAAATGGTATTTATTTCACTTCCCGGGGTGAAGAAACCCTTTTTGTGAACTCAGAGTGAGTAAATTGGCCATTTTCATGCACTTTTAACAATTCCATAAATCTTGTGTTTTGGGCCCCTGGAAGCATGAAAATCACTTTAAACATGCTAATTTTAGCTCTAATACTGATGATCCACCTACAAATGTGAACTGACGTTCAAAAATAAAACATTTGAAAACGGACCATTTTCCACATTTCTGAAGCATGACGTAATGGGGGGGTGTTTTCTCTTTTGTCGAAAATCAGCCGTTTTTGCTCGAACATTAAATGCCTCCAAATGGTATTTAATTAACTTCCCGAGCCCCTGGAAGCATGAAAATCACTTTAAACATGCTAATTTTAGCTCTAACACTGATGATCCACCTACAAATGTGAACTGACGTTCAAAAATAAAACATTTGAAAACGGACCATTTTCCACATTTCTGAAGCATGACGTAATGGGGGGGTGTTATCTCTTTTGTCGAAAATCAGCCGTTTTTGCTCGAACATTAAATGCCTCCAAATGGTATTTAATTAACTTCCCGAGCCCCTGGAAGCATGAAAATCACTTTAAACATGCTAATTTTAGCTCTAACACTGATGATCCACCTATAAATGTGAACTGACGTTCAAAAATAAAACATTTGAAAACGGACCATTTTCCACATTTCTGAAGCATGACGTAATGGGGGGGTGTTATCTCTTTTGTCGAAAATCAGCCGTTTTTGCTCGAACATTAAATGCCTCCAAATGGTATTTATTTCACTTCCTGGGGTGAAGAAACCCTTTTTGAGAACTCAGAGTGAGTAAATTGGCCATTTTCATGCACTTTTAACCATTCCATAAATCTTGTGTTTTGGGCCCCTGGAAGCATGAAAATCACTTTAAACATGCTAATTTTAGCTCTAACACTGATGATCCACCTACAAATGTGAACTGACGTTCAAAAATAAAACATTTGAAAACGGACCATTTTCCACATTTCTGAAGCATGACGTAATGGGGGGGTGTTATCTCTTTTGTCGAAAATCAGCCGTTTTTGCTCGAACATTAAATGCCTCCAAATGGTATTTAATTAACTTCCCGAGCCCCTGGAAGCATGAAAATCACTTTAAACATGCTAATTTTAGCTCTAACACTGATGATCCACCTACAAATGTGAACTGACGTTCAAAAATAAAACATTTGAAAACGGACCATTTTCCACATTTCTGAAGCATGACGTAATGGGGGGGTGTTATCTCTTTTGTCGAAAATCAGCCGTTTTTGCTCGAACATTAAATGCCTCCAAATGGTATTTATTTCACTTCCCGAGCCCCTGGAAGCATGAAAATCACTTTAAAAATGCTAATTTTAGCTCTAACACTGATGATCCACCTACAAATGTGAACTGACGTTCAAAAATAAAACATCTGAAAACGGACCATTTTCCACATTTCTGAAGCATGACGTAATGGGGGGGTGTTATCTCTTTTGTCGAAAATCAGCCGTTTTTGCTCGAACATTAAATGCCTCCAAATGGTATTTAATTAACTTCCCGGGGTGAAGAAACCCTTTTTGTGAACTCAGAGTGAGTAAATTGGCCATTTTCATGCACTTTTAACAATTCCATAAATCTTGTGTTTTGGGCCCCTGGAAGCATGAAAATCACTTTAAACATGCTAATTTTAGCTCTAACACTGATGATCCACCTACAAATGTGAACTGACGTTCAAAAATAAAACATTTGAAAACGGACCATTTTCCACATTTCTGAAGCATGACGTAATGGGGGGGTGTTATCTCTTTTGTCCAAAATCAGCCGTTTTTGCTCGAACATTAAATGCCTCCAAATGGTATTTAATTAACTTCCCGGGGTGAAGAAACCCTTTTTGAGAACTCAGAGTGAGTAAATTGGCCATTTTCATGCACTTTTAACCATTCCATAAATCTTGTGTTTTGGGCCCCTGGAAGCATGAAAATCACTTTAAACATGCTAATTTTAGCTCTAACACTGATGATCCACCTACAAATGTGAACTGACGTTCAAAAATAAAACATTTGAAAACGGACCATTTTCCACATTTCTGAAGCATGACGTAATGGGGGGGTGTTATCTCTTTTGTCGAAAATCAGCCGTTTTTGCTCGAACATTAAATGCCTCCAAATGGTATTTAATTAACTTCCCGAGCCCCTGGAAGCATGAAAATCACTTTAAACATGCTAATTTTAGCTCTAACACTCATGATCCACCTACAAATGTGAACTGACGTTCAAAAATAAAACATTTGAAAACGGACCATTTTCCACATTTCTGAAGCATGACGTAATGGGGGGGTGTTTATGGCTGAGATACCCGCCACCCCCTCTCAACACAATCCCCAAAAGGAAGGGAAACCGGAAACTGTTCTTAAAGTTTTTGGATGTGGGATGGAGTGACCATCCCGGCCGTATTTATTAAAACAAAAAATTTAAAACATTAAACGTTTTCATGTTATGTACAATTTCATTATCACATTACGATGTTTGGCTAACCTTAACATAATCTCTAATACAGAGGTTCTCCTAGCCGAACTAGCATCCTACAAAACATTCTCTAAGAACACTGAAATTGTACATCCTAACGTTTAAGGGCCAACGGCAAGGTCATAACCGGTGTCAAGATCCCTAACCAGACTTACCCCTCCCACTTAGGAGGGGCGATGGCACAGGGGCTTACCACAAGTGCAACTACTAACAATTTCCCTTGACTTGACGGGGGCACTTAAGACTCGACGCCATTTAAAGGTCGTTCGAACACTTGTGTGTGGTATCTAGAAGGTATCGTTGACCTCTCCCCACCCCACACAACTTACCGCATCTGCCGTCGCAGATGACACTAGCCCCGGGAAATTCCCCAGGAGGGGGCTGTAACCCCTCCTACAAAGGAAGGGGCCTTGACCGCCTTTCCTTTACTTCCGGCGACCCGCCCTTAGACGGGACCGCCTCCCCACTGAGGGGCCAATGGCCACCTCTCCCGAGCGCTCCCATCCGTGTTGGGTGACGCCCACTCATAGGGATCTACCAATTAGTGCTCACCGATCATGACCTTACCGCCTACCAAAAATAAATACGACAGTTCTTCAACCTATGAAAACATTGGTCGCTACGACCGAAGGAACATGCTAAAAATGCAACATCACATCAAATCACTTTAATCGTAACAACCTAAACGATATTCACCATCTTTATTAACCACAAACTGATACTGTTATAGCCTGTAAACGAAACGGAAAAACAAATTTATCAATTCACTTTATTGCACAACAACTTTGCTGTCCTCAGGGGCTGGTGGGTGGGTCAAAATTGGCTCTTCGTTCCGTCCCGAGCTCACGTGTAGCGAGGAGGTGCAGCTTCGGAGCACAAGAACAAGAGGACGTCTTCTGGTCTTGCGCCTTCTTTTATCCGTCTTCAGGGCGGGCGAAAACCCGCCCCTGCCCGCCCCGGGGGCGTGGCTGGCTGCGTCGGTGTCTAGGCCAGCCCACTCTAGGGCGGGAAAAGGCGCGCCCCGGCTACGCCGCTTCGGGCATACCAGCCGAGACGCGCCTCCCGCCCAAAAATGGCTTCCCGGGGGGATCGAGGCACTCATCCATACGTTCGGGGGGACCGAGTGGTCGCCCCTTTCCATATGGCTGAGATACCCGCCACCCCCTCTCAACACAATCCCCAAAAGGAAGGGAAACCGGAAACTGTTCTTAAAGTTTTTGGATGTGGGATGGAGTGACCATCCCGGCCGTATTTATTAAAACAAAAAATTTAAAACATTAAACGTTTTCATGTTATGTACAATTTCATTATCACATTACGATGTTTGGCTAACCTTAACATAATCTCTAATACAGAGGTTCTCCTAGCCGAACTAGCATCCTACAAAACATTCTCTAAGAACACTGAAATTGTACATCCTAACGTTTAAGGGCCAACGGCAAGGTCATAACCGGTGTCAAGATCCCTAACCAGACTTACCCCTCCCACTTAGGAGGGGCGATGGCACAGGGGCTTACCACAAGTGCAACTACTAACAATTTCCCTTGACTTGACGGGGGCACTTAAGACTCGACGCCATTTAAAGGTCGTTCGAACACTTGTGTGTGGTATCTAGAAGGTATCGTTGACCTCTCCCCACCCCACACAACTTACCGCATCTGCCGTCGCAGATGACACTAGCCCCGGGAAATTCCCCAGGAGGGGGCTGTAACCCCTCCTACAAAGGAAGGGGCCTTGACCGCCTTTCCTTTACTTCCGGCGACCCGCCCTTAGACGGGACCGCCTCCCCACTGAGGGGCCAATGGCCACCTCTCCCGAGCGCTCCCATCCGTGTTGGGTGACGCCCACTCATAGGGATCTACCAATTAGTGCTCACCGATCATGACCTTACCGCCACAGGTCCGGATAGTTGACCGGCTATCCGGACCCCCCACAAAACTCCTACCTATAGGTCATGCTTTAAAGATTTTAACCAGGCTAGGAAGTCTCCTATGAGTAACTCGTTCCCCGCCCTCGACAGATGCACACCATCCCCCAGATACATACTATCATCATTAATACAATTATGCGAGATTGAATGCAATGTCTTGGACCGGAACAACCTACTTACTTTGTTATTCAACTTTTTAACAGAATGATTCAAAGCAGGGATCGAGATAGCCCCCCGCCACACTTTTCGTGGAATCATATGAGACCACGCAATTAGGCACCCCGGAACTCTCCTCGCTAACCAACTTACCGTGGAAAGCATAGCCTCCAGGAGCAGTCGTCTACCGGTGGTGACCAAATCATTGCCCCCCAAATGTACTATGACTATGGACGGCGGTGACCTCATCCGCCCTAACAGGCCCTCAAAAAATTCCTGAAACTGGTCAATACAGAGACCGCCCCTTCCGTAGAAGGACACTCTGTACCCGTATTCCCCAGCTATGTGAATCATGTCACCTGCTTTGAATACGTCTGCGGCCCGTCTCACGTATGAGTGGCCCACGACCCACACCTCCTTCTTCACAGCCGGTGACGTGCGACCGCTGGCCTGGTGTTGGGTCGACTGCTCAGTTTGCCCTGCCGCGTAAGCTTGCACAACTGAAAATAAACAAAAGACAAGAGGCGTGAGTACATGAATACAGCTTCACAACATGTGCAATCGCACGTACCTCTTATAACAATTGGAGGACCAACGCCCCACACGTTTCACTTGTTCTACATTAAGACCCCTGGCTGTAGCTTCAGTGGCAGCCCCTATACGAAAGGAGTGGGTCCCAAATTCGCCCGGGTCCAAGCCCGCTGCGGCAATGGCCATTGCAAGCACCCGTTGAAACTGAAACCTCGTCAGCGGGGTGGCGTCTGCATGCCTCAACAATGTCCCCCCCCATGCTGCCACTCTCTGTGCTAGGTAATCTTCTAAGCACTGTACCGGACACATGGATGACTCGGGGTTCCTGCGAATGATCGTACAGTCCCCTCTCCCATCTTGGTCAGTCTTAGACCGGGGAAAGGAGACAATCATCGCGTCCCCCCTGATCTGAACATGCTCCCTGCACAAGCCCCCCGTCACATCCTGTTTGTTCCTTGCAACCAGCTCACTAACTCTCATAGCCCCGTGAAACGCCAGCGTAAATGCAGTCCGGAACAAACAGGTCTCAAAAGGGGACGAGCATGTATTCGGGAGTGTGGCCAGTAACAGGGACAACCTGTCTAGACCTATCGGTCGCCTCACGTCTACTCTGCGACCCTCTAGGCGTTGCCACCCACGCAGCGCTTTCTGTACTGTGAAAGACGCTGTTGGGTCCAGGATGCCATGGGCCCTGGCAACAAAGGAAATGGCGGCACGATGCCTTTGGGCCGTAGCCACCGATTTCCCAGCCCTGTGTAAAGACATAAGAAAGAGTACTACCCACTCTTCCTGACCCCAAAGACCCCCTCTCTCTGCCCCCAAAAAGGCTAAATAGGCCTGGAACGCCCCTTCATATGCCTTCCTTGTCCTGGGTGCTAGACTCTCTCCCACGAGGTGACGAAGTTCGGGGCACCGAGAGACCAGAGAGCTTCGGGGAAGGGTGCCGGCTCCGGGTCCGCTGAAGGAAGGAAACCCGAGAAAGCCTGCATGTGAAAACGAGACAGTGCATCAGCAGCCTGATTCATCACCCCTGGGACATGTTTTGCTCTGAAAACCACGTTCAGTTGCATACATAGTAAGACAATTTCTTTGAGCAGCCTCAAAATCAATTTACAATGGGCTGACTGACTGTTGATGCACTCTACTACGGTCATATTGTCGGACCAAAAGACTACAGAATGATCCCTGAAACCTTCTGGCCAGGTTCTCAGGGCAACGAGAATGGGAAATAATTCAAGGAAAGCGATATTACTCGTTAGCCCCTTCTCGTGCCACCATAGGGGCCATCTTTGAGCAGACCAGCTCGTGCCGAAGATGGCGCCAAACCCTATGCTTCCTGCTGAATCCGTCCATAGCCCAAGCTCTTCCGAGGACACGGCTGGCTTGTTCCAGACGACTCGGCCATTGAAGTCCGCCAGGAATGCTAACCATATCCGCATGTCCTGGCGGACCTCAGCCGATAACCTCGTGCGATGATGACCCTCCTTCAGGCCGATCATCGCTTGGGCAATGGAGCGGGAAAAAGGGGGAGCCATTGGGATTACTCTCAAGGCAAAATTCAACTTCCCCACTAATTGTTGCAACTGATGCAGTGTAACCTTGGGTGTGTTCAAACATACTCGTAGGGCTGACCCGAATTGTAACACTTTGCTAGCCGGTAAACGGAAACACCCCTCCCTTGAGTCCAACTCGATCCCCAAAAACTCGAGGCAAGTCGTGGGACCCATAGTTTTACCCGGTGCCAACGGCACACCAAAATGACCCATCAACCCACAGAATTCGTTTAAGGCCTGGGCACATTCGGGATTTCCGGCGGGGCCAAGGAACAAAAAGTCGTCAAGGTAGTGCATCACATTTTGAAAACCCGTCTTTTTAGTAAACACCCATTGGAGGAAAGTACTGAATTGCTCAAAATAGGCACATGATATAGAGCATCCCATTGGCATACACTTATCCATGTAAAATGATCCCTGGAACCCGAATCCCAAAAGACGCTGGTCGTCTGGGTGTACCGGGAGCAACCGGAACGCTGACTCGATATCGGATTTCGCCATCAACGTCCCGGGCCCCAGGCGATTCAAGATGGCCACTGCCTCATCAAACGATGCGTATCGCACCGAACAAACTTCAGGATCAATTGCGTCGTTCACCGAAAGGCCGTGTGGCGCAGACAGATTATGGATCAGACGAAACTCACCTGGGTCCTTCTTGGGGACCACCCCTAACGGAGAACAAACAAAATCCGGTACCGGGGGTACACTAAACGGGCCAGCGACCCGTCCCCGGCTAACCTCTTTCTGAATTTTTTCCTGCACCACAGATGAATGTTGTAAAACAGAAAGCTGATTCTTGCAAATCCCTACACCCTGAAAGTCCCCTACCGGGATGCGGAAACCATGTGTAAAACCGTTCCGCAGCACCCCGGCAGACGCACGATCGGGGTAATCACTGAGCCAGGGGATCATTGCCAAGGTATCAATCGGGGTCGGTAGAGGCGCCCCTCGGACTAAATTAGACCTGTTTGGCGCCTCCCTTGCCCCCATTCTCACCCGTTCTGGCTCTGCACGCTGACTCAGGATGGGATGACCCACACGTACTACATTCGTGTTTAAATTTACAGGACCCCGGAGGCCTGGTACATTTCCCTTTGTTGAAGTTATAACAGAAACCCTTTCTCCCGTTATTACCTGCGGGCCTCGACTGGTCGTCGGTGCTCGTACTTGGTCGAAAGGGCGACCCCACATTTTGGCGGGAGTAGTCAACAACATTACTCCCGACCAATGGCATTCGTAACATTCCCGATTCTTTCATTTTATCCCACGTTAAAGAATCGTAACAATCCCAGGTCAAACTCTTGTTATGTTCTTTTTCCTTCCTGAACAGATTATCATAACAAAACCAATGGTTACCTTGATACGCCGTCGAGTAACCCATAATTCGTGATTGGTAAACGGGAAACTCAGGAAGCAACTCAGGCCTACGTTCCCCCAAAATCGACGTAAAAATACCCCAGGCATTGCCCCAGTTCCCAATGTTCTCATTTACCTTAAAGGCGGCCATTTTTGCGCGCCAAACACTCGGATGCATTAGGTCCTTCTGACTTTTTACATGCTCCACATCGTAATGATCAACAAGCAAGGAAAAAATATTCACGTATTCCCCTGCCCAGATCTTTTCCTTTATGGCTAAAGGCACATGCTGTCCCAATCTCTCTCTACGAGAGGGTGCTGACTCGTCCCGTGCAATCGGCAATGGCCGCTTACCTGAACCGGACGCAGCTTCTGCCGCTTGCGGCTTGTCTATCCCTGCCAACGGTGCGGCCACTCTAGCTGCCTCCTTCTTCTCGCGAAGTTTTTTGATCAGCGCCTGTGCCTCAGCAGCCGTGGCGCCATCACTGCTATCCCCCAACCATGCCGCTAGCTGTGCTGCCAGCTCGGGGGGCATGTCTTCCTTAGGTGTCGGGGTGACGACAACGGGGATTGGATTCCCCTCGATCGGTACTGGGGTCGGCGCCTCGAGCGGGGCAGAGGGAGCCGGGGCGTCCCCCCCAGCTGGAACCCTTTTCGATCTCTTAGGTCTCCCTCCAGCCGGTGGTTGGCCCGATCCCTCCTCCCCATCTCGCTCCGCCAGCCGCTTCTTTATGTCGGACATATCCTTAAAAAGGGCCCGAACCATCTGCTCGGTCGTCATTCTCTTTGGGCCTTTCTTGGGCATCTCTCCGACGAAGTCTCTGAAAGACAAAGAAAAAGATCAAAACGCTCAAAATTGGCTCTTCGTTCCGTCCCGAGCTCACGTGTAGCGAGGAGGTGCAGCTTCGGAGCACAAGAACAAGAGGACGTCTTCTGGTCTTGCGCCTTCTTTTATCCGTCTTCAGGGCGGGCGAAAACCCGCCCCTGCCCGCCCCGGGGGCGTGGCTGGCTGCGTCGGTGTCTAGGCCAGCCCACTCTAGGGCGGGAAAAGGCGCGCCCCGGCTACGCCGCTTCGGGCATACCAGCCGAGACGCGCCTCCCGCCCAAAAATGGCTTCCCGGGGGGATCGAGGCACTCATCCATACGTTCGGGGGGACCGAGTGGTCGCCCCTTTCCAATCTCTTTTGTCGAAAATCAGCCGTTTTTGCTCGAACATTAAATGCCTCCAAATGGTATTTATTTCACTTCCCGGGGTGAAGAAACCCTTTTTGAGAACTCAGAGTGAGTAAATTGGCCATTTTCATGCACTTTTAACCATTCCATTAATCTTGTGTTTTGGGCCCCTGGAAGCATGAAAATCACTTTAAACATGCTAATTTTAGCTCTAACACTGATGATCCACCTACAAATGTGAACTGACGTTCAAAAATAAAACATTTGAAAACGGACCATTTTCCACATTTCTGAAGCATGACGTAATGGGGGGGTGTTATCTCTTTTGTCGAAAATCAGCCGTTTTTGCTCGAACATTAAATGCCTCCAAATGGTATTTATTTCACTTCCCGGGGTGAAGAAACCCTTTTTGAGAACTCAGAGTGAGTAAATTGGCCATTTTCATGCACTTTTAACCATTCCATAAATCTTGTGTTTTGGGCCCCTGGAAGCATGAAAATCACTTTAAACATGCTAATTTTAGCTCTAACACTGATGATCTACCTACAAATGTGAACTGACGTTCAAAAATAAAACATTTGAAAACGGACCATTTTCCACATTTCTGAAGCATGACGTAATGGGGGGGTGTTATCTCTTTTGTCGAAAATCAGCCGTTTTTGCTCGAACATTAAATGCCTCCAAATGGTATTTATTTCACTTCCCGAGCCCCTGGAAGCATGAAAATCACTTTAAACATGCTAATTTTAGCTCTAACACTGATGATCCACCTACAAATGTGAACTGACGTTCAAAAATAAAACATTTGAAAACGGACCATTTTCCACATTTCTGAAGCATGACGTAATGGGGTAGTGTTATCTCTTTTGTCGAAAATCAGCCGTTTTTGCTCGAACATTAAATGCCTCCAAATGGTATTTAATTAACTTCCCGAGCCCCTGGAAGCATGAAAATCACTTTAAACATGCTAATTTTAGCTCTAACACTGATGATCCACCTACAAATGTGAACTGACGTTCAAAAATAAAACATTTGAAAACGGACCATTTTCCACATTTCTGAAGCATGACGTAATGGGGGGGTGTTATCTCTTTTGTCGAAAATCAGCCGTTTTTGCTCGAACATTAAATGCCTCCAAATGGTATTTATTTCACTTCCCGGGGTGAAGAAACCCTTTTTGAGAACTCAGAGTGTGTAAATTGGCCATTTTCATGCACTTTTAACCATTCCATTAATCTTGTGTTTTGGGCCCCTGGAAGCATGAAAATCACTTTAAACATGCTAATTTTAGCTCTAACACTGATGATCCACCTACAAATGTGAACTGACGTTCAAAAATAAAACATTTGAAAACGGACCATTTTCCACATTTCTGAAGCATGACGTAATGGGGGGGTGTTATCTCTTTTGTCGAAAATCAGCCGTTTTTGCTCGAACATTAAATGCCTCCAAATGGTATTTAATTAACTTCCAGAGCCCCTGGAAGCATGAAAATCACTTTAAACATGCTAACTTTAGCTCTAACACTGATGATCCACCTACAAATGTGAACTGACGTTCAAAAATAAAACATTTGAAAACGGACCATTTTCCACATTTCTGAAGCATGACGTAATGGGGGGGTGTTATCTCTTTTGTCGAAAATCAGCCATTTTTGCTCGAACATTAAATGCCTCCAAATGGTATTTATTTCACTTCCCGAGCCCCTGGAAGCATGAAAATCACTTTAAACATGCTAATTTTAGCTCTAACACTGATGATCCACCTACAAATGTGAACTGACGTTCAAAAATAAAACATTTGAAAACAGACCATTTTCCACATTTCTGAAGCATGACGTAATGGGTGGGTGTTATCTCTTTTGTCGAAAATCAGCCGTTTTTGCTCGAACATTAAATGCCTCCAAATGGTATTTAATTAACTTCCCGGGGTGAAGAAACCCTTTTTGTGAACTCAGAGTGAGTAAATTGGCCATTTTCATGCACTTTTAACAATTCCATAAATCTTGTGTTTTGGGCCCCTGGAAGCATGAAAATCACTTTAAACATGCTAATTTTAGCTCTAACACTGATGATCCACCTACAAATGTGAACTGACGTTCAAAAATAAAACATTTGAAAACGGACCATTTTCCACATTTCTGAAGCATGACGTAATGGGGGGGTGTTATCTCTTTTGTCCAAAATCAGCCGTTTTTGCTCGAACATTAAATGCCTCCAAATGGTATTTAATTAACTTCCCGGGGTGAAGAAACCCTTTTTGAGAACTCAGAGTGAGTAAATTGGCCATTTTCATGCACTTTTAACCATTCCATAAATCTTGTGTTTTGGGCCCCTGGAAGCATGAAAATCACTTTAAACATGCTAATTTTAGCTCTAACACTGATGATCCACCTACAAATGTGAACTGACGTTCAAAAATAAAACATTTGAAAACGGACCATTTTCCACATTTCTGAAGCATGACGTAATGGGGGGGTGTTATCTCTTTTGTCGAAAATCAGCCGTTTTTGCTCGAACATTAAATGCCTCCAAATGGTATTTAATTAACTTCCCGAGCCCCTGGAAGCATGAAAATCACTTTAAACATGCTAATTTTAGCTCTAACACTGATGATCCACCTACAAATGTGAACTGACGTTCAAAAATAAAACATTTGAAAACGGACCATTTTCCACATTTCTGAAGCATGACGTAATGGGGGGGTGTTATCTCTTTTGTCGAAAATCAGCCGTTTTTGCTCGAACATTAAATGCCTCCAAATGGTATTTATTTCACTTCCCGGGGTGAAGAAACCCTTTTTGAGAACTCAGAGTGAGTAAATTGGCCATTTTCATGCACTTTTAACCATTCCATTAATCTTGTGTTTTGGGCCCCTGGAAGCATGAAAATCACTTTAAACATGCTAATTTTAGCTCTAACACTGATGATCCACCTACAAATGTGAACTGACGTTCAAAAATAAAACATTTGAAAACGGACCATTTTCCACATTTCTGAAGCATGACGTAATGGGGGGGTGTTATCTCTTTTGTCGAAAATCAGCCGTTTTTGCTCGAACATTAAATGCCTCCAAATGGTATTTAATTAACTTCCCGGGGTGAAGAAACCCTTTTTGAGAACTCAGAGTGAGTAAATTGGCCATTTTCATGCACTTTTAACCATTCCATAAATCTTGTGTTTTGGGCCCCTGGAAGCATGAAAATCACTTTAAACATGCTAATTTTAGCTCTAACACTGATGATCCACCTACAAATGTGAACTGACGTTCAAAAATAAAACATTTGAAAACGGACCATTTTCCACATTTCTGAAGCATGACGTAATGGGGGGGTGTTATCTCTTTTGTCGAAAATCAGCCGTTTTTGCTCGAACATTAAATGCCTCCAAATGGTATTTATTTCACTTCCCGAGCCCCTGGAAGCATGAAAATCACTTTAAACATGCTAATTTTAGCTCTAACACTGATGATCCACCTACAAATGTGAACTGACGTTCAAAAATAAAACATTTGAAAACGGACCATTTTCCACATTTCTGAAGCATGACGTAATGGGGTAGTGTTATCTCTTTTGTCGAAAATCAGCCGTTTTTGCTCGAACATTAAATGCCTCCAAATGGTATTTAATTAACTTCCCGAGCCCCTGGAAGCATGAAAATCACTTTAAACATGCTAATTTTAGCTCTAACACTGATGATCCACCTACAAATGTGAACTGACGTTCAAAAATAAAACATTTGAAAACGGACCATTTTCCACATTTCTGAAGCATGACGTAATGGGGGGGTGTTATCTCTTTTGTCGAAAATCAGCCGTTTTTGCTCGAACATTAAATGCCTCCAAATGGTATTTATTTCACTTCCCGGGGTGAAGAAACCCTTTTTGAGAACTCAGAGTGAGTAAATTGGCCATTTTCATGCACTTTTAACCATTCCATTAATCTTGTGTTTTGGGCCCCTGGAAGCATGAAAATCACTTTAAACATGCTAATTTTAGCTCTAACACTGATGATCCACCTACAAATGTGAACTGACGTTCAAAAATAAAACATTTGAAAACGGACCATTTTCCACATTTCTGAAGCATGACGTAATGGGGGGGTGTTATCTCTTTTGTCGAAAATCAGCCGTTTTTGCTCGAACATTAAATGCCTCCAAATGGTATTTAATTAACTTCCCGAGCCCCTGGAAGCATGAAAATCACTTTAAACATGCTAATTTTAGCTCTAACACTGATGATCCACCTACAAATGTGAACTGACGTTCAAAAATAAAACATTTGAAAACGGACCATTTTCCACATTTCTGAAGCATGACGTAATGGGGGGGTGTTATCTCTTTTGTCGAAAATCAGCCGTTTTTGCTCGAACATTAAATGCCTCCAAATGGTATTTAATTAACTTCCCGAGCCCCTGGAAGCATGAAAATCACTTTAAACATGCTAATTTTAGCTCTAACACTGATGATCCACCTATAAATGTGAACTGACGTTCAAAAATAAAACATTTGAAAACGGACCATTTTCCACATTTCTGAAGCATGACGTAATGGGGGGGTGTTATCTCTTTTGTCGAAAATCAGCCGTTTTTGCTCGAACATTAAATGCCTCCAAATGGTATTTAATTAACTTCCCGAGCCCCTGGAAGCATGAAAATCACTTTAAACATGCTAATTTTAGCTCTAACACTGATGATCCACCTACAAATGTGAACTGACGTTCAAAAATAAAACATTTGAAAACGGACCATTTTCCACATTTCTGAAGCATGATTAATGGGGGGGTGTTATCTCTTTTGTCGAAAATCAGCCGTTTTTGCTCGAACATTAAATGCCTCCAAATGGTATTTATTTCACTTCCCGGGGTGAAGAAACCCTTTTTGAGAACTCAGAGTGAGTAAATTGGCCATTTTCATGCACTTTTAACCATTCCATTAATCTTGTGTTTTGGGCCCCTGGAAGCATGAAAATCACTTTAAACATGCTAATTTTAGCTCTAACACTGATGATCCACCTACAAATGTGAACTGACGTTCAAAAATAAAACATTTGAAAACGGACCATTTTCCACATTTCTGAAGCATGACGTAATGGGGGGGTGTTATCTCTTTTGTCGAAAATCAGCCGTTTTTGCTCGAACATTAAATGCCTCCAAATGGTATTTAATTAACTTCCAGAGCCCCTGGAAGCATGAAAATCACTTTAAACATGCTAACTTTAGCTCTAACACTGATGATCCACCTACAAATGTGAACTGACGTTCAAAAATAAAACATTTGAAAACGGACCATTTTCCACATTTCTGAAGCATGACGTAATGGGGGGGTGTTATCTCTTTTGTCGAAAATCAGCCGTTTTTGCTCGAACATTAAATGCCTCCAAATGGTATTTATTTCACTTCCCGAGCCCCTGGAAGCATGAAAATCACTTTAAACATGCTAATTTTAGCTCTAACACTGATGATCCACCTACAAATGTGAACTGACGTTCAAAAATAAAACATTTGAAAACGGACCATTTTCCACATTTCTGAAGCATGACGTAATGGGGGGGTGTTATCTCTTTTGTCGAAAATCAGCCGTTTTTGCTCGAACATTAAATGCCTCCAAATGGTATTTAATTAACTTCCCGAGCCCCTGGAAGCATGAAAATCACTTTAAACATGCTAATTTTAGCTCTAACACTGATGATCCACCTACAAATGTGAACTGACGTTCAAAAATAAAACATTTGAAAACGGACCATTTTCCACATTTCTGAAGCATGACGTAATGGGGGGGTGTTATCTCTTTTGTCGAAAATCAGCCGTTTTTGCTCGAACATTAAATGCCTCCAAATGGTATTTAATTAACTTCCCGAGCCCCTGGAAGCATGAAAATCACTTTAAACATGCTAATTTTAGCTCTAACACTGATGATCCACCTATAAATGTGAACTGACGTTCAAAAATAAAACATTTGAAAACGGACCATTTTCCACATTTCTGAAGCATGACGTAATGGGGGGGTGTTATCTCTTTTGTCGAAAATCAGCCGTTTTTGCTCGAACATTAAATGCCTCCAAATGGTATTTATTTCACTTCCCGGGGTGAAGAAACCCTTTTTGAGAACTCAGAGTGAGTAAATTGGCCATTTTCATGCACTTTTAACCATTCCATAAATCTTGTGTTTTGGGCCCCTGGAAGCATGAAAATCACTTTAAACATGCTAATTTTAGCTCTAACACTGATGATCCACCTACAAATGTGAACTGACGTTCAAAAATAAAACATTTGAAAACGGACCATTTTCCACATTTCTGAAGCATGACGTAATGGGGGGGTGTTATCTCTTTTGTCGAAAATCAGCCGTTTTTGCTCGAACATTAAATGCCTCCAAATGGTATTTAATTAACTTCCCGAGCCCCTGGAAGCATGAAAATCACTTTAAACATGCTAATTTTAGCTCTAACACTGATGATCCACCTACAAATGTGAACTGACGTTCAAAAATAAAACATTTGAAAACGGACCATTTTCCACATTTCTGAAGCATGACGTAATGGGGGGGTGTTATCTCTTTTGTCGAAAATCAGCCGTTTTTGCTCGAACATTAAATGCCTCTCAAATGGTATTTATTTCACTTCCCGGGGTGAAGAAACCCTTTTTGAGAACTCAGAGTGAGTAAATTGGCCATTTTCATGCACTTTTAACCATTCCATTAATCTTGTGTTTTGGGCCCCTGGAAGCATGAAAATCACTTTAAACATGCTAATTTTAGCTCTAACACTGATGATCCACCTACAAATGTGAACTGACGTTCAAAAATAAAACATTTGAAAACGGACCATTTTCCACATTTCTGAAGCATGACGTAATGGGGGGGTGTTATCTCTTTTGTCGAAAATCAGCCGTTTTTGCTCGAACATTAAATGCCTCCAAATGGTATTTAATTAACTTCCAGAGCCCCTGGAAGCATGAAAATCACTTTAAACATGCTAACTTTAGCTCTAACACTGATGATCCACCTACAAATGTGAACTGACGTTCAAAAATAAAACATTTGAAAACGGACCATTTTCCACATTTCTGAAGCATGACGTAATGGGGGGGTGTTATCTCTTTTGTCGAAAATCAGCCGTTTTTGCTCGAACATTAAATGCCTCCAAATGGTATTTATTTCACTTCCCGAGCCCCTGGAAGCATGAAAATCACTTTAAACATGCTAATTTTAGCTCTAACACTGATGATCCACCTACAAATGTGAACTGACGTTCAAAAATAAAACATTTGAAAACGGACCATTTTCCACATTTCTGAAGCATGACGTAATGGGGGGGTGTTATCTCTTTTGTCGAAAATCAGCCGTTTTTGCTCGAACATTAAATGCCTCCAAATGGTATTTAATTAACTTCCCGAGCCCCTGGAAGCATGAAAATCACTTTAAACATGCTAATTTTAGCTCTAACACTGATGATCCACCTACAAATGTGAACTGACGTTCAAAAATAAAACATTTGAAAACGGACCATTTTCCATATTTCTGAAGCATGACGTAATGGGGGGGTGTTATCTCTTTTGTCGAAAATCAGCCGTTTTTGCTCGAACATTAAATGCCTCCAAATGGTATTTAATTAACTTCCCGAGCCCCTGGAAGCATGAAAATCACTTTAAACATGCTAATTTTAGCTCTAACACTGATGATCCACCTATAAATGTGAACTGACGTTCAAAAATAAAACATTTGAAAACGGACCATTTTCCACATTTCTGAAGCATGACGTAATGGGGGGGTGTTATCTCTTTTGTCGAAAATCAGCCGTTTTTGCTCGAACATTAAATGCCTCCAAATGGTATTTATTTCACTTCCCGGGGTGAAGAAACCCTTTTTGAGAACTCAGAGTGAGTAAATTGGCCATTTTCATGCACTTTTAACCATTCCATAAATCTTGTGTTTTGGGCCCCTGGAAGCATGAAAATCACTTTAAACATGCTAATTTTAGCTCTAACACTGATGATCCACCTACAAATGTGAACTGACGTTCAAAAATAAAACATTTGAAAACGGACCATTTTCCACATTTCTGAAGCATGACGTAATGGGGGGGTGTTATCTCTTTTGTCGAAAATCAGCCGTTTTTGCTCGAACATTAAATGCCTCCAAATGGTATTTAATTAACTTCCCGAGCCCCTGGAAGCATGAAAATCACTTTAAACATGCTAATTTTAGCTCTAACACTGATGATCCACCTACAAATGTGAACTGACGTTCAAAAATAAAACATTTGAAAACGGACCATTTTCCACATTTCTGAAGCATGACGTAATGGGGGGGTGTTATCTCTTTTGTCGAAAATCAGCCGTTTTTGCTCGAACATTAAATGCCTCCAAATGGTATTTATTTCACTTCCCGAGCCCCTGGAAGCATGAAAATCACTTTAAAAATGCTAATTTTAGCTCTAACACTGATGATCCACCTACAAATGTGAACTGACGTTCAAAAATAAAACATTTGAAAACGGACCATTTTCCACATTTCTGAAGCATGACGTAATGGGGGGGTGTTATCTCTTTTGTCGAAAATCAGCCGTTTTTGCTCGAACATTAAATGCCTCCAAATGGTATTTAATTAACTTCCCGGGGTGAAGAAACCCTTTTTGTGAACTCAGAGTGAGTAAATTGGCCATTTTCATGCACTTTTAACCATTCCATAAATCTTGTGTTTTGGGCCCCTGGAAGCATGAAAATCACTTTAAACATGCTAATTTTAGCTCTAACACTGATGATCCACCTACAAATGTGAACTGACGTTCAAAAATAAAACATTTGAAAACGGACCATTTTCCACATTTCTGAAGCATGACGTAATGGGGGGGTGTTATCTCTTTTGTCCAAAATCAGCCGTTTTTGCTCGAACATTAAATGCCTCCAAATGGTATTTAATTAACTTCCCGGGGTGAAGAAACCCTTTTTGAGAACTCAGAGTGAGTAAATTGGCCATTTTCATGCACTTTTAACCATTCCATAAATCTTGTGTTTTGGGCCCCTGGAAGCATGAAAATCACTTTAAACATGCTAATTTTAGCTCTAACACTGATGATCCACCTACAAATGTGAACTGACGTTCAAAAATAAAACATTTGAAAACGGACCATTTTCCACATTTCTGAAGCATGACGTAATGGGGGGGTGTTATCTCTTTTGTCGAAAATCAGCCGTTTTTGCTCGAACATTAAATGCCTCCAAATGGTATTTATTTCACTTCCCGAGCTCCTGGAAGCATGAAAATCACTTTAAACATGCTAATTTTAGCTCTAACACTGATGATCCACCTACAAATGTGAACTGACGTTCAAAAATAAAACATTTGAAAACGGACCATTTTCCACATTTCTGAAGCATGACGTAATGGGGGGGTGTTATCTTTTTTGTCGAAAATCAGCCGTTTTTGCTCGAACATTAAATGCCTCCAAATGGTATTTAATTAACTTCCCGAGCCCCTGGAAGCATGAAAATCACTTTAAACATGCTAATTTTAGCTCTAACACTGATGATCCACCTACAAATGTGAACTGACGTTCAAAAATAAAACATTTGAAAACGGACCATTTTCCACATTTCTGAAGCATGACGTAATGGGGGGGTGTTATCTCTTTTGTCGAAAATCAGCTGTTTTTGCTCGAACATTAAATGCCTCCAAATGGTATTTATTTCACTTCCCGGGGTGAAGAAACCCTTTTTGAGAACTCAGAGTGAGTAAATTGGCCATTTTCATGCACTTTTAACCATTCCATTAATCTTGTGTTTTGGGCCCCTGGAAGCATGAAAATCACTTTAAACATGCTAATTTTAGCTCTAACACTGATGATCCACCTACAAATGTGAACTGACGTTCAAAAATAAAACATTTGAAAACGGACCATTTTCCACATTTCTGAAGCATGACGTAATGGGGGGGTGTTATCTCTTTTGTCGAAAATCAGCCGTTTTTGCTCGAACATTAAATGCCTCCAAATGGTATTTATTTCACTTCCCGGGGTGAAGAAACCCTTTTTGTGAACTCAGAGTGAGTAAATTGGCCATTTTCATGCACTTTTAACAATTCCATAAATCTTGTGTTTTGGGCCCCTGGAAGCATGAAAATCACTTTAAACATGCTAATTTTAGCTCTAATACTGATGATCCACCTACAAATGTGAACTGACGTTCAAAAATAAAACATTTGAAAACGGACCATTTTCCACATTTCTGAAGCATGACGTAATGGGGGGGTGTTATCTCTTTTGTCGAAAATCAGCCGTTTTTGCTCGAACATTAAATGCCTCCAAATGGTATTTAATTAACTTCCCGAGCCCCTGGAAGCATGAAAATCACTTTAAACATGCTAATTTTAGCTCTAACACTGATGATCCACCTACAAATGTGAACTGACGTTCAAAAATAAAACATTTGAAAACGGACCATTTTCCACATTTCTGAAGCATGACGTAATGGGGGGGTGTTATCTCTTTTGTCGAAAATCAGCCGTTTTTGCTCGAACATTAAATGCCTCCAAATGGTATTTAATTAACTTCCCGAGCCCCTGGAAGCATGAAAATCACTTTAAACATGCTAATTTTAGCTCTAACACTGATGATCCACCTATAAATGTGAACTGACGTTCAAAAATAAAACATTTGAAAACGGACCATTTTCCACATTTCTGAAGCATGACGTAATGGGGGGGTGTTATCTCTTTTGTCGAAAATCAGCCGTTTTTGCTCGAACATTAAATGCCTCCAAATGGTATTTATTTCACTTCCTGGGGTGAAGAAACCCTTTTTGAGAACTCAGAGTGAGTAAATTGGCCATTTTCATGCACTTTTAACCATTCCATAAATCTTGTGTTTTGGGCCCCTGGAAGCATGAAAATCACTTTAAACATGCTAATTTTAGCTCTAACACTGATGATCCACCTACAAATGTGAACTGACGTTCAAAAATAAAACATTTGAAAACGGACCATTTTCCACATTTCTGAAGCATGACGTAATGGGGGGGTGTTATCTCTTTTGTCGAAAATCAGCCGTTTTTGCTCGAACATTAAATGCCTCCAAATGGTATTTAATTAACTTCCCGAGCCCCTGGAAGCATGAAAATCACTTTAAACATGCTAATTTTAGCTCTAACACTGATGATCCACCTACAAATGTGAACTGACGTTCAAAAATAAAACATTTGAAAACGGACCATTTTCCACATTTCTGAAGCATGACGTAATGGGGGGGTGTTATCTCTTTTGTCGAAAATCAGCCGTTTTTGCTCGAACATTAAATGCCTCCAAATGGTATTTATTTCACTTCCCGAGCCCCTGGAAGCATGAAAATCACTTTAAAAATGCTAATTTTAGCTCTAACACTGATGATCCACCTACAAATGTGAACTGACGTTCAAAAATAAAACATCTGAAAACGGACCATTTTCCACATTTCTGAAGCATGACGTAATGGGGGGGTGTTATCTCTTTTGTCGAAAATCAGCCGTTTTTGCTCGAACATTAAATGCCTCCAAATGGTATTTAATTAACTTCCCGGGGTGAAGAAACCCTTTTTGTGAACTCAGAGTGAGTAAATTGGCCATTTTCATGCACTTTTAACAATTCCATAAATCTTGTGTTTTGGGCCCCTGGAAGCATGAAAATCACTTTAAACATGCTAATTTTAGCTCTAACACTGATGATCCACCTACAAATGTGAACTGACGTTCAAAAATAAAACATTTGAAAACGGACCATTTTCCACATTTCTGAAGCATGACGTAATGGGGGGGTGTTATCTCTTTTGTCCAAAATCAGCCGTTTTTGCTCGAACATTAAATGCCTCCAAATGGTATTTAATTAACTTCCCGGGGTGAAGAAACCCTTTTTGAGAACTCAGAGTGAGTAAATTGGCCATTTTCATGCACTTTTAACCATTCCATAAATCTTGTGTTTTGGGCCCCTGGAAGCATGAAAATCACTTTAAACATGCTAATTTTAGCTCTAACACTGATGATCCACCTACAAATGTGAACTGACGTTCAAAAATAAAACATTTGAAAACGGACCATTTTCCACATTTCTGAAGCATGACGTAATGGGGGGGTGTTATCTCTTTTGTCGAAAATCAGCCGTTTTTGCTCGAACATTAAATGCCTCCAAATGGTATTTAATTAACTTCCCGAGCCCCTGGAAGCATGAAAATCACTTTAAACATGCTAATTTTAGCTCTAACACTCATGATCTACCTACAAATGTGAACTGACGTTCAAAAATAAAACATTTGAAAACGGACCATTTTCCACATTTCTGAAGCATGACGTAATGGGGGGGTGTTATCTCTTTTGTCGAAAATCAGCCGTTTTTGCTCGAACATTAAATGCCTCCAAATGGTATTTATTTCACTTCCCGGGGTGAAGAAACCCTTTTTGAGAACTCAGAGTGAGTAAATTGGCCATTTTCATGCACTTTTAACCATTCCATTAATCTTGTGTTTTGGGCCCCTGGAAGCATGAAAATCACTTTAAACATGCTAATTTTAGCTCTAACACTGATGATCCACCTACAAATGTGAACTGACGTTCAAAAATAAAACATTTGAAAACGGACCATTTTCCACATTTCTGAAGCATGACGTAATGGGGGGGTGTTATCTCTTTTGTCGAAAATCAGCCGTTTTTGCTCGAACATTAAATGCCTCCAAATGGTATTTAATTAACTTCCCGGGGTGAAGAAACCCTTTTTGAGAACTCAGAGTGAGTAAATTGGCCATTTTCATGCACTTTTAACCATTCCATAAATCTTGTGTTTTGGGCCCCTGGAAGCATGAAAATCACTTTAAACATGCTAATTTTAGCTCTAACACTGATGATCCACCTACAAATGTGAACTGACGTTCAAAAATAAAACATTTGAAAACGGACCATTTTCCACATTTCTGAAGCATGACGTAATGGGGGGGTGTTATCTCTTTTGTCGAAAATCAGCCGTTTTTGCTCGAACATTAAATGCCTCCAAATGGTATTTATTTCACTTCCCGAGCCCCTGGAAGCATGAAAATCACTTTAAACATGCTAATTTTAGCTCTAACACTGATGATCCACCTACAAATGTGAACTGACGTTCAAAAATAAAACATTTGAAAACGGACCATTTTCCACATTTCTGAAGCATGACGTAATGGGGTAGTGTTATCTCTTTTGTCGAAAATCAGCCGTTTTTGCTCGAACATTAAATGCCTCCAAATGGTATTTAATTAACTTCCCGAGCCCCTGGAAGCATGAAAATCACTTTAAACATGCTAATTTTAGCTCTAACACTGATGATCCACCTACAAATGTGAACTGACGTTCAAAAATAAAACATTTGAAAACGGACCATTTTCCACATTTCTGAAGCATGACGTAATGGGGGGGTGTTATCTCTTTTGTCGAAAATCAGCCGTTTTTGCTCGAACATTAAATGCCTCCAAATGGTATTTAATTAACTTCCAGAGCCCCTGGAAGCATGAAAATCACTTTAAACATGCTAACTTTAGCTCTAACACTGATGATCCACCTACAAATGTGAACTGACGTTCAAAAATAAAACATTTGAAAACGGACCATTTTCCACATTTCTGAAGCATGACGTAATGGGGGGGTGTTATCTCTTTTGTCGAAAATCAGCCATTTTTGCTCGAACATTAAATGCCTCCAAATGGTATTTATTTCACTTCCCGAGCCCCTGGAAGCATGAAAACCACTTTAAACATGCTAATTTTAGCTCTAACACTGATGATCCACCTACAAATGTGAACTGACGTTCAAAAATAAAACATTTGAAAACGGACCATTTTCCACATTTCTGAAGCATGACGTAATGGGTGGGTGTTATCTCTTTTGTCGAAAATCAGCCGTTTTTGCTCGAACATTAAATGCCTCCAAATGGTATTTAATTAACTTCCCGGGGTGAAGAAACCCTTTTTGTGAACTCAGAGTGAGTAAATTGGCCATTTTCATGCACTTTTAACAATTCCATAAATCTTGTGTTTTGGGCCCCTGGAAGCATGAAAATCACTTTAAACATGCTAATTTTAGCTCTAACACTGATGATCCACCTACAAATGTGAACTGACGTTCAAAAATAAAACATTTGAAAACGGACCATTTTCCACATTTCTGAAGCATGACGTAATGGGGGGGTGTTATCTCTTTTGTCCAAAATCAGCCGTTTTTGCTCGAACATTAAATGCCTCCAAATGGTATTTAATTAACTTCCCGGGGTGAAGAAACCCTTTTTGAGAACTCAGAGTGAGTAAATTGGCCATTTTCATGCACTTTTAACCATTCCATAAATCTTGTGTTTTGGGCCCCTGGAAGCATGAAAATCACTTTAAACATGCTAATTTTAGCTCTAACACTGATGATCCACCTACAAATGTGAACTGACGTTCAAAAATAAAACATTTGAAAACGGACCATTTTCCACATTTCTGAAGCATGACGTAATGGGGGGGTGTTATCTCTTTTGTCGAAAATCAGCCGTTTTTGCTCGAACATTAAATGCCTCCAAATGGTATTTAATTAACTTCCCGAGCCCCTGGAAGCATGAAAATCACTTTAAACATGCTAATTTTAGCTCTAACACTGATGATCCACCTACAAATGTGAACTGACGTTCAAAAATAAAACATTTGAAAACGGACCATTTTCCACATTTCTGAAGCATGACGTAATGGGGGGGTGTTATCTCTTTTGTCGAAAATCAGCCGTTTTTGCTCGAACATTAAATGCCTCCAAATGGTATTTATTTCACTTCCCGGGGTGAAGAAACCCTTTTTGAGAACTCAGAGTGAGTAAATTGGCCATTTTCATGCACTTTTAACCATTCCATTAATCTTGTGTTTTGGGCCCCTGGAAGCATGAAAATCACTTTAAACATGCTAATTTTAGCTCTAACACTGATGATCCACCTACAAATGTGAACTGACGTTCAAAAATAAAACATTTGAAAACGGACCATTTTCCACATTTCTGAAGCATGACGTAATGGGGGGGTGTTATCTCTTTTGTCGAAAATCAGCCGTTTTTGCTCGAACATTAAATGCCTCCAAATGGTATTTAATTAACTTCCCGGGGTGAAGAAACCCTTTTTGAGAACTCAGAGTGAGTAAATTGGCCATTTTCATGCACTTTTAACCATTCCATAAATCTTGTGTTTTGGGCCCCTGGAAGCATGAAAATCACTTTAAACATGCTAATTTTAGCTCTAACACTGATGATCCACCTACAAATGTGAACTGACGTTCAAAAATAAAACATTTGAAAACGGACCATTTTCCACATTTCTGAAGCATGACGTAATGGGGGGGTGTTATCTCTTTTGTCGAAAATCAGCCGTTTTTGCTCGAACATTAAATGCCTCCAAATGGTATTTATTTCACTTCCCGAGCCCCTGGAAGCATGAAAATCACTTTAAACATGCTAATTTTAGCTCTAACACTGATGATCCACCTACAAATGTGAACTGACGTTCAAAAATAAAACATCTGAAAACGGACCATTTTCCACATTTCTGAAGCATGACGTAATGGGGGGGTGTTATCTCTTTTGTCGAAAATCAGCCGTTTTTGCTCGAACATTAAATGCCTCCAAATGGTATTTAATTAACTTCCCGGGGTGAAGAAACCCTTTTTGTGAACTCAGAGTGAGTAAATTGGCCATTTTCATGCACTTTTAACAATTCCATAAATCTTGTGTTTTGGGCCCCTGGAAGCATGAAAATCACTTTAAACATGCTAATTTTAGCTCTAACACTGATGATCCACCTACAAATGTGAACTGACGTTCAAAAATAAAACATTTGAAAACGGACCATTTTCCACATTTCTGAAGCATGACGTAATGGGGGGGTGTTATCTCTTTTGTCCAAAATCAGCCGTTTTTGCTCGAACATTAAATGCCTCCAAATGGTATTTAATTAACTTCCCGGGGTGAAGAAACCCTTTTTGAGAACTCAGAGTGAGTAAATTGGCCATTTTCATGCACTTTTAACCATTCCATAAATCTTGTGTTTTGGGCCCCTGGAAGCATGAAAATCACTTTAAACATGCTAATTTTAGCTCTAACACTGATGATCCACCTACAAATGTGAACTGACGTTCAAAAATAAAACATTTGAAAACGGACCATTTTCCACATTTCTGAAGCATGACGTAATGGGGGGGTGTTATCTCTTTTGTCGAAAATCAGCCGTTTTTGCTCGAACATTAAATGCCTCCAAATGGTATTTAATTAACTTCCCGAGCCCCTGGAAGCATGAAAATCACTTTAAACATGCTAATTTTAGCTCTAACACTCATGATCTACCTACAAATGTGAACTGACGTTCAAAAATAAAACATTTGAAAACGGACCATTTTCCACATTTCTGAAGCATGACGTAATGGGGGGGTGTTATCTCTTTTGTCGAAAATCAGCCGTTTTTGCTCGAACATTAAATGCCTCCAAATGGTATTTATTTCACTTCCCGGGGTGAAGAAACCCTTTTTGAGAACTCAGAGTGAGTAAATTGGCCATTTTCATGCACTTTTAACCATTCCATTAATCTTGTGTTTTGGGCCCCTGGAAGCATGAAAATCACTTTAAACATGCTAATTTTAGCTCTAACACTGATGATCCACCTACAAATGTGAACTGACGTTCAAAAATAAAACATTTGAAAACGGACCATTTTCCACATTTCTGAAGCATGACGTAATGGGGGGGTGTTATCTCTTTTGTCGAAAATCAGCCGTTTTTGCTCGAACATTAAATGCCTCCAAATGGTATTTAATTAACTTCCCGGGGTGAAGAAACCCTTTTTGAGAACTCAGAGTGAGTAAATTGGCCATTTTCATGCACTTTTAACCATTCCATAAATCTTGTGTTTTGGGCCCCTGGAAGCATGAAAATCACTTTAAACATGCTAATTTTAGCTCTAACACTGATGATCCACCTACAAATGTGATCTGACGTTCAAAAATAAAACATTTGAAAACGGACCATTTTCCACATTTCTGAAGCATGACGTAATGGGGGGGTGTTATCTCTTTTGTCGAAAATCAGCCGTTTTTGCTCGAACATTAAATGCCTCCAAATGGTATTTATTTCACTTCCCGAGCCCCTGGAAGCATGAAAATCACTTTAAACATGCTAATTTTAGCTCTAACACTGATGATCCACCTACAAATGTGAACTGACGTTCAAAAATAAAACATTTGAAAACGGACCATTTTCCACATTTCTGAAGCATGACGTAATGGGGTAGTGTTATCTCTTTTGTCGAAAATCAGCCGTTTTTGCTCGAACATTAAATGCCTCCAAATGGTATTTAATTAACTTCCCGAGCCCCTGGAAGCATGAAAATCACTTTAAACATGCTAATTTTAGCTCTAACACTGATGATCCACCTACAAATGTGAACTGACGTTCAAAAATAAAACATTTGAAAACGGACCATTTTCCACATTTCTGAAGCATGACGTAATGGGGGGGTGTTATCTCTTTTGTCGAAAATCAGCCGTTTTTGCTCGAACATTAAATGCCTCCAAATGGTATTTAATTAACTTCCAGAGCCCCTGGAAGCATGAAAATCACTTTAAACATGCTAACTTTAGCTCTAACACTGATGATCCACCTACAAATGTGAACTGACGTTCAAAAATAAAACATTTGAAAACGGACCATTTTCCACATTTCTGAAGCATGACGTAATGGGGGGGTGTTATCTCTTTTGTCGAAAATCAGCCATTTTTGCTCGAACATTAAATGCCTCCAAATGGTATTTATTTCACTTCCCGAGCCCCTGGAAGCATGAAAACCACTTTAAACATGCTAATTTTAGCTCTAACACTGATGATCCACCTACAAATGTGAACTGACGTTCAAAAATAAAACATTTGAAAACGGACCATTTTCCACATTTCTGAAGCATGACGTAATGGGTGGGTGTTATCTCTTTTGTCGAAAATCAGCCGTTTTTGCTCGAACATTAAATGCCTCCAAATGGTATTTAATTAACTTCCCGGGGTGAAGAAACCCTTTTTGTGAACTCAGAGTGAGTAAATTGGCCATTTTCATGCACTTTTAACAATTCCATAAATCTTGTGTTTTGGGCCCCTGGAAGCATGAAAATCACTTTAAACATGCTAATTTTAGCTCTAACACTGATGATCCACCTACAAATGTGAACTGACGTTCAAAAATAAAACATTTGAAAACGGACCATTTTCCACATTTCTGAAGCATGACGTAATGGGGGGGTGTTATCTCTTTTGTCCAAAATCAGCCGTTTTTGCTCGAACATTAAATGCCTCCAAATGGTATTTAATTAACTTCCCGGGGTGAAGAAACCCTTTTTGAGAACTCAGAGTGAGTAAATTGGCCATTTTCATGCACTTTTAACCATTCCATAAATCTTGTGTTTTGGGCCCCTGGAAGCATGAAAATCACTTTAAACATGCTAATTTTAGCTCTAACACTGATGATCCACCTACAAATGTGAACTGACGTTCAAAAATAAAACATTTGAAAACGGACCATTTTCCACATTTCTGAAGCATGACGTAATGGGGGGGTGTTATCTCTTTTGTCGAAAATCAGCCATTTTTGCTCGAACATTAAATGCCTCCAAATGGTATTTAATTAACTTCCCGAGCCCCTGGAAGCATGAAAATCACTTTAAACATGCTAATTTTAGCTCTAACACTGATGATCCACCTACAAATGTGAACTGACGTTCAAAAATAAAACATTTGAAAACGGACCATTTTCCACATTTCTGAAGCATGACGTAATGGGGGGGTGTTATCTCTTTTGTCGAAAATCAGCCGTTTTTGCTCGAACATTAAATGCCTCCAAATGGTATTTATTTCACTTCCCGGGGTGAAGAAACCCTTTTTGAGAACTCAGAGTGAGTAAATTGGCCATTTTCATGCACTTTTAACCATTCCATTAATCTTGTGTTTTGGGCCCCTGGAAGCATGAAAATCACTTTAAACATGCTAATTTTAGCTCTAACACTGATGATCCACCTACAAATGTGAACTGACGTTCAAAAATAAAACATTTGAAAACGGACCATTTTCCACATTTCTGAAGCATGACGTAATGGGGGGGTGTTATCTCTTTTGTCGAAAATCAGCCGTTTTTGCTCGAACATTAAATGCCTCCAAATGGTATTTAATTAACTTCCCGGGGTGAAGAAACCCTTTTTGAGAACTCAGAGTGAGTAAATTGGCCATTTTCATGCACTTTTAACCATTCCATAAATCTTGTGTTTTGGGCCCCTGGAAGCATGAAAATCACTTTAAACATGCTAATTTTAGCTCTAACACTGATGATCCACCTACAAATGTGAACTGACGTTCAAAAATAAAACATTTGAAAACGGACCATTTTCCACATTTCTGAAGCATGACGTAATGGGGGGGTGTTATCTCTTTTGTCGAAAATCAGCCGTTTTTGCTCGAACATTAAATGCCTCCAAATGGTATTTATTTCACTTCCCGAGCCCCTGGAAGCATGAAAATCACTTTAAACATGCTAATTTTAGCTCTAACACTGATGATCCACCTACAAATGTGAACTGACGTTCAAAAATAAAACATTTGAAAACGGACCATTTTCCACATTTCTGAAGCATGACGTAATGGGGTAGTGTTATCTCTTTTGTCGAAAATCAGCCGTTTTTGCTCGAACATTAAATGCCTCCAAATGGTATTTAATTAACTTCCCGAGCCCCTGGAAGCATGAAAATCACTTTAAACATGCTAATTTTAGCTCTAACACTGATGATCCACCTACAAATGTGAACTGACGTTCAAAAATAAAACATTTGAAAACGGACCATTTTCCACATTTCTGAAGCATGACGTAATGGGGGGGTGTTATCTCTTTTGTCGAAAATCAGCCGTTTTTGCTCGAACATTAAATGCCTCCAAATGGTATTTATTTCACTTCCCGGGGTGAAGAAACCCTTTTTGAGAACTCAGAGTGAGTAAATTGGCCATTTTCATGCACTTTTAACCATTCCATTAATCTTGTGTTTTGGGCCCCTGGAAGCATGAAAATCACTTTAAACATGCTAATTTTAGCTCTAACACTGATGATCCACCTACAAATGTGAACTGACGTTCAAAAATAAAACATTTGAAAACGGACCATTTTCCACATTTCTGAAGCATGACGTAATGGGGGGGTGTTATCTCTTTTGTCGAAAATCAGCCGTTTTTGCTCGAACATTAAATACCTCCAAATGGTATTTAATTAACTTCCCGAGCCCCTGGAAGCATGAAAATCACTTTAAACATGCTAATTTTAGCTCTAACACTGATGATCCACCTACAAATGTGAACTGACGTTCAAAAATAAAACATTTGAAAACGGACCATTTTCCACATTTCTGAAGCATGACGTAATGGGGGGGTGTTATCTCTTTTGTCGAAAATCAGCCGTTTTTGCTCGAACATTAAATGCCTCCAAATGGTATTTAATTAATTTCCCGAGCCCCTGGAAGCATGAAAATCACTTTAAACATGCTAATTTTAGCTCTAACACTGATGATCCACCTATAAATGTGAACTGACGTTCAAAAATAAAACATTTGAAAACGGACCATTTTCCACATTTCTGAAGCATGACGTAATGGGGTGGTGTTATCTCTTTTGTCGAAAATCAGCCGTTTTTGCTCGAACATTAAATGCCTCCAAATGGTATTTAATTAACTTCCCGAGCCCCTGGAAGCATGAAAATCACTTTAAACATGCTAATTTTAGCTCTAACACTGATGATCCACCTACAAATGTGAACTGACGTTCAAAAATAAAACATTTGAAAACGGACCATTTTCCACATTTCTGAAGCATGACGTAATGGGGGGGTGTTATCTCTTTTGTCGAAAATCAGCCGTTTTTGCTCGAACATTAAATGCCTCCAAATGGTATTTATTTCACTTCCCGGGGTGAAGAAACCCTTTTTGAGAACTCAGAGTGAGTAAATTGGCCATTTTCATGCACTTTTAACCATTCCATTAATCTTGTGTTTTGGGCCCCTGGAAGCATGAAAATCACTTTAAACATGCTAATTTTAGCTCTAACACTGATGATCCACCTACAAATGTGAACTGACGTTCAAAAATAAAACATTTGAAAACGGACCATTTTCCACATTTCTGAAGCATGACGTAATGGGGGGGTGTTATCTCTTTTGTCGAAAATCAGCCGTTTTTGCTCGAACATTAAATGCCTCCAAATGGTATTTAATTAACTTCCAGAGCCCCTGGAAGCATGAAAATCACTTTAAACATGCTAACTTTAGCTCTAACACTGATGATCCACCTACAAATGTGAACTGACGTTCAAAAATAAAACATTTGAAAACGGACCATTTTCCACATTTCTGAAGCATGACGTAATGGGGGGGTGTTATCTCTTTTGTCGAAAATCAGCCGTTTTTGCTCGAACATTAAATGCCTCCAAATGGTATTTATTTCACTTCCCGAGCCCCTGGAAGCATGAAAATCACTTTAAACATGCTAATTTTAGCTCTAACACTGATGATCCACCTACAAATGTGAACTGACGTTCAAAAATAAAACATTTGAAAACGGACCATTTTCCACATTTCTGAAGCATGACGTAATGGGGGGGTGTTATCTCTTTTGTCGAAAATCAGCCGTTTTTGCTCGAACATTAAATGCCTCCAAATGGTATTTAATTAACTTCCCGAGCCCCTGGAAGCATGAAAATCACTTTAAACATGCTAATTTTAGCTCTAACACTGATGATCCACCTACAAATGTGAACTGACGTTCAAAAATAAAACATTTGAAAACGGACCATTTTCCACATTTCTGAAGCATGACGTAATGGGGGGGTGTTATCTCTTTTGTCGAAAATCAGCCGTTTTTGCTCGAACATTAAATGCCTCCAAATGGTATTTAATTAACTTCCCGAGCCCCTGGAAGCATGAAAATCACTTTAAACATGCTAATTTTAGCTCTAACACTGATGATCCACCTATAAATGTGAACTGACGTTCAAAAATAAAACATTTGAAAACGGACCATTTTCCACATTTCTGAAGCATGACGTAATGGGGGGGTGTTATCTCTTTTGTCGAAAATCAGCCGTTTTTGCTCGAACATTAAATGCCTCCAAATGGTATTTATTTCACTTCCCGGGGTGAAGAAACCCTTTTTGAGAACTCAGAGTGAGTAAATTGGCCATTTTCATGCACTTTTAACCATTCCATAAATCTTGTGTTTTGGGCCCCTGGAAGCATGAAAATCACTTTAAACATGCTAATTTTAGCTCTAACACTGATGATCCACCTACAAATGTGAACTGACGTTCAAAAATAAAACATTTGAAAACGGACCATTTTCCACATTTCTGAAGCATGACGTAATGGGGGGGTGTTATCTCTTTTGTCGAAAATCAGCCGTTTTTGCTCGAACATTAAATGCCTCCAAATGGTATTTAATTAACTTCCCGAGCCCCTGGAAGCATGAAAATCACTTTAAACATGCTAATTTTAGCTCTAACACTGATGATCCACCTACAAATGTGAACTGACGTTCAAAAATAAAACATTTGAAAACGGACCATTTTCCACATTTCTGAAGCATGACGTAATGGGGGGGTGTTATCTCTTTTGTCGAAAATCAGCCGTTTTTGCTCGAACATTAAATGCCTCCAAATGGTATTTATTTCACTTCCCGAGCCCCTGGAAGCATGAAAATCACTTTAAAAATGCTAATTTTAGCTCTAACACTGATGATCCACCTACAAATGTGAACTGACGTTCAAAAATAAAACATTTGAAAACGGACCATTTTCCACATTTCTGAAGCATGACGTAATGGGGGGGTGTTATCTCTTTTGTCGAAAATCAGCCGTTTTTGCTCGAACATTAAATGCCTCCAAATGGTATTTAATTAACTTCCCGGGGTGAAGAAACCCTTTTTGTGAACTCAGAGTGAGTAAATTGGCCATTTTCATGCACTTTTAACAATTCCATAAATCTTGTGTTTTGGGCCCCTGGAAGCATGAAAATCACTTTAAACATGCTAATTTTAGCTCTAACACTGATGATCCACCTACAAATGTGAACTGACGTTCAAAAATAAAACATTTGAAAACGGACCATTTTCCACATTTCTGAAGCATGACGTAATGGGGGGGTGTTATCTCTTTTGTCCAAAATCAGCCGTTTTTGCTCGAACATTAAATGCCTCCAAATGGTATTTAATTAACTTCCCGGGGTGAAGAAACCCTTTTTGAGAACTCAGAGTGAGTAAATTGGCCATTTTCATGCACTTTTAACCATTCCATAAATCTTGTGTTTTGGGCCCCTGGAAGCATGAAAATCACTTTAAACATGCTAATTTTAGCTCTAACACTGATGATCCACCTACAAATGTGAACTGACGTTCAAAAATAAAACATTTGAAAACGGACCATTTTCCACATTTCTGAAGCATGACGTAATGGGGGGGTGTTATCTCTTTTGTCGAAAATCAGCCGTTTTTGCTCGAACATTAAATGCCTCCAAATGGTATTTATTTCACTTCCCGAGCTCCTGGAAGCATGAAAATCACTTTAAACATGCTAATTTTAGCTCTAACACTGATGATCCACCTACAAATGTGAACTGACGTTCAAAAATAAAACATTTGAAAACGGACCATTTTCCACATTTCTGAAGCATGACGTAATGGGGGGGTGTTATCTCTTTTGTCGAAAATCAGCCGTTTTTGCTCGAACATTAAATGCCTCCAAATGGTATTTAATTAACTTCCCGAGCCCCTGGAAGCATGAAAATCACTTTAAACATGCTAATTTTAGCTCTAACACTGATGATCCACCTACAAATGTGAACTGACGTTCAAAAATAAAACATTTGAAAACGGACCATTTTCCACATTTCTGAAGCATGACGTAATGGGGGGGTGTTATCTCTTTTGTCGAAAATCAGCTGTTTTTGCTCGAACATTAAATGCCTCCAAATGGTATTTATTTCACTTCCCGGGGTGAAGAAACCCTTTTTGAGAACTCAGAGTGAGTAAATTGGCCATTTTCATGCACTTTTAACCATTCCATTAATCTTGTGTTTTGGGCCCCTGGAAGCATGAAAATCACTTTAAACATGCTAATTTTAGCTCTAACACTGATGATCCACCTACAAATGTGAACTGACGTTCAAAAATAAAACATTTGAAAACGGACCATTTTCCACATTTCTGAAGCATGACGTAATGGGGGGGTGTTATCTCTTTTGTCGAAAATCAGCCGTTTTTGCTCGAACATTAAATGCCTCCAAATGGTATTTATTTCACTTCCCGAGCCCCTGGAAGCATGAAAATCAATTTAAACATGCTAATTTTAGCTCTAACACTGATGATCCACCTACAAATGTGAACTGACGTTCAAAAATAAAACATTTGAAAACGGACCATTTTCCACATTTCTGAAGCATGACGTAATGGGGTGGTGTTATCTCTTTTGTCGAAAATCAGCCGTTTTTGCTCGAACATTAAATGCCTCCAAATGGTATTTAATTAACTTCCCGAGCCCCTGGAAGCATGAAAATCACTTTAAACATGCTAATTTTAGCTCTAACACTGATGATCCACCTACAAATGTGAACTGACGTTCAAAAATAAAACATTTGAAAACGGACCATTTTCCACATTTCTGAAGCATGACGTAATGGGGGGGTGTTATCTCTTTTGTCGAAAATCAGCCGTTTTTGCTCGAACATTAAATGCCTCCAAATGGTATTTAATTAACTTCCAGAGCCCCTGGAAGCATGAAAATCACTTTAAACATGCTAACTTTAGCTCTAACACTGATGATCCACCTACAAATGTGAACTGACGTTCAAAAATAAAACATTTGAAAACGGACCATTTTCCACATTTTTGAAGCATGACGTAATGGGGGGGTGTTATCTCGTTTGTCGAAAATCAGCCGTTTTTGCTCGAACATTAAATGCCTCCAAATGGTATTTAATTAACTTCCCGTGGTGAAGAAACCCTTTTTGAGAACTCAGAGTGAGTAAATTGGCCATTTTCATGCACTTTTAATCATTCCATAAATCTTGTGTTTTGGGCCCCTGGAAGCATGAAAATCACTTTAAACATGCTAATTTTAGCTCTAACACTGATGATCCACCTACAAATGTGAACTGACGTTCAAAAATAAAACATTTGAAAACGGACCATTTTCCACATTTCTGAAGCATGACGTAATGGGGGGGTGTTATCTCTTTTGTCGAAAATCAGCCGTTTTTGCTCGAACATTAAATGCCTCCAAATGGTATTTATTTCACTTCCCGGGGTGAAGAAACCCTTTTTGTGAACTCAGAGTGAGTAAATTGGCCATTTTCATGCACTTTTAACAATTCCATAAATCTTGTGTTTTGGGCCCCTGGAAGCATGAAAATCACTTTAAACATGCTAATTTTAGCTCTAATACTGATGATCCACCTACAAATGTGAACTGACGTTCAAAAATAAAACATTTGAAAACGGACCATTTTCCACATTTCTGAAGCATGACGTAATGGGGGGGTGTTATCTCTTTTGTCGAAAATCAGCCGTTTTTGCTCGAACATTAAATGCCTCCAAATGGTATTTAATTAACTTCCCGAGCCCCTGGAAGCATGAAAATCACTTTAAACATGCTAATTTTAGCTCTAACACTGATGATCCACCTACAAATGTGAACTGACGTTCAAAAATAAAACATTTGAAAACGGACCATTTTCCACATTTCTGAAGCATGACGTAATGGGGGGGTGTTATCTCTTTTGTCGAAAATCAGCCGTTTTTGCTCGAACATTAAATGCCTCCAAATGGTATTTAATTAACTTCCCGAGCCCCTGGAAGCATGAAAATCACTTTAAACATGCTAATTTTAGCTCTAACACTGATGATCCACCTACAAATGTGAACTGACGTTCAAAAATAAAACATTTGAAAACGGACCATTTTCCACATTTCTGAAGCATGACGTAATGGGGGGGGGTTATCTCTTTTGTCGAAAATCAGCCGTTTTTGCTCGAACATTAAATGCCTCCAAATGGTATTTAATTAACTTCCCGAGCCCCTGGAAGCATGAAAATCACTTTAAACATGCTAATTTTAGCTCTAACACTGATGATCCACCTACAAATGTGAACTGACGTTCAAAAATAAAACATTTGAAAACGGACCATTTTCCACATTTCTGAAGCATGACGTAATGGGGGGGGTGTTATCTCTTTTGTCGAAAATCAGCCGTTTTTGCTCGAACATTAAATGCCTCCAAATGGTATTTAATTAACTTCCCGGGGTGAAGAAACCCTTTTTGAGAACTCAGAGTGAGTAAATTGGCCATTTTCATGCAGTTTTAACCATTCCATAAATCTTGTGTTTTGGGCCCCTGGAAGCATGAAAATCACTTTAAACATGCTAATTTTAGCTCTAACACTGATGATCCACCTACAAATGTGAACTGACGTTCAAAAATAAAACATTTGAAAACGGACCATTTTCCACATTTCTGAAGCATGACGTAATGGGGGGGTGTTATCTCTTTTGTCGAAAATCAGCCGTTTTTGCTCGAACATTAAATGCCTCCAAATGGTATTTAATTAACTTCCCGAGCCCCTGGAAGCATGAAAATCACTTTAAACATGCTAATTTTAGCTCTAACACTGATGATCCACCTACAAATGTGAACTGACGTTCAAAAATAAAACATTTGAAAACGGACCATTTTCCACATTTCTGAAGCATGACGTAATGGGGGGGTGCTATCTCTTTTGTCGAAAATCAGCCGTTTTTGCTCGAACATTAAATGCCTCCAAATGGTATTTATTTCACTTCCCGAGCCCCTGGAAGCATGAAAATCACTTTAAACATGCTAATTTTAGCTCTAACACTGATGATCCACCTACAAATGTGAACTGACGTTCAAAAATAAAACATTTGAAAACGGACCATTTTCCACATTTCTGAAGCATGACGTAATGGGGGGGTGTTATCTCTTTTGTCGAAAATCAGCCGTTTTTGCTCGAACATTAAATGCCTCCAAATGGTATTTAATTAACTTCCCGAGCCCCTGGAAGCATGAAAATCACTTTAAACATGCTAATTTTAGCTCTAACACTGATGATCCACCTACAAATGTGAACTGACGTTCAAAAATAAAACATTTGAAAACGGACCATTTTCCACATTTCTGAAGCATGACGTAATGGGGGGGTGTTATCTCTTTTGTCGAAAATCAGCCGTTTTTGCTCGAACATTAAATGCCTCCAAATGGTATTTATTTCACTTCCTGGGGTGAAGAAACCCTTTTTGAGAACTCAGAGTGAGTAAATTGGCCATTTTCATGCACTTTTAACCATTCCATAAATCTTGTGTTTTGGGCCCCTGGAAGCATGAAAATCACTTTAAACATGCTAATTTTAGCTCTAACACTGATGATCCACCTACAAATGTGAACTGACGTTCAAAAATAAAACATTTGAAAACGGACCATTTTCCACATTTCTGAAGCATGACGTAATGGGGGGGTGTTATCTCTTTTGTCGAAAATCAGCCGTTTTTGCTCGAACATTAAATGCCTCCAAATGGTATTTAATTAACTTCCCGAGCCCCTGGAAGCATGAAAATCACTTTAAACATGCTAATTTTAGCTCTAACACTGATGATCCACCTACAAATGTGAACTGACGTTCAAAAATAAAACATTTGAAAACGGACCATTTTCCACATTTCTGAAGCATGACGTAATGGGGGGGTGTTATCTCTTTTGTCGAAAATCAGCCGTTTTTGCTCGAACATTAAATGCCTCCAAATGGTATTTATTTCACTTCCCGAGCCCCTGGAAGCATGAAAATCACTTTAAAAATGCTAATTTTAGCTCTAACACTGATGATCCACCTACAAATGTGAACTGACGTTCAAAAATAAAACATCTGAAAACGGACCATTTTCCACATTTCTGAAGCATGACGTAATGGGGGGGTGTTATCTCTTTTGTCGAAAATCAGCCGTTTTTGCTCGAACATTAAATGCCTCCAAATGGTATTTAATTAACTTCCCGGGGTGAAGAAACCCTTTTTGTGAACTCAGAGTGAGTAAATTGGCCATTTTCATGCACTTTTAACAATTCCATAAATCTTGTGTTTTGGGCCCCTGGAAGCATGAAAATCACTTTAAACATGCTAATTTTAGCTCTAACACTGATGATCCACCTACAAATGTGAACTGACGTTCAAAAATAAAACATTTGAAAACGGACCATTTTCCACATTTCTGAAGCATGACGTAATGGGGGGGTGTTATCTCTTTTGTCGAAAATCAGCCGTTTTTGCTCGAACATTAAATGCCTCCAAATGGTATTTAATTAACTTCCAGAGCCCCTGGAAGCATGAAAATCACTTTAAACATGCTAACTTTAGCTCTAACACTGATGATCCACCTACAAATGTGAACTGACGTTCAAAAATAAAACATTTGAAAACGGACCATTTTCCACATTTTTGAAGCATGACGTAATGGGGGGGTGTTATCTCGTTTGTCGAAAATCAGCCGTTTTTGCTCGAACATTAAATGCCTCCAAATGGTATTTAATTAACTTCCCGTGGTGAAGAAACCCTTTTTGAGAACTCAGAGTGAGTAAATTGGCCATTTTCATGCACTTTTAATCATTCCATAAATCTTGTGTTTTGGGCCCCTGGAAGCATGAAAATCACTTTAAACATGCTAATTTTAGCTCTAACACTGATGATCCACCTACAAATGTGAACTGACGTTCAAAAATAAAACATTTGAAAACGGACCATTTTCCACATTTCTGAAGCATGACGTAATGGGGGGGTGTTATCTCTTTTGTCGAAAATCAGCCGTTTTTGCTCGAACATTAAATGCCTCCAAATGGTATTTATTTCACTTCCCGGGGTGAAGAAACCCTTTTTGTGAACTCAGAGTGAGTAAATTGGCCATTTTCATGCACTTTTAACAATTCCATAAATCTTGTGTTTTGGGCCCCTGGAAGCATGAAAATCACTTTAAACATGCTAATTTTAGCTCTAATACTGATGATCCACCTACAAATGTGAACTGACGTTCAAAAATAAAACATTTGAAAACGGACCATTTTCCACATTTCTGAAGCATGACGTAATGGGGGGGTGTTATCTCTTTTGTCGAAAATCAGCCGTTTTTGCTCGAACATTAAATGCCTCCAAATGGTATTTAATTAACTTCCCGAGCCCCTGGAAGCATGAAAATCACTTTAAACATGCTAATTTTAGCTCTAACACTGATGATCCACCTACAAATGTGAACTGACGTTCAAAAATAAAACATTTGAAAACGGACCATTTTCCACATTTCTGAAGCATGACGTAATGGGGGGGTGTTATCTCTTTTGTCGAAAATCAGCCGTTTTTGCTCGAACATTAAATGCCTCCAAATGGTATTTAATTAACTTCCCGAGCCCCTGGAAGCATGAAAATCACTTTAAACATGCTAATTTTAGCTCTAACACTGATGATCCACCTACAAATGTGAACTGACGTTCAAAAATAAAACATTTGAAAACGGACCATTTTCCACATTTCTGAAGCATGACGTAATGGGGGGGGGTTATCTCTTTTGTCGAAAATCAGCCGTTTTTGCTCGAACATTAAATGCCTCCAAATGGTATTTAATTAACTTCCCGAGCCCCTGGAAGCATGAAAATCACTTTAAACATGCTAATTTTAGCTCTAACACTGATGATCCACCTACAAATGTGAACTGACGTTCAAAAATAAAACATTTGAAAACGGACCATTTTCCACATTTCTGAAGCATGACGTAATGGGGGGGGTGTTATCTCTTTTGTCGAAAATCAGCCGTTTTTGCTCGAACATTAAATGCCTCCAAATGGTATTTAATTAACTTCCCGGGGTGAAGAAACCCTTTTTGAGAACTCAGAGTGAGTAAATTGGCCATTTTCATGCAGTTTTAACCATTCCATAAATCTTGTGTTTTGGGCCCCTGGAAGCATGAAAATCACTTTAAACATGCTAATTTTAGCTCTAACACTGATGATCCACCTACAAATGTGAACTGACGTTCAAAAATAAAACATTTGAAAACGGACCATTTTCCACATTTCTGAAGCATGACGTAATGGGGGGGTGTTATCTCTTTTGTCGAAAATCAGCCGTTTTTGCTCGAACATTAAATGCCTCCAAATGGTATTTAATTAACTTCCCGAGCCCCTGGAAGCATGAAAATCACTTTAAACATGCTAATTTTAGCTCTAACACTGATGATCCACCTACAAATGTGAACTGACGTTCAAAAATAAAACATTTGAAAACGGACCATTTTCCACATTTCTGAAGCATGACGTAATGGGGGGGTGCTATCTCTTTTGTCGAAAATCAGCCGTTTTTGCTCGAACATTAAATGCCTCCAAATGGTATTTATTTCACTTCCCGAGCCCCTGGAAGCATGAAAATCACTTTAAACATGCTAATTTTAGCTCTAACACTGATGATCCACCTACAAATGTGAACTGACGTTCAAAAATAAAACATTTGAAAACGGACCATTTTCCACATTTCTGAAGCATGACGTAATGGGGGGGTGTTATCTCTTTTGTCGAAAATCAGCCGTTTTTGCTCGAACATTAAATGCCTCCAAATGGTATTTAATTAACTTCCCGAGCCCCTGGAAGCATGAAAATCACTTTAAACATGCTAATTTTAGCTCTAACACTGATGATCCACCTACAAATGTGAACTGACGTTCAAAAATAAAACATTTGAAAACGGACCATTTTCCACATTTCTGAAGCATGACGTAATGGGGGGGTGTTATCTCTTTTGTCGAAAATCAGCCGTTTTTGCTCGAACATTAAATGCCTCCAAATGGTATTTATTTCACTTCCTGGGGTGAAGAAACCCTTTTTGAGAACTCAGAGTGAGTAAATTGGCCATTTTCATGCACTTTTAACCATTCCATAAATCTTGTGTTTTGGGCCCCTGGAAGCATGAAAATCACTTTAAACATGCTAATTTTAGCTCTAACACTGATGATCCACCTACAAATGTGAACTGACGTTCAAAAATAAAACATTTGAAAACGGACCATTTTCCACATTTCTGAAGCATGACGTAATGGGGGGGTGTTATCTCTTTTGTCGAAAATCAGCCGTTTTTGCTCGAACATTAAATGCCTCCAAATGGTATTTAATTAACTTCCCGAGCCCCTGGAAGCATGAAAATCACTTTAAACATGCTAATTTTAGCTCTAACACTGATGATCCACCTACAAATGTGAACTGACGTTCAAAAATAAAACATTTGAAAACGGACCATTTTCCACATTTCTGAAGCATGACGTAATGGGGGGGTGTTATCTCTTTTGTCGAAAATCAGCCGTTTTTGCTCGAACATTAAATGCCTCCAAATGGTATTTATTTCACTTCCCGAGCCCCTGGAAGCATGAAAATCACTTTAAAAATGCTAATTTTAGCTCTAACACTGATGATCCACCTACAAATGTGAACTGACGTTCAAAAATAAAACATCTGAAAACGGACCATTTTCCACATTTCTGAAGCATGACGTAATGGGGGGGTGTTATCTCTTTTGTCGAAAATCAGCCGTTTTTGCTCGAACATTAAATGCCTCCAAATGGTATTTAATTAACTTCCCGGGGTGAAGAAACCCTTTTTGTGAACTCAGAGTGAGTAAATTGGCCATTTTCATGCACTTTTAACAATTCCATAAATCTTGTGTTTTGGGCCCCTGGAAGCATGAAAATCACTTTAAACATGCTAATTTTAGCTCTAACACTGATGATCCACCTACAAATGTGAACTGACGTTCAAAAATAAAACATTTGAAAACGGACCATTTTCCACATTTCTGAAGCATGACGTAATGGGGGGGTGTTATCTCTTTTGTCCAAAATCAGCCGTTTTTGCTCGAACATTAAATGCCTCCAAATGGTATTTAATTAACTTCCCGGGGTGAAGAAACCCTTTTTGAGAACTCAGAGTGAGTAAATTGGCCATTTTCATGCACTTTTAACCATTCCATAAATCTTGTGTTTTGGGCCCCTGGAAGCATGAAAATCACTTTAAACATGCTAATTTTAGCTCTAACACTGATGATCCACCTACAAATGTGAACTGACGTTCAAAAATAAAACATTTGAAAACGGACCATTTTCCACATTTCTGAAGCATGACGTAATGGGGGGGTGTTATCTCTTTTGTAGAAAATCAGCCGTTTTTGCTCGAACATTAAATGCCTCCAAATGGTATTTATTTCACTTCCCGAGCCCCTGGAAGCATGAAAATCACTTTAAACATGCTAATTTTAGCTCTAACACTGATGATCCACCTACAAATGTGAACTGACGTTCAAAAATAAAACATTTGAAAACAGACCATTTTCCACATTTCTGAAGCATGACGTAATGGGGGGGTGTTATCTCTTTTGTCGAAAATCAGCCGTTTTTGCTCGAACATTAAATGCCTCCAAATGGTATTTAATTAACTTCCCGAGCCCCTGGAAGCATGAAAATCACTTTAAACATGCTAATTTTAGCTCTAACACTGATGATCCACCTACAAATGTGAACTGACGTTCAAAAATAAAACATTTGAAAACGGACCATTTTCCACATTTCTGAAGCATGACGTAATGGGGGGGTGTTATCTCTTTTGTCGAAAATCAGCCGTTTTTGCTCGAACATTAAATGCCTCCAAATGGTATTTATTTCACTTCCCGGGGTGAAGAAACCCTTTTTGAGAACTCAGAGTGAGTAAATTGGCCATTTTCATGCACTTTTAACCATTCCATTAATCTTGTGTTTTGGGCCCCTGGAAGCATGAAAATCACTTTAAACATGCTAATTTTAGCTCTAACACTGATGATCCACCTACAAATGTGAACTGACGTTCAAAAATAAAACATTTGAAAACGGACCATTTTCCACATTTCTGAAGCATGACGTAATGGGGGGGTGTTATCTCTTTTGTCGAAAATCAGCCGTTTTTGCTCGAACATTAAATGCCTCCAAATGGTATTTAATTAACTTCCCGGGGTGAAGAAACCCTTTTTGAGAACTCAGAGTGAGTAAATTGGCCATTTTCATGCACTTTTAACCATTCCATAAATCTTGTGTTTTGGGCCCCTGGAAGCATGAAAATCACTTTAAACATGCTAATTTTAGCTCTAACACTGATGATCCACCTACAAATGTGAACTGACGTTCAAAAATAAAACATTTGAAAACGGACCATTTTCCACATTTCTGAAGCATGACGTAATGGGGGGGTGTTATCTCTTTTGTCGAAAATCAGCCGTTTTTGCTCGAACATTAAATGCCTCCAAATGGTATTTATTTCACTTCCCGAGCCCCTGGAAGCATGAAAATCACTTTAAACATGCTAATTTTAGCTCTAACACTGATGATCCACCTACAAATGTGAACTGACGTTCAAAAATAAAACATTTGAAAACGGACCATTTTCCACATTTCTGAAGCATGACGTAATGGGGTGGTGTTATCTCTTTTGTCGAAAATCAGCCGTTTTTGCTCGAACATTAAATGCCTCCAAATGGTATTTAATTAACTTCCCGAGCCCCTGGAAGCATGAAAATCACTTTAAACATGCTAATTTTAGCTCTAACACTGATGATCCACCTACAAATGTGAACTGACGTTCAAAAATAAAACATTTGAAAACGGACCATTTTCCACATTTCTGAAGCATGACGTAATGGGGGGGTGTTATCTCTTTTGTCGAAAATCAGCCGTTTTTGCTCGAACATTAAATGCCTCCAAATGGTATTTATTTCACTTCCCGGGGTGAAGAAACCCTTTTTGAGAACTCAGAGTGAGTAAATTGGCCATTTTCATGCACTTTTAACCATTCCATTAATCTTGTGTTTTGGGCCCCTGGAAGCATGAAAATCACTTTAAACATGCTAATTTTAGCTCTAACACTGATGATCCACCTACAAATGTGAACTGACGTTCAAAAATAAAACATTTGAAAACGGACCATTTTCCACATTTCTGAAGCATGACGTAATGGGGGGGTGTTATCTCTTTTGTCGAAAATCAGCCGTTTTTGCTCGAACATTAAATGCCTCCAAATGGTATTTAATTAACTTCCAGAGCCCCTGGAAGCATGAAAATCACTTTAAACATGCTAACTTTAGCTCTAACACTGATGATCCACCTACAAATGTGAACTGACGTTCAGAAATAAAACATTTGAAAACGGACCATTTTCCACATTTCTGAAGCATGACGTAATGGGGGGGTGTTATCTCTTTTGTCGAAAATCAGCCGTTTTTGCTCGAACATTAAATGCCTCCAAATGGTATTTATTTCACTTCCCGAGCCCCTGGAAGCATGAAAATCACTTTAAACATGCTAATTTTAGCTCTAACACTGATGATCCACCTACAAATGTGAACTGACGTTCAAAAATAAAACATTTGAAAACGGACCATTTTCCACATTTCTGAAGCATGACGTAATGGGGTGGTGTTATCTCTTTTGTCGAAAATCAGCCGTTTTTGCTCGAACATTAAATGCCTCCAAATGGTATTTAATTAACTTCCCGAGCCCCTGGAAGCATGAAAATCACTTTAAACATGCTAATTTTAGCTCTAACACTGATGATCCACCTACAAATGTGAACTGACGTTCAAAAATAAAACATTTGAAAACGGACCATTTTCCACATTTCTGAAGCATGACGTAATGGGGGGGTGTTATCTCTTTTGTCGAAAATCAGCCGTTTTTGCTCGAACATTAAATGCCTCCAAATGGTATTTAATTAACTTCCCGAGCCCCTGGAAGCATGAAAATCACTTTAAACATGCTAATTTTAGCTCTAACACTGATGATCCACCTACAAATGTGAACTGACGTTCAAAAATAAAACATTTGAAAACGGACCATTTTCCACATTTCTGAAGCATGACGTAATGGGGGGGTGTTATCTCTTTTGTCGAAAATCAGCCGTTTTTGCTCGAACATTAAATGCCTCCAAATGGTATTTAATTAACTTCCCGAGCCCCTGGAAGCATGAAAATCACTTTAAACATGCAAATTTAAGCTCTAACACTGATGATCCACCTATAAATGTGAACTGACGTTCAAAAATAAAACATTTGAAAACGGACCATTTTCCACATTTCTGAAGCATGACGTAATGGGGGGGTGTTATCTCTTTTGTCGAAAATCAGCCGTTTTTGCTCGAACATTAAATGCCTCCAAATGGTATTTATTTCACTTCCTGGGGTGAAGAAACCCTTTTTGAGAACTCAGAGTGAGTAAATTGGCCATTTTCATGCACTTTTAACCATTCCATAAATCTTGTGTTTTGGGCCCCTGGAAGCATGAAAATCACTTTAAACATGCTAATTTTAGCTCTAACACTGATGATCCACCTACAAATGTGAACTGACGTTCAAAAATAAAACATTTGAAAACGGACCATTTTCCACATTTCTGAAGCATGACGTAATGGGGGGGTGTTATCTCTTTTGTCCAAAATCAGCCGTTTTTGCTCGAACATTAAATGCCTCCAAATGGTATTTAATTAACTTCCCGGGGTGAAGAAACCCTTTTTGAGAACTCAGAGTGAGTAAATTGGCCATTTTCATGCACTTTTAACCATTCCATAAATCTTGTGTTTTGGGCCCCTGGAAGCATGAAAATCACTTTAAACATGCTAATTTTAGCTCTAACACTGATGATCCACCTACAAATGTGAACTGACGTTCAAAAATAAAACATTTGAAAACGGACCATTTTCCACATTTCTGAAGCATGACGTAATGGGGGGGTGTTATCTCTTTTGTCGAAAATCAGCCGTTTTTGCTCGAACATTAAATGCCTCCAAATGGTATTTATTTCACTTCCCGAGCCCCTGGAAGCACGAAAATCACTTTAAACATGCTAATTTTAGCTCTAACACTGATGATCCACCTACAAATGTGAACTGACGTTCAAAAATAAAACATTTGAAAACGGACCATTTTCCACATTTCTGAAGCATGACGTAATGGGGGGGTGTTATCTCTTTTGTCGAAAATCAGCCGTTTTTGCTCGAACATTAAATGCCTCCAAATGGTATTTAATTAACTTCCCGAGCCCCTGGAAGCATGAAAATCACTTTAAACATGCTAATTTTAGCTCTAACACTGATTATCCACCTACAAATGTGAACTGACGTTCAAAAATAAAACATTTGAAAACGGACCATTTTCCACATTTCTGAAGCATGACGTAATGGGGGGGTGTTATCTCTTTTGTCGAAAATCAGCCGTTTTTGCTCGAACATTAAATGCCTCCAAATGGTATTTATTTCACTTCCCGGGGTGAAGAAACCCTTTTTGAGAACTCAGAGTGAGTAAATTGGCCATTTTCATGCACTTTTAACCATTCCATTAATCTTGTGTTTTGGGCCCCTGGAAGCATGAAAATCACTTTAAACATGCTAATTTTAGCTCTAACACTGATGATCCACCTACAAATGTGAACTGACGTTCAAAAATAAAACATTTGAAAACAGACCATTTTCCACATTTCTGAAGCATGACGTAATGGGGGGGTGTTATCTCTTTTGTTGAAAATCAGCCGTTTTTGCTCGAACATTAAATGCCTCCAAATGGTATTTAATTAACTTCCCGGGGTGAAGAAACCCTTTTTGAGAACTCAGAGTGAGTAAATTGGCCATTTTCATGCACTTTTAACCATTCCATAAATCTTGTGTTTTGGGCCCCTGGAAGCATGAAAATCACTTTAAACATGCTAATTTTAGCTCTAACACTGATGATCCACCTACAAATGTGAACTGACGTTCAAAAATAAAACATTTGAAAACGGACCATTTTCCACATTTCTGAAGCATGACGTAATGGGGGGGTGTTATCTCTTTTGTCGAAAATCAGCCGTTTTTGCTCGAACATTAAATGCCTCCAAATGGTATTTATTTCACTTCCCGAGCCCCTGGAAGCATGAAAATCACTTTAAACATGCTAATTTTAGCTCTAACACTGATGATCCACCTACAAATGTGAACTGACGTTCAAAAATAAAACATTTGAAAACGGACCATTTTCCACATTTCTGAAGCATGACGTAATGGGGTGGTGTTATCTCTTTTGTCGAAAATCAGCCGTTTTTGCTCGAACATTAAATGCCTCCAAATGGTATTTAATTAACTTCCCGAGCCCCTGGAAGCATGAAAATCACTTTAAACATGCTAATTTTAGCTCTAACACTGATGATCCACCTACAAATGTGAACTGACGTTCAAAAATAAAACATTTGAAAACGGACCATTTTCCACATTTCTGAAGCATGACGTAATGGGGGGGTGTTATCTCTTTTGTCGAAAATCAGCCGTTTTTGCTCGAACATTAAATGCCTCCAAATGGTATTTATTTCACTTCCCGGGGTGAAGAAACCCTTTTTGAGAACTCAGAGTGAGTAAATTGGCCATTTTCATGCACTTTTAACCATTCCATTAATCTTGTGTTTTGGGCCCCTGGAAGCATGAAAATCACTTTAAACATGCTAATTTTAGCTCTAACACTGATGATCCACCTACAAATGTGAACTGACGTTCAAAAATAAAACATTTGAAAACGGACCATTTTCCACATTTCTGAAGCATGACGTAATGGGGGGGTGTTATCTCTTTTGTCGAAAATCAGCCGTTTTTGCTCGAACATTAAATGCCTCCAAATGGTATTTAATTAACTTCCAGAGCCCCTGGAAGCATGAAAATCACTTTAAACATGCTAACTTTAGCTCTAACACTGATGATCCACCTACAAATGTGAACTGACATTCAAAAATAAAACATTTGAAAACGGACCATTTTCCACATTTCTGAAGCATGACGTAATGGGGGGGTGTTATCTCTTTTGTCGAAAATCAGCCGTTTTTGCTCGAACATTAAATGCCTCCAAATGGTATTTATTTCACTTCCCGAGCCCCTGGAAGCATGAAAATCACTTTAAACATGCTAATTTTAGCTCTAACACTGATGATCCACCTACAAATGTGAACTGACGTTCAAAAATAAAACATTTGAAAACGGACCATTTTCCACATTTCTGAAGCATGACGTAATGGGGTGGTGTTATCTCTTTTGTCGAAAATCAGCCGTTTTTGCTCGAACATTAAATGCCTCCAAATGGTATTTAATTAACTTCCCGAGCCCCTGGAAGCATGAAAATCACTTTAAACATGCTAATTTTAGCTCTAACACTGATGATCCACCTACAAATGTGAACTGACGTTCAAAAATAAAACATTTGAAAACGGACCATTTTCCACATTTCTGAAGCATGACGTAATGGGGGGGTGTTATCTCTTTTGTCGAAAATCAGCCGTTTTTGCTCGAACATTAAATGCCTTCAAATGGTATTTATTTCACTTCCCGGGGTGAAGAAACCCTTTTTGAGAACTCAGAGTGAGTAAATTGGCCATTTTCATGCACTTTTAACCATTCCATTAATCTTGTGTTTTGGGCCCCTGGAAGCATGAAAATCACTTTAAACATGCTAATTTTAGCTCTAACACTGATGATCCACCTACAAATGTGAACTGACGTTCAAAAATAAAACATTTGAAAACGGACCATTTTCCACATTTCTGAAGCATGACGTAATGGGGGGGTGTTATCTCTTTTGTCGAAAATCAGCCGTTTTTGCTCGAACATTAAATGCCTCCAAATGGTATTTAATTAACTTCCAGAGCCCCTGGAAGCATGAAAATCACTTTAAACATGCTAACTTTAGCTCTAACACTGATGATCCACCTACAAATGTGAACTGACGTTCAAAAATAAAACATTTGAAAACGGACCATTTTCCACATTTCTGAAGCATGACGTAATGGGGGGGTGTTATCTCTTTTGTCGAAAATCAGCCGTTTTTGCTCGAACATTAAATGCCTCCAAATGGTATTTATTTCACTTCCCGAGCCCCTGGAAGCATGAAAATCACTTTAAACATGCTAATTTTAGCTCTAACACTGATGATCCACCTACAAATGTGAACTGACGTTCAAAAATAAAACATTTGAAAACGGACCATTTTCCACATTTCTGAAGCATGACGTAATGGGGGGGTGTTATCTCTTTTGTCGAAAATCAGCCGTTTTTGCTCGAACATTAAATGCCTCCAAATGGTATTTAATTAACTTCCCGAGCCCCTGGAAGCATGAAAATCACTTTAAACATGCTAATTTTAGCTCTAACACTGATGATCCACCTACAAATGTGAACTGACGTTCAAAAATAAAACATTTGAAAACGGACCATTTTCCACATTTCTGAAGCATGACGTAATGGGGGGGTGTTATCTCTTTTGTCGAAAATCAGCCGTTTTTGCTCGAACATTAAATGCCTCCAAATGGTATTTAATTAACTTCCCGAGCCCCTGGAAGCATGAAAATCACTTTAAACATGCTAATTTTAGCTCTAACACTGATGATCCACCTATAAATGTGAACTGACGTTCAAAAATAAAACATTTGAAAACGGACCATTTTCCACATTTCTGAAGCATGACGTAATGGGGGGGTGTTATCTCTTTTGTCGAAAATCAGCCGTTTTTGCTCGAACATTAAATGCCTCCAAATGGTATTTATTTCACTTCCCGGGGTGAAGAAACCCTTTTTGAGAACTCAGAGTGAGTAAATTGGCCATTTTCATGCACTTTTAACCATTCAATAAATCTTGTGTTTTGGGCCCCTGGAAGCATGAAAATCACTTTAAACATGCTAATTTTAGCTCTAACACTGATGATCCACCTACAAATGTGAACTGACGTTCAAAAATAAAACATTTGAAAACGGACCATTTTCCACATTTCTGAAGCATGACGTAATGGGGGGGTGTTATCTCTTTTGTCGAAAATCAGCCGTTTGTGCTCGAACATTAAATGCCTCCAAATGGTATTTAATTAACTTCCCGAGCCCCTGGAAGCATGAAAATCACTTTAAACATGCTAATTTTAGCTCTAACACTGATGATCCACCTACAAATGTGAACTGACGTTCAAAAATAAAACATTTGAAAACGGACCATTTTCCACATTTCTGAAGCATGACGTAATGGGGGGGTGTTATCTCTTTTGTCGAAAATCAGCCGTTTTTGCTCGAACATTAAATATCTCCAAATGGTATTTATTTCACTTCCCGAGCCCCTGGAAGCATGAAAATCACTTTAAAAATGCTAATTTTAGCTCTAACACTGATGATCCACCTACAAATGTGAACTGACGTTCAAAAATAAAACATTTGAAAACGGACCATTTTCCACATTTCTGAAGCATGACGTAATGGGGGGGTGTTATCTCTTTTGTCGAAAATCAGCCGTTTTTGCTCGAACATTAAATGCCTCCAAATGGTATTTAATTAACTTCCAGAGCCCCTGGAAGCATGAAAATCACTTTAAACATGCTAACTTTAGCTCTAACACTGATGATCCACCTACAAATGTGAACTGACGTTCAAAAATAAAACATTTGAAAACGGACCATTTTCCACATTTCTGAAGCATGACGTAATGGGGGGGTGTTATCTCTTTTGTCGAAAATCAGCCGTTTTTGCTCGAACATTAAATGCCTCCAAATGGTATTTATTTCACTTCCCGAGCCCCTGGAAGCATGAAAATCACTTTAAACATGCTAATTTTAGCTCTAACACTGATGATCCACCTACAAATGTGAACTGACATTCAAAAATAAAACATTTGAAAACGGACCATTTTCCACATTTCTGAAGCATGACGTAATGGGGTGGTGTTATCTCTTTTGTCGAAAATCAGCCGTTTTTGCTCGAACATTAAATGCCTCCAAATGGTATTTAATTAACTTCCCGAGCCCCTGGAAGCATGAAAATCACTTTAAACATGCTAATTTTAGCTCTAACACTGATGATCCACCTACAAATGTGAACTGACGTTCAAAAATAAAACATTTGAAAACGGACCATTTTCCACATTTCTGAAGCATGACGTAATGGGGGGGTGTTATCTCTTTTGTCGAAAATCAGCCGTTTTTGCTCGAACATTAAATGCCTTCAAATGGTATTTATTTCACTTCCCGGGGTGAAGAAACCCTTTTTGAGAACTCAGAGTGAGTAAATTGGCCATTTTCATGCACTTTTAACCATTCCATTAATCTTGTGTTTTGGGCCCTTGGAAGCATGAAAATCACTTTAAACATGCTAATTTTAGCTCTAACACTGATGATCCACCTACAAATGTGAACTGACGTTCAAAAATAAAACATTTGAAAACGGACCATTTTCCACATTTCTGAAGCATGACGTAATGGGGGGGTGTTATCTCTTTTGTCGAAAATCAGCCGTTTTTGCTCGAACATTAAATGCCTCCAAATGGTATTTAATTAACTTCCAGAGCCCCTGGAAGCATGAAAATCACTTTAAACATGCTAACTTTAGCTCTAACACTGATGATCCACCTACAAATGTGAACTGACGTTCAAAAATAAAACATTTGAAAACGGACCATTTTCCACATTTCTGAAGCATGACGTAATGGGGGGGTGTTATCTCTTTTGTCGAAAATCAGCCGTTTTTGCTCGAACATTAAATGCCTCCAAATGGTATTTATTTCACTTCCCGAGCCCCTGGAAGCATGAAAATCACTTTAAACATGCTAATTTTAGCTCTAACACTGATGATCCACCTACAAATGTGAACTGACGTTCAAAAATAAAACATTTGAAAACGGACCATTTTCCACATTTCTGAAGCATGACGTAATGGGGGGGTGTTATCTCTTTTGTCGAAAATCAGCCGTTTTTGCTCGAACATTAAATGCCTCCAAATGGTATTTAATTAACTTCCCGAGCCCCTGGAAGCATGAAAATCACTTTAAACATGCTAATTTTAGCTGTAACACTGATGATCCACCTACAAATGTGAACTGACGTTCAAAAATAAAACATTTGAAAACGCACCATTTTCCACATTTCTGAAGCATGACGTAATGGGGGGGTGTTATCTCTTTTGTCGAAAATCAGCCGTTTTTGCTCGAACATTAAATGCCTCCAAATGGTATTTAATTAACTTCCCGAGCCCCTGGAAGCATGAAAATCACTTTAAACATGCTAATTTTAGCTCTAACACTGATGATCCACCTATAAATGTGAACTGACGTTCAAAAATAAAACATTTGAAAACGGACCATTTTCCACATTTCTGAAGCATGACGTAATGGGGGGGTGTTATCTCTTTTGTCGAAAATCAGCCGTTTTTGCTCGAACATTAAATGCCTCCAAATGGTATTTATTTCACTTCCCGGGGTGAAGAAACCCTTTTTGAGAACTCAGAGTGAGTAAATTGGCCATTTTCATGCACTTTTAACCATTCAATAAATCTTGTGTTTTGGGCCCCTGGAAGCATGAAAATCACTTTAAACATGCTAATTTTAGCTCTAACACTGATGATCCACCTACAAATGTGAACTGACGTTCAAAAATAAAACATTTGAAAACGGACCATTTTCCACATTTCTGAAGCATGACGTAATGGGGGGGTGTTATCTCTTTTGTCGAAAATCAGCCGTTTGTGCTCGAACATTAAATGCCTCCAAATGGTATTTAATTAACTTCCCGAGCCCCTGGAAGCATGAAAATCACTTTAAACATGCTAATTTTAGCTCTAACACTGATGATCCACCTACAAATGTGAACTGACGTTCAAAAATAAAACATTTGAAAACGGACCATTTTCCACATTTCTGAAGCATGACGTAATGGGGGGGTGTTATCTCTTTTGTCGAAAATCAGCCGTTTTTGCTCGAACATTAAATATCTCCAAATGGTATTTATTTCACTTCCCGAGCCCCTGGAAGCATGAAAATCACTTTAAAAATGCTAATTTTAGCTCTAACACTGATGATCCACCTACAAATGTGAACTGACGTTCAAAAATAAAACATTTGAAAACGGACCATTTTCCACATTTCTGAAGCATGACGTAATGGGGGGGTGTTATCTCTTTTGTCGAAAATCAGCCGTTTTTGCTCGAACATTAAATGCCTCCAAATGGTATTTAATTAACTTCCCGGGGTGAAGAAACCCTTTTTGTGAACTCAGAGTGAGTAAATTGGCCATTTTCATGCACTTTTAACAATTCCATAAATCTTGTGTTTTGGGCCCCTGGAAGCATGAAAATCACTTTAAACATGCTAATTTTAGCTCTAACACTGATGATCCACCTACAAATGTGAACTGACGTTCAAAAATAAAACATTTGAAAACTGACCATTTTCCACATTTCTGAAGCATGACGTAATGGGGGGGTGTTATCTCTTTTGTCCAAAATCAGCCGTTTTTGCTCGAACATTAAATGCCTCCAAATGGTATTTAATTAACTTCCCGGGGTGAAGAAACCCTTTTTGAGAACTCAGAGTGAGTAAATTGGCCATTTTCATGCACTTTTAACCATTCCATAAATCTTGTGTTTTGGGCCCCTGGAAGCATGAAAATCACTTTAAACATGCTAATTTTAGCTCTAACACTGATGATCCACCTACAAATGTGAACTGACGTTCAAAAATAAAACATTTGAAAACGGACCATTTTCCACATTTCTGAAGCATGACGTAATGGGGGGGTGTTATCTCTTTTGTCGAAAATCAGCCGTTTTTGCTCGAACATTAAATGCCTCCAAATGGTATTTAATTAACTTCCAGAGCCCCTGGAAGCATGAAAATCACTTTAAACATGCTAACTTTAGCTCTAACACTGATGATCCACCTACAAATGTGAACTGAAGTTCAAAAATAAAACATTTGAAAACGGACCATTTTCCACATTTCTGAAGCATGACGTAATGGGGGGGTGTTATCTCTTTTGTCGAAAATCAGCCGTTTTTGCTCGAACATTAAATGCCTCCAAATGGTATTTATTTCACTTCCCGAGCCCCTGGAAGCATGAAAATCACTTTAAACATGCTAATTTTAGCTCTAACACTGATGATCCACCTACAAATGTGAACTGACGTTCAAAAATAAAACATTTGAAAACGGACCATTTTCCACATTTCTGAAGCATGACGTAATGGGGTGGTGTTATCTCTTTTGTCGAAAATCAGCCGTTTTTGCTCGAACATTAAATGCCTCCAAATGGTATTTAATTAACTTCCCGAGCCCCTGGAAGCATGAAAATCACTTTAAACATGCTAATTTTAGCTCTAACACTGATGATCCACCTACAAATGTGAACTGACGTTCAAAAATAAAACATTTGAAAACGGACCATTTTCCACATTTCTGAAGCATGACGTAATGGGGGGGTGTTATCTCTTTTGTCGAAAATCAGCCGTTTTTGCTCGAACATTAAATGCCTCCAAATGGTATTTAATTAACTTCCCGAGCCCCTGGAAGCATGAAAATCACTTTAAACATGCTAATTTTAGCTCTAACACTGATGATCCACCTACAAATGTGAACTGACGTTCAAAAATAAAACATTTGAAAACGGACCATTTTCCACATTTCTGAAGCATGACGTAATGGGGGGGTGTTATCTCTTTTGTCGAAAATCAGCCGTTTTTGCTCGAACATTAAATGCCTCCAAATGGTATTTAATTAACTTCCCGAGCCCCTGGAAGCATGAAAATCACTTTAAACATGCTAATTTTAGCTCTAACACTGATGATCCACCTACAAATGTGAACTGACGTTCAAAAATAAAACATTTGAAAACGGACCATTTTCCACATTTCTGAAGCATGACGTAATGGGGGGGTGTTATCTCTTTTGTCGAAAATCAGCCGTTTTTGCTCGAACATTAAATGCCTCCAAATGGTATTTATTTCACTTCCCGAGCCCCTGGAAGCATGAAAATCACTTTAAAAATGCTAATTTTAGCTCTAACACTGATGATCCACCTACAAATGTGAACTGACGTTCAAAAATAAAACATCTGAAAACGGACCATTTTCCACATTTCTGAAGCATGACGTAATGGGGGGGTGTTATCTCTTTTGTCGAAAATCAGCCGTTTTTGCTCGAACATTAAATGCCTCCAAATGGTATTTAATTAACTTCCCGGGGTGAAGAAACCCTTTTTGTGAACTCAGAGTGAGTAAATTGGCCATTTTCATGCACTTTTAACAATTCCATAAATCTTGTGTTTTGGGCCCCTGGAAGCATGAAAATCACTTTAAACATGCTAATTTTAGCTCTAACACTGATGATCCACCTACAAATGTGAACTGACGTTCAAAAATAAAACATTTGAAAACGGACCATTTTCCACATTTCTGAAGCATGACGTAATGGGGGGGTGTTATCTCTTTGTCCAAAATCAGCCGTTTTTGCTCGAACATTGAATGCCTCCAAATGGTATTTAATTAACTTCCCGGGGTGAAGAAACCCTTTTTGAGAACTCAGAGTGAGTAAATTGGCCATTTTCATGCACTTTTAACCATTCCATAAATCTTGTGTTTTGGGCCCCTGGAAGCATGAAAATCACTTTAAACATGCTAATTTTAGCTCTAACACTGATGATCCACCTACAAATGTGAACTGACGTTCAAAAATAAAACATTTGAAAACGGACCATTTTCCACATTTCTGAAGCATGACGTAATGGGGGGGTGTTATCTCTTTTGTCGAAAATCAGCCGTTTTTGCTCGAACATTAAATGCCTCCAAATGGTATTTATTTCACTTCCCGAGCCCCTGGAAGCATGAAAATCACTTTAAACATGCTAATTTTAGCTCTAACACTGATGATCCACCTACAAATGTGAACTGACGTTCAAAAATAAAACATTTGAAAATGGACCATTTTCCACATTTCTGAAGCATGACGTAATGGGGGGGTGTTATCTCTTTTGTCGAAAATCAGCCGTTTTTGCTCGAACATTAAATGCCTCCAAATGGTATTTAATTAACTTCCCGAGCCCCTGGAAGCATGAAAATCACTTTAAACATGCTAATTTTAGCTCTAACACTGATGATCCACCTACAAATGTGAACTGACGTTCAAAAATAAAACATTTGAAAACGGACCATTTTCCACATTTCTGAAGCATGACGTAATGGGGGGGTGTTATCTCTTTTGTCGAAAATCAGCCGTTTTTGCTCGAATATTAAATGCCTCCAAATGGTATTTATTTCACTTCCCGGGGTGAAGAAACCCTTTTTGAGAACTCAGAGTGAGTAAATTGGCCATTTTCATGCACTTTTAACCATTCCATTAATCTTGTGTTTTGGGCCCCTGGAAGCATGAAAATCACTTTAAACATGCTAATTTTAGCTCTAACACTGATGATCCACCTACAAATGTGAACTGACGTTCAAAAATAAAACATTTGAAAACGGACCATTTTCCACATTTCTGAAGCATGACGTAATGGGGGGGTGTTATCTCTTTTGTCGAAAATCAGCCGTTTTTGCTCGAACATTAAATGCCTCCAAATGGTATTTAATTAACTTCCCGGGGTGAAGAAACCCTTTTTGAGAACTCAGAGTGAGTAAATTGGCCATTTTCATGCACTTTTAACCATTCCATAAATCTTGTGTTTTGGGCCCCTGGAAGCATGAAAATCACTTTAAACATGCTAATTTTAGCTCTAACACTGATGATCCACCTACAAATGTGAACTGACGTTCAAAAATAAAACATTTGAAAACGGACCATTTTCCACATTTCTGAAGCATGACGTAATGGGGGGGTGTTATCTCTTTTGTCGAAAATCAGCCGTTTTTGCTCGAACATTAAATGCCTCCAAATGGTATTTATTTCACTTCCCGAGCCCCTGGAAGCATGAAAATCACTTTAAACATGCTAATTTTAGCTCTAACACTGATGATCCACCTACAAATGTGAACTGACGTTCAAAAATAAAACATTTGAAAACGGACCATTTTCCACATTTCTGAAGCATGACGTAATGGGGTGGTGTTATCTCTTTTGTCGAAAATCAGCCGTTTTTGCTCGAACATTAAATGCCTCCAAATGGTATTTAATTAACTTCCCGAGCCCCTGGAAGCATGAAAATCACTTTAAACATGCTAATTTTAGCTCTAACACTGATGATCCACCTACAAATGTGAACTGACGTTCAAAAATAAAACATTTGAAAACGGACCATTTTCCACATTTCTGAAGCATGACGTAATGGGGGGGTGTTATCTCTTTTGTCGAAAATCAGCCGTTTTTGCTCGAACATTAAATGCCTCCAAATGGTATTTATTTCACTTCCCGGGGTGAAGAAACCCTTTTTGAGAACTCAGAGTGAGTAAATTGGCCATTTTCATGCACTTTTAACCATTCCATTAATCTTGTGTTTTGGGCCCCTGGAAGCATGAAAATCACTTTAAACATGCTAATTTTAGCTCTAACACTGATGATCCACCTACAAATGTGAACTGACGTTCAAAAATAAAACATTTGAAAACGGACCATTTTCCACATTTCTGAAGCATGACGTAATGGGGGGGTGTTATCTCTTTTGTCGAAAATCAGCCGTTTTTGCTCGAACATTAAATGCCTCCAAATGGTATTTAATTAACTTCCAGAGCCCCTGGAAGCATGAAAATCACTTTAAACATGCTAACTTTAGCTCTAACACTGATGATCCACCTACAAATGTGAACTGACGTTCAAAAATAAAACATTTGAAAACGGACCATTTTCCACATTTCTGAAGCATGACGTAATGGGGGGGTGTTATCTCTTTTGTCGAAAATCAGCCGTTTTTGCTCGAACATTAAATGCCTCCAAATGGTATTTATTTCACTTCCCGAGCCCCTGGAAGCATGAAAATCACTTTAAACATGCTAATTTTAGCTCTAACACTGATGATCCACCTACAAATGTGAACTGACGTTCAAAAATAAAACATTTGAAAACGGACCATTTTCCACATTTCTGAAGCATGACGTAATGGGGTGGTGTTATCTCTTTTGTCGAAAATCAGCCGTTTTTGCTCGAACATTAAATGCCTCCAAATGGTATTTAATTAACTTCCCGAGCCCCTGGAAGCATGAAAATCACTTTAAACATGCTAATTTTAGCTCTAACACTGATGATCCACCTACAAATGTGAACTGACGTTCAAAAATAAAACATTTGAAAACGGACCATTTTCCACATTTCTGAAGCATGACGTAATGGGGGGGTGTTATCTCTTTTGTCGAAAATCAGCCGTTTTTGCTCGAACATTAAATGCCTCCAAATGGTATTTATTTCACTTCCCGGGGTGAAGAAACCCTTTTTGAGAACTCAGAGTGAGTAAATTGGCCATTTTCATGCACTTTTAACCATTCCATTAATCTTGTGTTTTGGGCCCCTGGAAGCATGAAAATCACTTTAAACATGCTAATTTTAGCTCTAACACTGATGATCCACCTACAAATGTGAACTGACGTTCAAAAATAAAACATTTGAAAACGGACCATTTTCCACATTTCTGAAGCATGACGTAATGGGGGGGGTGTTATCTCTTTTGTCGAAAATCAGCCGTTTTTGCTCGAACATTAAATGCCTTCAAATGGTATTTATTTCACTTCCCGGGGTGAAGAAACCCTTTTTGAGAACTCAGAGTGAGTAAATTGGCCATTTTCATGCACTTTTAACCATTCCATTAATCTTGTGTTTTGGGCCCCTGGAAGCATGAAAATCACTTTAAACATGCTAATTTTAGCTCTAACACTGATGATCCACCTACAAATGTGAACTGACGTTCAAAAATAAAACATTTGAAAACGGACCATTTTCCACATTTCTGAAGCATGACGTAATGGGGGGGTGTTATCTCTTTTGTCGAAAATCAGCCGTTTTTGCTCGAACATTAAATGCCTCCAAATGGTATTTAATTAACTTCCAGAGCCCCTGGAAGCATGAAAATCACTTTAAACATGCTAACTTTAGCTCTAACACTGATGATCCACCTACAAATGTGAACTGACGTTCAAAAATAAAACATTTGAAAACGGACCATTTTCCACATTTCTGAAGCATGACGTAATGGGGGGGTGTTATCTCTTTTGTCGAAAATCAGCCGTTTTTGCTCGAACATTAAATGCCTCCAAATGGTATTTATTTCACTTCCCGAGCCCCTGGAAGCATGAAAATCACTTTAAACATGCTAATTTTAGCTCTAACACTGATGATCCACCTACAAATGTGAACTGACGTTCAAAAATAAAACATTTGAAAACGGACCATTTTCCACATTTCTGAAGCATGACGTAATGGGGGGGTGTTATCTCTTTTGTCGAAAATCAGCCGTTTTTGCTCGAACATTAAATGCCTCCAAATGGTATTTAATTAACTTCCCGAGCCCCTGGAAGCATGAAAATCACTTTAAACATGCTAATTTTAGCTCTAACACTGATGATCCACCTACAAATGTGAACTGACGTTCAAAAATAAAACATTTGAAAACGGACCATTTTCCACATTTCTGAAGCATGACGTAATGGGGGGGTGTTATCTCTTTTGTCGAAAATCAGCCGTTTTTGCTCGAACATTAAATGCCTCCAAATGGTATTTAATTAACTTCCCGAGCCCCTGGAAGCATGAAAATCACTTTAAACATGCTAATTTTAGCTCTAACACTGATGATCCACCTATAAATGTGAACTGACGTTCAAAAATAAAACATTTGAAAACGGACCATTTTCCACATTTCTGAAGCATGACGTAATGGGGGGGTGTTATCTCTTTTGTCGAAAATCAGCCGTTTTTGCTCGAACATTAAATGCCTCCAAATGGTATTTATTTCACTTCCCGGGGTGAAGAAACCCTTTTTGAGAACTCAGAGTGAGTAAATTGGCCATTTTCATGCACTTTTAACCATTCAATAAATCTTGTGTTTTGGGCCCCTGGAAGCATGAAAATCACTTTAAACATGCTAATTTTAGCTCTAACACTGATGATCCACCTACAAATGTGAACTGACGTTCAAAAATAAAACATTTGAAAACGGACCATTTTCCACATTTCTGAAGCATGACGTAATGGGGGGGTGTTATCTCTTTTGTCGAAAATCAGCCGTTTGTGCTCGAACATTAAATGCCTCCAAATGGTATTTAATTAACTTCCCGAGCCCCTGGAAGCATGAAAATCACTTTAAACATGCTAATTTTAGCTCTAACACTGATGATCCACCTACAAATGTGAACTGACGTTCAAAAATAAAACATTTGAAAACGGACCATTTTCCACATTTCTGAAGCATGACGTAATGGGGGGGTGTTATCTCTTTTGTCGAAAATCAGCCGTTTTTGCTCGAACATTAAATATCTCCAAATGGTATTTATTTCACTTCCCGAGCCCCTGGAAGCATGAAAATCACTTTAAAAATGCTAATTTTAGCTCTAACACTGATGATCCACCTACAAATGTGAACTGACGTTCAAAAATAAAACATTTGAAAACGGACCATTTTCCACATTTCTGAAGCATCACGTAATGGGGGGGTGTTATCTCTTTTGTCGAAAATCAGCCGTTTTTGCTCGAACATTAAATGCCTCCAAATGGTATTTAATTAACTTCCAGAGCCCCTGGAAGCATGAAAATCACTTTAAACATGCTAACTTTAGCTCTAACACTGATGATCCACCTACAAATGTGAACTGACGTTCAAAAATAAAACATTTGAAAACGGACCATTTTCCACATTTCTGAAGCATGACGTAATGGGGGGGTGTTATCTCTTTTGTCGAAAATCAGCCGTTTTTGCTCGAACATTAAATGCCTCCAAATGGTATTTATTTCACTTCCCGAGCCCCTGGAAGCATGAAAATCACTTTAAACATGCTAATTTTAGCTCTAACACTGATGATCCACCTACAAATGTGAACTGACGTTCAAAAATAAAACATTTGAAAACGGACCATTTTCCACATTTCTGAAGCATGACGTAATGGGGTGGTGTTATCTCTTTTGTCGAAAATCAGCCGTTTTTGCTCGAACATTAAATGCCTCCAAATGGTATTTAATTAACTTCCCGAGCCCCTGGAAGCATGAAAATCACTTTAAACATGCTAATTTTAGCTCTAACACTGATGATCCACCTACAAATGTGAACTGACGTTCAAAAATAAAACATTTGAAAACGGACCATTTTCCACATTTCTGAAGCATGACGTAATGGGGGGGTGTTATCTCTTTTGTCGAAAATCAGCCGTTTTTGCTCGAACATTAAATGCCTTCAAATGGTATTTATTTCACTTCCCGGGGTGAAGAAACCCTTTTTGAGAACTCAGAGTGAGTAAATTGGCCATTTTCATGCACTTTTAACCATTCCATTAATCTTGTGTTTTGGGCCCCTGGAAGCATGAAAATCACTTTAAACATGCTAATTTTAGCTCTAACACTGATGATCCACCTACAAATGTGAACTGACGTTCAAAAATAAAACATTTGAAAACGGACCATTTTTCACATTTCTGAAGCATGACGTAATGGGGGGGTGTTATCTCTTTTGTCGAAAATCAGCCGTTTTTGCTCGAACATTAAATGCCTCCAAATGGTATTTAATTAACTTCCAGAGCCCCTGGAAGCATGAAAATCACTTTAAACATGCTAACTTTAGCTCTAACACTGATGATCCACCTACAAATGTGAACTGACGTTCAAAAATAAAACATTTGAAAACGGACCATTTTCCACATTTCTGAAGCATGACGTAATGGGGGGGTGTTATCTCTTTTGTCGAAAATCAGCCGTTTTTGCTCGAACATTAAATGCCTCCAAATGGTATTTATTTCACTTCCCGAGCCCCTGGAAGCATGAAAATCACTTTAAACATGCTAATTTTAGCTCTAACACTGATGATCCACCTACAAATGTGAACTGACGTTCAAAAATAAAACATTTGAAAACGGACCATTTTCCACATTTCTGAAGCATGACGTAATGGGGGGGTGTTATCTCTTTTGTCGAAAATCAGCCGTTTTTGCTCGAACATTAAATGCCTCCAAATGGTATTTAATTAACTTCCCGAGCCCCTGGAAGCATGAAAATCACTTTAAACATGCTAATTTTAGCTCTAACACTGATGATCCACCTACAAATGTGAACTGACGTTCAAAAATAAAACATTTGAAAACGGACCATTTTCCACATTTCTGAAGCATGACGTAATGGGGGGGTGTTATCTCTTTTGTCGAAAATCAGCCGTTTTTGCTCGAACATTAAATGCCTCCAAATGGTATTTAATTAACTTCCCGAGCCCCTGGAAGCATGAAAATCACTTTAAACATGCTAATTTTAGCTCTAACACTGATGATCCACCTATAAATGTGAACTGACGTTCAAAAATAAAACATTTGAAAACGGACCATTTTCCACATTTCTGAAGCATGACGTAATGGGGGGGTGTTATCTCTTTTGTCGAAAATCAGCCGTTTTTGCTCGAACATTAAATGCCTCCAAATGGTATTTATTTCACTTCCCGGGGTGAAGAAACCCTTTTTGAGAACTCAGAGTGAGTAAATTGGCCATTTTCATGCACTTTTAACCATTCAATAAATCTTGTGTTTTGGGCCCCTGGAAGCATGAAAATCACTTTAAACATGCTAATTTTAGCTCTAACACTGATGATCCACCTACAAATGTGAACTGACGTTCAAAAATAAAACATTTGAAAACGGACCATTTTCCACATTTCTGAAGCATGACGTAATGGGGGGGTGTTATCTCTTTTGTCGAAAATCAGCCGTTTGTGCTCGAACATTAAATGCCTCCAAATGGTATTTAATTAACTTCCCGAGCCCCTGGAAGCATGAAAATCACTTTAAACATGCTAATTTTAGCTCTAACACTGATGATCCACCTACAAATGTGAACTGACGTTCAAAAATAAAACATTTGAAAACGGACCATTTTCCACATTTCTGAAGCATGACGTAATGGGGGGGTGTTATCTCTTATGTCGAAAATCAGCCGTTTTTGCTCGAACATTAAATATCTCCAAATGGTATTTATTTCACTTCCCGAGCCCCTGGAAGCATGAAAATCACTTTAAAAATGCTAATTTTAGCTCTAACACTGATGATCCACCTACAAATGTGAACTGACGTTCAAAAATAAAACATTTGAAAACGGACCATTTTCCACATTTCTGAAGCATGACGTAATGGGGGGGTGTTATCTCTTTTGTCGAAAATCAGCCGTTTTTGCTCGAACATTAAATGCCTCCAAATGGTATTTAATTAACTTCCCGGGGTGAAGAAACCCTTTTTGTGAACTCAGAGTGAGTAAATTGGCCATTTTCATGCACTTTTAACAATTCCATAAATCTTGTGTTTTGGGCCCCTGGAAGCATGAAAATCACTTTAAACATGCTAATTTTAGCTCTAACACTGATGATCCACCTACAAATGTGAACTGACGTTCAAAAATAAAACATTTGAAAACTGACCATTTTCCACATTTCTGAAGCATGACGTAATGGGGGGGTGTTATCTCTTTTGTCCAAAATCAGCCGTTTTTGCTCGAACATTAAATGCCTCCAAATGGTATTTAATTAACTTCCCGAGGTGAAGAAACCCTTTTTGAGAACTCAGAGTGAGTAAATTGGCCATTTTCATGCACTTTTAACCATTCCATAAATCTTGTGTTTTGGGCCCCTGGAAGCATGAAAATCACTTTAAACATGCTAATTTTAGCTCTAACACTGATGATCCACCTACAAATGTGAACTGACGTTCAAAAATAAAACATTTGAAAACGGACCATTTTCCACATTTCTGAAGCATGACGTAATGGGGGGGTGTTATCTCTTTTGTCGAAAATCAGCCGTTTTTGCTCGAACATTAAATGCCTCCAAATGGTATTTAATTAACTTCCAGAGCCCCTGGAAGCATGAAAATCACTTTAAACATGCTAACTTTAGCTCTAACACTGATGATCCACCTACAAATGTGAACTGACGTTCAAAAATAAAACATTTGAAAACGGACCATTTTCCACATTTCTGAAGCATGACGTAATGGGGGGGTGTTATCTCTTTTGTCGAAAATCAGCCGTTTTTGCTCGAACATTAAATGCCTCCAAATGGTATTTATTTCACTTCCCGAGCCCCTGGAAGCATGAAAATCACTTTAAACATGCTAATTTTAGCTCTAACACTGATGATCCACCTACAAATGTGAACTGACGTTCAAAAATAAAACATTTGAAAACGGACCATTTTCCACATTTCTGAAGCATGACGTAATGGGGGTGGTGTTATCTCTTTTGTCGAAAATCAGCCGTTTTTGCTCGAACATTAAATGCCTCCAAATGGTATTTAATTAACTTCCCGAGCCCCTGGAAGCATGAAAATCACTTTAAACATGCTAATTTTAGCTCTAACACTGATGATCCACCTACAAATGTGAACTGACGTTCAAAAATAAAACATTTGAAAACGGACCATTTTCCACATTTCTGAAGCATGACGTAATGGGGGGGTGTTATCTCTTTTGTCGAAAATCAGCCGTTTTTGCTCGAACATTAAATGCCTCCAAATGGTATTTAATTAACTTCCCGAGCCCCTGGAAGCATGAAAATCACTTTAAACATGCTAATTTTAGCTCTAACACTGATGATCCACCTACAAATGTGAACTGACGTTCAAAAATAAAACATTTGAAAACGGACCATTTTCCACATTTCTGAAGCATGACGTAATGGGGGGGTGTTATCTCTTTTGTCGAAAATCAGCCGTTTTTGCTCGAACATTAAATGCCTCCAAATGGTATTTAATTAACTTCCCGAGCCCCTGGAAGCATGAAAATCACTTTAAACATGCTAATTTTAGCTCTAACACTGATGATCCACCTACAAATGTGAACTGACGTTCAAAAATAAAACATTTGAAAACGGACCATTTTCCACATTTCTGAAGCATGACGTAATGGGGGGGTGTTATCTCTTTTGTCGAAAATCAGCCGTTTTTGCTCGAACATTAAATGCCTCCAAATGGTATTTATTTCACTTCCCGAGCCCCTGGAAGCATGAAAATCACTTTAAAAATGCTAATTTTAGCTCTAACACTGATGATCCACCTACAAATGTGAACTGACGTTCAAAAATAAAACATCTGAAAACGGACCATTTTCCACATTTCTGAAGCATGACGTAATGGGGGGGTGTTATCTCTTTTGTCGAAAATCAGCCGTTTTTGCTCGAACATTAAATGCCTCCAAATGGTATTTAATTAACTTCCCGGGGTGAAGAAACCCTTTTTGTGAACTCAGAGTGAGTAAATTGGCCATTTTCATGCACTTTTAACAATTCCATAAATCTTGTGTTTTGGGCCCCTGGAAGCATGAAAATCACTTTAAACATGCTAATTTTAGCTCTAACACTGATGATCCACCTACAAATGTGAACTGACGTTCAAAAATAAAACATTTGAAAACCGACCATTTTCCACATTTCTGAAGCATGACGTAATGGGGGGGTGTTATCTCTTTTGTCCAAAATCAGCCGTTTTTGCTCGAACATTAAATGCCTCCAAATGGTATTTAATTAACTTCCCGGGGTGAAGAAACCCTTTTTGAGAACTCAGAGTGAGTAAATTGGCCATTTTCATGCACTTTTAACCATTCCATAAATCTTGTGTTTTGGGCCCCTGGAAGCATGAAAATCACTTTAAACATGCTAATTTTAGCTCTAACACTGATGATCCACCTACAAATGTGAACTGACGTTCAAAAATAAAACATTTGAAAACGGACCATTTTCCACATTTCTGAAGCATGACGTAATGGGGGGGTGTTATCTCTTTTGTCGAAAATCAGCCGTTTTTGCTCGAACATTAAATGCCTCCAAATGGTATTTATTTCACTTCCCGAGCCCCTGGAAGCATGAAAATCACTTTAAACGTGCTAATTTTAGCTCTAACACTGATGATCCACCTACAAATGTGAACTGACGTTCAAAAATAAAACATTTGAAAACGGACCATTTTCCACATTTCTGAAGCATGACGTAATGGGGGGGTGTTATCTCTTTTGTCGAAAATCAGCCGTTTTTGCTCGAACATTAAATGCCTCCAAATGGTATTTAATTAACTTCCCGAGCCCCTGGAAGCATGAAAATCACTTTAAACATGCTAATTTTAGCTCTAACACTGATGATCCACCTACAAATGTGAACTGACGTTCAAAAATAAAACATTTGAAAACGGACCATTTTCCACATTTCTGAAGCATGACGTAATGGGGGGGTGTTATCTCTTTTGTCGAAAATCAGCCGTTTTTGCTCGAACATTAAATGCCTCCAAATGGTATTTATTTCACTTCCCGGGGTGAAGAAACCCTTTTTGAGAACTCAGAGTGAGTAAATTGGCCATTTTCATGCACTTTTAACCATTCCATTAATCTTGTGTTTTGGGCCCCTGGAAGCATGAAAATCACTTTAAACATGCTAATTTTAGCTCTAACACTGATGATCCACCTACAAATGTGAACTGACGTTCAAAAATAAAACATTTGAAAACGGACCATTTTCCACATTTCTGAAGCATGACGTAATGGGGGGGTGTTATCTCTTTTGTCGAAAATCAGCCGTTTTTGCTCGAACATTAAATGCCTCCAAATGGTATTTAATTAACTTCCCGGGGTGAAGAAACCCTTTTTGAGAACTCAGAGTGAGTAAATTGGCCATTTTCATGCACTTTTAACCATTCCATAAATCTTGTGTTTTGGGCCCCTGGAAGCATGAAAATCACTTTAAACATGCTAATTTTAGCTCTAACACTGATGATCCACCTACAAATGTGAACTGACGTTCAAAAATAAAACATTTGAAAACGGACCATTTTCCACATTTCTGAAGCATGACGTAATGGGGGGGTGTTATCTCTTTTGTCGAAAATCAGCCGTTTTTGCTCGAACATTAAATGCCTCCAAATGGTATTTAATTAACTTCCAGAGCCCCTGGAAGCATGAAAATCCCTTTAAACATGCTAACTTTAGCTCTAACACTGATGATCCACCTACAAATGTGAACTGACGTTCAAAAATAAAACATTTGAAAACGGACCATTTTCCACATTTCTGAAGCATGACGTAATGGGGGGGTGTTATCTCTTTTGTCGAAAATCAGCCGTTTTTGCTCGAACATTAAATGCCTCCAAATGGTATTTATTTCACTTCCCGAGCCCCTGGAAGCATGAAAATCACTTTAAACATGCTAATTTTAGCTCTAACACTGATGATCCACCTACAAATGTGAACTGACGTTCAAAAATAAAACATTTGAAAACGGACCATTTTCCACATTTCTGAAGCATGACGTAATGGGGTGGTGTTATCTCTTTTGTCGAAAATCAGCCGTTTTTGCTCGAACATTAAATGCCTCCAAATGGTATTTAATTAACTTCCCGAGCCCCTGGAAGCATGAAAATCACTTTAAACATGCTAATTTTAGCTCTAACACTGATGATCCACCTACAAATGTGAACTGACGTTCAAAAATAAAACATTTGAAAACGGACCATTTTCCACATTTCTGAAGCATGACGTAATGGGGGGGTGTTATCTCTTTTGTCGAAAATCAGCCGTTTTTGCTCGAACATTAAATGCCTCCAAATGGTATTTATTTCACTTCCCGGGGTGAAGAAACCCTTTTTGAGAACTCAGAGTGAGTAAATTGGCCATTTTCATGCACTTTTAACCATTCCATTAATCTTGTGTTTTGGGCCCCTGGAAGCATGAAAATCACTTTAAACATGCTAATTTTAGCTCTAACACTGATGATCCACCTACAAATGTGAACTGACGTTCAAAAATGAAACATTTGAAAACGGACCATTTTCCACATTTCTGAAGCATGACGTAATGGGGGGGGTGTTATCTCTTTTGTCGAAAATCAGCCGTTTTTGCTCGAACATTAAATGCCTCCAAATGGTATTTAATTAACTTCCAGAGCCCCTGGAAGCATGAAAATCACTTTAAACATGCTAACTTTAGCTCTAACACTGATGATCCACCTACAAATGTGAACTGACGTTCAAAAATAAAACATTTGAAAACGGACCATTTTCCACATTTCTGAAGCATGACGTAATGGGGGGGTGTTATCTCTTTTGTCGAAAATCAGCCGTTTTTGCTCGAACATTAAATGCCTCCAAATGGTATTTATTTCACTTCCCGAGCCCCTGGAAGCATGAAAATCACTTTAAACATGCTAATTTTAGCTCTAACACTGATGATCCACCTACAAATGTGAACTGACGTTCAAAAATAAAACATTTGAAAACGGACCATTTTCCACATTTCTGAAGCATGACGTAATGGGGGGGGTGTTATCTCTTTTGTCGAAAATCAGCCGTTTTTGCTCGAACATTAAATGCCTCCAAATGGTATTTAATTAACTTCCCGAGCCCCTGGAAGCATGAAAATCACTTTAAACATGCTAATTTTAGCTCTAACACTGATGATCCACCTACAAATGTGAACTGACGTTCAAAAATAAAACATTTGAAAACGGACCATTTTCCACATTTCTGAAGCATGACGTAATGGGGGGGTGTTATCTCTTTTGTCGAAAATCAGCCGTTTTTGCTCGAACATTAAATGCCTCCAAATGGTATTTAATTAACTTCCCGAGCCCCTGGAAGCATGAAAATCACTTTAAACATGCTAATTTTAGCTCTAACACTGATGATCCACCTATAAATGTGAACTGACGTTCAAAAATAAAACATTTGAAAACGGACCATTTTCCACATTTCTGAAGCATGACGTAATGGGGGGGTGTTATCTCTTTTGTCGAAAATCAGCCGTTTTTGCTCGAACATTAAATGCCTCCAAATGGTATTTATTTCACTTCCCGGGGTGAAGAAACCCTTTTTGAGAACTCAGAGTGAGTAAATTGGCCATTTTCATGCACTTTTAACCATTCAATAAATCTTGTGTTTTGGGCCCCTGGAAGCATGAAAATCACTTTAAACATGCTAATTTTAGCTCTAACACTGATGATCCACCTACAAATGTGAACTGACGTTCAAAAATAAAACATTTGAAAACGGACCATTTTCCACATTTCTGAAGCATGACGTAATGGGTGGGTGTTATCTCTTTTGTCGAAAATCAGCCGTTTGTGCTCGAACATTAAATGCCTCCAAATGGTATTTAATTAACTTCCCGAGCCCCTGGAAGCATGAAAATCACTTTAAACATGCTAATTTTAGCTCTAACACTGATGATCCACCTACAAATGTGAACTGACGTTCAAAAATAAAACATTTGAAAACGGACCATTTTCCACATTTCTGAAGCATGACGTAATGGGGGGGTGTTATCTCTTTTGTCGAAAATCAGCCGTTTTTGCTCGAACATTAAATATCTCCAAATGGTATTTATTTCACTTCCCGAGCCCCTGGAAGCATGAAAATCACTTTAAACATGCTAATTTTAGCTCTAACACTGATGATCCACCTGCAAATGTGAATTGACGTTCAAAAATAAAACATTTGAAAACGGGCCATTTTCCACATTTCTGAAGCATGACGTAATGGGGGGGTGTTATCTCTTTTGTCGAAAATCAGCCGTTTTTGCTCGAACATTAAATGCCTCCAAATGGTATTTATTTCACTTCCCGGGGTGAAGAAACCCTTTTTGAGAACTCAGAGTGAGTAAATTGGCCATTTTCATGCACTTTTAACCATTCCATTAATCTTGTGTTTTGGGCCCCTGGAAGCATGAAAATCACTTTAAACATGCTAATTTTAGCTCTAACACTGATGATCCACCTACAAATGTGAACTGACGTTCAAAAATGAAACATTTGAAAACGGACCATTTTCCACATTTCTGAAGCATGACGTAATGGGGGGGGTGTTATCTCTTTTGTCGAAAATCAGCCGTTTTTGCTCGAACATTAAATGCCTCCAAATGGTATTTAATTAACTTCCAGAGCCCCTGGAAGCATGAAAATCACTTTAAACATGCTAACTTTAGCTCTAACACTGATGATCCACCTACAAATGTGAACTGACGTTCAAAAATAAAACATTTGAAAACGGACCATTTTCCACATTTCTGAAGCATGACGTAATGGGGGGGTGTTATCTCTTTTGTCGAAAATCAGCCGTTTTTGCTCGAACATTAAATGCCTCCAAATGGTATTTATTTCACTTCCCGAGCCCCTGGAAGCATGAAAATCACTTTAAACATGCTAATTTTAGCTCTAACACTGATGATCCACCTACAAATGTGAACTGACGTTCAAAAATAAAACATTTGAAAACGGACCATTTTCCACATTTCTGAAGCATGACGTAATGGGGGGGGTGTTATCTCTTTTGTCGAAAATCAGCCGTTTTTGCTCGAACATTAAATGCCTCCAAATGGTATTTAATTAACTTCCCGAGCCCCTGGAAGCATGAAAATCACTTTAAACATGCTAATTTTAGCTCTAACACTGATGATCCACCTACAAATGTGAACTGACGTTCAAAAATAAAACATTTGAAAACGGACCATTTTCCACATTTCTGAAGCATGACGTAATGGGGGGGTGTTATCTCTTTTGTCGAAAATCAGCCGTTTTTGCTCGAACATTAAATGCCTCCAAATGGTATTTAATTAACTTCCCGAGCCCCTGGAAGCATGAAAATCACTTTAAACATGCTAATTTTAGCTCTAACACTGATGATCCACCTATAAATGTGAACTGACGTTCAAAAATAAAACATTTGAAAACGGACCATTTTCCACATTTCTGAAGCATGACGTAATGGGGGGGGTGTTATCTCTTTTGTCGAAAATCAGCCGTTTTTGCTCGAACATTAAATGCCTCCAAATGGTATTTATTTCACTTCCCGGGGTGAAGAAACCCTTTTTGAGAACTCAGAGTGAGTAAATTGGCCATTTTCATGCACTTTTAACCATTCAATAAATCTTGTGTTTTGGGCCCCTGGAAGCATGAAAATCACTTTAAACATGCTAATTTTAGCTCTAACACTGATGATCCACCTACAAATGTGAACTGACGTTCAAAAATAAAACATTTGAAAACGGACCATTTTCCACATTTCTGAAGCATGACGTAATGGGTGGGTGTTATCTCTTTTGTCGAAAATCAGCCGTTTGTGCTCGAACATTAAATGCCTCCAAATGGTATTTAATTAACTTCCCGAGCCCCTGGAAGCATGAAAATCACTTTAAACATGCTAATTTTAGCTCTAACACTGATGATCCACCTACAAATGTGAACTGACGTTCAAAAATAAAACATTTGAAAACGGACCATTTTCCACATTTCTGAAGCATGACGTAATGGGGGGGTGTTATCTCTTTTGTCGAAAATCAGCCGTTTTTGCTCGAACATTAAATATCTCCAAATGGTATTTATTTCACTTCCCGAGCCCCTGGAAGCATGAAAATCACTTTAAAAATGCTAATTTTAGCTCTAACACTGATGATCCACCTACAAATGTGAACTGACGTTCAAAAATAAAACATTTGAAAACGGACCATTTTCCACATTTCTGAAGCATGACGTAATGGGGGGGTGTTATCTCTTTTGTCGAAAATCAGCCGTTTTTGCTCGAACATTAAATGCCTCCAAATGGTATTTAATTAACTTCCCGGGGTGAAGAAACCCTTTTTGTGAACTCAGAGTGAGTAAATTGGCCATTTTCATGCACTTTTAACAATTCCATAAATCTTGTGTTTTGGGCCCCTGGAAGCATGAAAATCACTTTAAACATGCTAATTTTAGCTCTAACACTGATGATCCACCTACAAATGTGAACTGACGTTCAAAAATAAAACATTTGAAAACTGACCATTTTCCACATTTCTGAAGCATGACGTAATGGGGGGGTGTTATCTCTTTTGTCCAAAATCAGCCGTTTTTGCTCGAACATTAAATGCCTCCAAATGGTATTTAATTAACTTCCCGGGGTGAAGAAACCCTTTTTGAGAACTCAGAGTGAGTAAATTGGCCATTTTCATGCACTTTTAACCATTCCATAAATCTTGTGTTTTGGGCCCCTGGAAGCATGAAAATCACTTTAAACATGCTAATTTTAGCTCTAACACTGATGATCCACCTACAAATGTGAACTGACGTTCAAAAATAAAACATTTGAAAACGGACCATTTTCCACATTTCTGAAGCATGACGTAATGGGGGGGTGTTATCTTTTTTGTCGAAAATCAGCCGTTTTTGCTCGAACATTAAATGCCTCCAAATGGTATTTATTTCACTTCCCGGGGTGAAGAAACCCTTTTTGAGAACTCAGAGTGAGTAAATTGGCCATTTTCATGCACTTTTAACCATTCCATTAATCTTGTGTTTTGGGCCCCTGGAAGCATGAAAATCACTTTAAACATGCTAATTTTAGCTCTAACACTGATGATCCACCTACAAATGTGAACTGACGTTCAAAAATAAAACATTTGAAAACGGACCATTTTCCACATTTCTGAAGCATGACGTAATGGGGGGGTGTTATCTCTTTTGTCGAAAATCAGCCGTTTTTGCTCGAACATTAAATGCCTCCAAATGGTATTTAATTAACTTCCAGAGCCCCTGGAAGCATGAAAATCACTTTAAACATGCTAACTTTAGCTCTAACACTGATGATCCACCTACAAATGTGAACTGACGTTCAAAAATAAAACATTTGAAAACGGACCATTTTCCACATTTCTGAAGCATGACGTAATGGGGGGGTGTTATCTCTTTTGTCGAAAATCAGCCGTTTTTGCTCGAACATTAAATGCCTCCAAATGGTATTTATTTCACTTCCCGAGCCCCTGGAAGCATGAAAATCACTTTAAACATGCTAATTTTAGCTCTAACACTGATGATCCACCTACAAATGTGAACTGACGTTCAAAAATAAAACATTTGAAAACGGACCATTTTCCACATTTCTGAAGCATGACGTAATGGGGTGGTGTTATCTCTTTTGTCGAAAATCAGCCGTTTTTGCTCGAACATTAAATGCCTCCAAATGGTATTTAATTAACTTCCCGAGCCCCTGGAAGCATGAAAATCACTTTAAACATGCTAATTTTAGCTCTAACACTGATGATCCACCTACAAATGTGAACTGACGTTCAAAAATAAAACATTTGAAAACGGACCATTTTCCACATTTCTGAAGCATGACGTAATGGGGGGGTGTTATCTCTTTTGTCGAAAATCAGCCGTTTTTGCTCGAACATTAAATGCCTCCAAATGGTATTTATTTCACTTCCCGGGGTGAAGAAACCCTTTTTGAGAACTCAGAGTGAGTAAATTGGCCATTTTCATGCACTTTTAACCATTCCATTAATCTTGTGTTTTGGGCCCCTGGAAGCATGAAAATCACTTTAAACATGCTAATTTTAGCTCTAACACTGATGATCCACCTACAAATGTGAACTGACGTTCAAAAATGAAACATTTGAAAACGGACCATTTTCCACATTTCTGAAGCATGACGTAATGGGGGGGGTGTTATCTCTTTTGTCGAAAATCAGCCGTTTTTGCTCGAACATTAAATGCCTCCAAATGGTATTTAATTAACTTCCAGAGCCCCTGGAAGCATGAAAATCACTTTAAACATGCTAACTTTAGCTCTAACACTGATGATCCACCTACAAATGTGAACTGACGTTCAAAAATAAAACATTTGAAAACGGACCATTTTCCACATTTCTGAAGCATGACGTAATGGGGGGGTGTTATCTCTTTTGTCGAAAATCAGCAGTTTTTGCTCGAACATTAAATGCCTCCAAATGGTATTTATTTCACTTCCCGAGCCCCTGGAAGCATGAAAATCACTTTAAACATGCTAATTTTAGCTCTAACACTGATGATCCACCTACAAATGTGAACTGACGTTCAAAAATAAAACATTTGAAAACGGACCATTTTCCACATTTCTGAAGCATGACGTAATGGGGGGGTGTTATCTCTTTTGTCGAAAATCAGCCGTTTTTGCTCGAACATTAAATGCCTCCAAATGGTATTTAATTAACTTCCCGAGCCCCTGGAAGCATGAAAATCACTTTAAACATGCTAATTTTAGCTCTAACACTGATGATCCACCTACAAATGTGAACTGACGTTCAAAAATAAAACATTTGAAAACGGACCATTTTCCACATTTCTGAAGCATGACGTAATGGGGGGGTGTTATCTCTTTTGTCGAAAATCAGCCGTTTTTGCTCGAACATTAAATGCCTCCAAATGGTATTTAATTAACTTCCCGAGCCCCTGGAAGCATGAAAATCACTTTAAACATGCTAATTTTAGCTCTAACACTGATAATCCACCTATAAATGTGAACTGACGTTCAAAAATAAAACATTTGAAAACGGACCATTTTCCACATTTCTGAAGCATGACGTAATGGGGGGGTGTTATCTCTTTTGTCGAAAATCAGCCGTTTTTGCTCGAACATTAAATGCCTCCAAATGGTATTTATTTCACTTCCCGGGGTGAAGAAACCCTTTTTGAGAACTCAGAGTGAGTAAATTGGCAATTTTCATGCACTTTTAACCATTCAATAAATCTTGTGTTTTGGGCCCCTGGAAGCATGAAAATCACTTTAAACATGCTAATTTTAGCTCTAACACTGATGATCCACCTACAAATGTGAACTGACGTTCAAAAATAAAACATTTGAAAACGGACCATTTTCCACATTTCTGAAGCATGACGTAATGGGGGGGTGTTATCTCTTTTGTCGAAAATCAGCCGTTTGTGCTCGAACATTAAATGCCTCCAAATGGTATTTAATTAACTTCCCGAGCCCCTGGAAGCATGAAAATCACTTTAAACATGCTAATTTTAGCTCTAACACTGATGATCCACCTACAAATGTGAACTGACGTTCAAAAATAAAACATTTGAAAACGGACCATTTTCCACATTTCTGAAGCATGACGTAATGGGGGGGTGTTATCTCTTTTGTCGAAAATCAGCCGTTTTTGCTCGAACATTAAATATCTCCAAATGGTATTTATTTCACTTCCCGAGCCCCTGGAAGCATGAAAATCACTTTAAAAATGCTAATTTTAGCTCTAACACTGATGATCCACCTACAAATGTGAACTGACGTTCAAAAATAAAACATTTGAAAACGGACCATTTTCCACATTTCTGAAGCATGACGTAATGGGGGGGTGTTATCTCTTTTGTCGAAAATCAGCCGTTTTTGCTCGAACATTAAATGCCTCCAAATGGTATTTAATTAACTTCCCGGGGTGAAGAAACCCTTTTTGTGAACTCAGAGTGAGTAAATTGGCCATTTTCATGCACTTTTAACAATTCCATAAATCTTGTGTTTTGGGCCCCTGGAAGCATGAAAATCACTTTAAACATGCTAATTTTAGCTCTAACACTGATGATCCACCTACAAATGTGAACTGACGTTCAAAAATAAAACATTTGAAAACTGACCATTTTCCACATTTCTGAAGCATGACGTAATGGGGGGGTGTTATCTCTTTTGTCCAAAATCAGCCGTTTTTGCTCGAACATTAAATGCCTCCAAATGGTATTTAATTAACTTCCCGGGGTGAAGAAACCCTTTTTGAGAACTCAGAGTGAGTAAATTGGCCATTTTCATGCACTTTTAACCATTCCATAAATCTTGTGTTTTGGGCCCCTGGAAGCATGAAAATCACTTTAAACATGCTAATTTTAGCTCTAACACTGATGATCCACCTACAAATGTGAACTGACGTTCAAAAATAAAACATTTGAAAACGGACCATTTTCCACATTTCTGAAGCATGACGTAATGGGGGGGTGTTATCTCTTTTGTCGAAAATCAGCCGTTTTTGCTCGAACATTAAATGCCTCCAAATGGTATTTATTTCACTTCCCGAGCCCCTGGAAGCATGAAAATCACTTTAAACATGCTAATTTTAGCTCTAACACTGATGATCCACCTACAAATGTGAACTGACGTTCAAAAATAAAACATTTGAAAACGGACCATTTTCCACATTTCTGAAGCATGACGTAATGGGGGGGTGTTATCTCTTTTGTCGAAAATCAGCCGTTTTTGCTCGGACATTAAATGCCTCCAAATGGTATTTAATTAACTTCCCGAGCCCCTGGAAGCATGAAAATCACTTTAAACATGCTAATTTTAGCTCTAACACTGATGATCCACCTACAAATGTGAACTGACGTTCAAAAATAAAACATTTGAAAACGGACCATTTTCCACATTTCTGAAGCATGACGTAATGGGGGGGTGTTATCTCTTTTGTCGAAAATCAGCTGTTTTTGCTCGAACATTAAATGCCTCCAAATGGTATTTATTTCACTTCCCGGGGTGAAGAAACCCTTTTTGAGAACTCAGAGTGAGTAAATTGGCCATTTTCATGCACTTTTAACCATTCCATTAATCTTGTGTTTTGGGCCCCTGGAAGCATGAAAATCACTTTAAACATGCTAATTTTAGCTCTAACACTGATGATCCACCTACAAATGTGAACTGACGTTCAAAAATAAAACATTTGAAAACGGACCATTTTCCACATTTCTGAAGCATGACGTAATGGGGGGGGTGTTATCTCTTTTGTCGAAAATCAGCCGTTTTTGCTCGAACATTAAATGCCTCCAAATGGTATTTATTTCACTTCCCGAGCCCCTGGAAGCATGAAAATCAATTTAAACATGCTAATTTTAGCTCTAACACTGATGATCCACCTACAAATGTGAACTGACGTTCAAAAATAAAACATTTGAAAACGGACCATTTTCCACATTTCTGAAGCATGACGTAATGGGGTGGTGTTATCTCTTTTGTCGAAAATCAGCCATTTTTGCTCGAACATTAAATGCCTCCAAATGGTATTTAATTAACTTCCCGAGCCCCTGGAAGCATGAAAATCACTTTAAACATGCTAATTTTAGCTCTAACACTGATGATCCACCTACAAATGTGAACTGACGTTCAAAAATAAAACATTTGAAAACGGACCATTTTCCACATTTCTGAAGCATGACGTAATGGGGGGGTGTTATCTCTTTTGTCGAAAATCAGCCGTTTTTGCTCGAACATTAAATGCCTCCAAATGGTATTTAATTAACTTCCAGAGCCCCTGGAAGCATGAAAATCACTTTAAACATGCTAACTTTAGCTCTAACACTGATGATCCACCTACAAATGTGAACTGACGTTCAAAAATAAAACATTTGAAAACGGACCATTTTCCACATTTCTGAAGCATGACGTAATGGGGGGGTGTTATCTCTTTTGTCGAAAATCAGCCGTTTTTGCTCGAACATTAAATGCCTCCAAATGGTATTTAATTAACTTCCCGGGGTGAAGAAACCCTTTTTGAGAACTCAGAGTGAGTAAATTGGCCATTTTCATGCACTTTTAACCATTCCATAAATCTTGTGTTTTGGGCCCCTGGAAGCATGAAAATCACTTTAAACATGCTAATTTTAGCTCTAACACTGATGATCCACCTACAAATGTGAACTGACGTTCAAAAATAAAACATTTGAAAACGGACCATTTTCCACATTTTTGAAGCATGACGTAATGGGGGGGTGTTATCTCGTTTGTCGAAAATCAGCCGTTTTTGCTCGAACATTAAATGCCTCCAAATGGTATTTAATTAACTTCCCGTGGTGAAGAAACCCTTTTTGAGAACTCAGAGTGAGTAAATTGGCCATTTTCATGCACTTTTAACCATTCCATAAATCTTGTGTTTTGGGCCCCTGGAAGCATGAAAATCACTTTAAACATGCTAATTTTAGCTCTAACACTGATGATCCACCTACAAATGTGAACTGACGTTCAAAAATAAAACATTTGAAAACTGACCATTTTCCACATTTCTGAAGCATGACGTAATGGGGGGGTGTTATCTCTTTTGTCGAAAATCAGCCGTTTTTGCTCGAACATTATATGCCTCCAAATGGTATTTAATTAACTTCCCGTGGTGAAGAAACCCTTTTTGAGAACTCAGAGTGAGTAAATTGGCCATTTTCATGCACTTTTAACCATTCCATAAATCTTGTGTTTTGGGCCCCTGGAAGCATGAAAATCACTTTAAACATGCTAATTTTAGCTCTAACAGTGATGATCCACCTACAAATGTGAACAGACGTTCAAAAATAAAACATTTGAAAACGGACCATTTTCCACATTTCTGAAGCATGACGTAATGGGGGGGTGTTGTCTCTTTTGTCGAAAATCAGCCGTTTTTGCTCGAACATTAAATGCCTCCAAATGGTATTTAATGAACTTCCCGAGCCCCTGGAAGCATGAAAATCACTTTAAACATGCTAATTTTAGCTCTAACACTGATGATCCACCTACAAATGTGAACTGACGTTCAAAAATAAAACATTTGAAAACGGACCATTTTCCACATTTCTGAAGCATGACGTAATGGGGGGGGTGTTATCTCTTTTGTCGAAAATCAGCCGTTTTTGCTCGAACATTAAATGCCTCCAAATGGTATTTATTTCACTTCCCGAGCCCCTGGAAGCATGAAAATCAATTTAAACATGCTAATTTTAGCTCTAACACTGATGATCCACCTACAAATGTGAACTGACGTTCAAAAATAAAACATTTGAAAACGGACCATTTTCCACATTTCTGAAGCATGACGTAATGGGGTGGTGTTATCTCTTTTGTCGAAAATCAGCCATTTTTGCTCGAACATTAAATGCCTCCAAATGGTATTTAATTAACTTCCCGAGCCCCTGGAAGCATGAAAATCACTTTAAACATGCTAATTTTAGCTCTAACACTGATGATCCACCTACAAATGTGAACTGACGTTCAAAAATAAAACATTTGAAAACGGACCATTTTCCACATTTCTGAAGCATGACGTAATGGGGGGGTGTTATCTCTTTTGTCGAAAATCAGCCGTTTTTGCTCGAACATTAAATGCCTCCAAATGGTATTTAATTAACTTCCAGAGCCCCTGGAAGCATGAAAATCACTTTAAACATGCTAACTTTAGCTCTAACACTGATGATCCACCTACAAATGTGAACTGACGTTCAAAAATAAAACATTTGAAAACGGACCATTTTCCACATTTCTGAAGCATGACGTAATGGGGGGGTGTTATCTCTTTTGTCGAAAATCAGCCGTTTTTGCTCGAACATTAAATGCCTCCAAATGGTATTTAATTAACTTCCCGGGGTGAAGAAACCCTTTTTGAGAACTCAGAGTGAGTAAATTGGCCATTTTCATGCACTTTTAACCATTCCATAAATCTTGTGTTTTGGGCCCCTGGAAGCATGAAAATCACTTTAAACATGCTAATTTTAGCTCTAACACTGATGATCCACCTACAAATGTGAACTGACGTTCAAAAATAAAACATTTGAAAACGGACCATTTTCCACATTTTTGAAGCATGACGTAATGGGGGGGTGTTATCTCGTTTGTCGAAAATCAGCCGTTTTTGCTCGAACATTAAATGCCTCCAAATGGTATTTAATTAACTTCCCGTGGTGAAGAAACCCTTTTTGAGAACTCAGAGTGAGTAAATTGGCCATTTTCATGCACTTTTAACCATTCCATAAATCTTGTGTTTTGGGCCCCTGGAAGCATGAAAATCACTTTAAACATGCTAATTTTAGCTCTAACACTGATGATCCACCTACAAATGTGAACTGACGTTCAAAAATAAAACATTTGAAAACTGACCATTTTCCACATTTCTGAAGCATGACGTAATGGGGGGGTGTTATCTCTTTTGTCGAAAATCAGCCGTTTTTGCTCGAACATTATATGCCTCCAAATGGTATTTAATTAACTTCCCGTGGTGAAGAAACCCTTTTTGAGAACTCAGAGTGAGTAAATTGGCCATTTTCATGCACTTTTAACCATTCCATAAATCTTGTGTTTTGGGCCCCTGGAAGCATGAAAATCACTTTAAACATGCTAATTTTAGCTCTAACAGTGATGATCCACCTACAAATGTGAACAGACGTTCAAAAATAAAACATTTGAAAACGGACCATTTTCCACATTTCTGAAGCATGACGTAATGGGGGGGTGTTGTCTCTTTTGTCGAAAATCAGCCGTTTTTGCTCGAACATTAAATGCCTCCAAATGGTATTTAATGAACTTCCCGAGCCCCTGGAAGCATGAAAATCACTTTAAACATGCTAATTTTAGCTCTAACACTGATGATCCACCTACAAATGTGAACTGACGTTCAAAAATAAAACATTTGAAAACGGACCATTTTCCACATTTCTGAAGCATGACGTAATGGGGGGGTGTTATCTCTTTTGTCGAAAATCAGCCGTTTTTGCTCGAACATTAAATGCCTCCAAATGGTATTTAATTAACTTCCCGAGCCCCTGGAAGCATGAAAATCACTTTAAACATGCTAATTTTAGCTCTAACACTGATGATCCACCTACAAATGTGAACTGACGTTCAAAAATAAAACATTTGAAAACGGACCATTTTCCACATTTCTGAAGCATGACGTAATGGGGGGGTGTTATCTCTTTTGTCGAAAATCAGCCGTTTTTGCTCGAACATTAAATGCCTCCAAATGGTATTTAATTAACTTCCCGAGCCCCTGGAAGCATGAAAATCACTTTAAACATTCTAATTTTAGCTCTAACACTGATGATCCACCTACAAATGTGAACTGACGTTCAAAAATAAAACATTTGAAACGGACCATTTTCCACATTTCTGAAGCATGACGTAATGGGGGGGTGTTATCTCTTTTGTCGAAAATCAGCCGTTTTTGCTCGAACATTAAATGCCTCCAAATGGTATTTAATTAACTTCCCGGGGTGAAGAAACCCTTTTTGAGAACTCAGAGTGAGTAAATTGGCCATTTTCATGCACTTTTAACCATTCCATAAATCTTGTGTTTTGGGCCCCTGGAAGCATGAAAATCACTTTAAACATGCTAATTTTAGCTCTAACACTGATGATCCACCTACAAATGTGAACTGACGTTCAAAAATAAAACATTTGAAAACGGACCATTTTCCACATTTCTGAAGCATGACGTAATGGGGGGGGTGTTATCTCTTTTGTCGAAAATCAGCCGTTTTTGCTCGAACATTAAATGCCTCCAAATGGTATTTAATTAACTTCCCGAGCCCCTGGAAGCATGAAAATCACTTTAAACATGCTAATTTTAGCTCTAACACTGATGATCCACCTATAAATGTGAACTAACGTTCAAAAATAAAACATTTGAAAACGGACCATTTTCCACATTTCTGAAGCATGACGTAATGGGGGGGTGTTATCTCTTTTGTCGAAAATCAGCCGTTTTTGCTCGAACATTAAATGCCTCCAAATGGTATTTATTTCACTTCCTGGGGTGAAGAAACCCTTTTTGAGAACTCAGAGTGAGTAAATTGGCCATTTTCATGCACTTTTAACCATACCATAAATCTTGTGTTTTGGGCCCCTGGAAGCATGAAAATCACTTTAAACATGCTAATTTTAGCTCTAACACTGATGATCCACCTACAAATGTGAACTGACGTTCAAAAATAAAACATTTGAAAACGGACCATTTTCCACATTTCTGAAGCATGACGTAATGGGGGGGTGTTATCTCTTTTGTCGAAAATCAGCCGTTTTTGCTCGAACATTAAATGCCTCCAAATGGTATTTAATTAACTTCCAGAGCCCCTGGAAGCATGAAAATCACTTTAAACATGCTAACTTTAGCTCTAACACTGATGATCCACCTACAAATGTGAACTGACGTTCAAAAATAAAACATTTGAAAACGGACCATTTTCCACATTTCTGAAGCATGACGTAATGGGGGGGTGTTATCTCTTTTGTCGAAAATCAGCCGTTTTTGCTCGAACATTAAATGCCTCCAAATGGTATTTAATTAACTTCCCGGGGTGAAGAAACCCTTTTTGAGAACTCAGAGTGAGTAAATTGGCCATTTTCATGCACTTTTAACCATTCCATAAATCTTGTGTTTTGGGCCCCTGGAAGCATGAAAATCACTTTAAACATGCTAATTTTAGCTCTAACACTGATGATCCACCTACAAATGTGAACTGACGTTCAAAAATAAAACATTTGAAAACGGACCATTTTCCACATTTTTGAAGCATGACGTAATGGGGGGGTGTTATCTCGTTTGTCGAAAATCAGCCGTTTTTGCTCGAACATTAAATGCCTCCAAATGGTATTTAATTAACTTCCCGTGGTGAAGAAACCCTTTTTGAGAACTCAGAGTGAGTAAATTGGCCATTTTCATGCACTTTTAACCATTCCATAAATCTTGTGTTTTTGGCCCCTGGAAGCATGAAAATCACTTTAAACATGCTAATTTTAGCTCTAACACTGATGATCCACCTACAAATGTGAACTGACGTTCAAAAATAAAACATTTGAAAACTGACCATTTTCCACATTTCTGAAGCATGACGTAATGGGGGGGTGTTATCTCTTTTGTCGAAAATCAGCCGTTTTTGCTCGAACATTAAATGCCTCCAAATGGTATTTAATTAACTTCCCGTGGTGAAGAAACCCTTTTTGAGAACTCAGAGTGAGTAAATTGGCCATTTTCATGCACTTTTAACCATTCCATAAATCTTGTGTTTTGGGCCCCTGGAAGCATGAAAATCACTTTAAACATGCTAATTTTAGCTCTAACACTGATGATCCACCTACAAATGTGAACTGACGTTCAAAAATAAAACATTTGAAAACGGACCATTTTCCACATTTCTGAAGCATGACGTAATGGGGGGGTGTTGTCTCTTTTGTCGAAAATCAGCCGTTTTTGCTCGAACATTAAATGCCTCCAAATGGTATTTAATGAACTTCCCGAGCCCCTGGAAGCATGAAAATCACTTTAAACATGCTAATTTTAGCTCTAACACTGATGATCCACCTACAAATGTGAACTGACGTTCAAAAATAAAACATTTGAAAACGGACCATTTTCCACACTTCTGAAGCATGACGTAATGGGGGGGTGTTATCTCTTTTGTCGAAAATCAGCCGTTTTTGCTCGAACATTAAATGCCTCCAAATGGTATTTAATTAACTTCCCGAGCCCCTGGAAGCATGAAAATCACTTTAAACATGCTAATTTTAGCTCTAACACTGATGATCCATATACAAATGTGAACTGACGTTCAAAAATAAAACATTTGAAAACGGACCATTTTCCACATTTCTGAAGCATGACGTAATGGGGGGGTGTTATCTCTTTTGTCGAAAATCAGCCGTTTTTGCTCGAACATTAAATGCCTCCAAATGGTATTTAATTAACTTCCCGAGCCCCTGGAAGCATGAAAATCACTTTAAACATTCTAATTTTAGCTCTAACACTGATGATCCACCTACAAATGTGAACTGACGTTCAAAAATAAAACATTTGAAACGGACCATTTTCCACATTTCTGAAGCATGACGTAATGGGGGGGTGTTATCTCTTTTGTCGAAAATCAGCCGTTTTTGCTCGAACATTAAATGCCTCCAAATGGTATTTAATTAACTTCCCGGGGTGAAGAAACCCTTTTTGAGAACTCAGAGTGAGTAAATTGGCCATTTTCATGCACTTTTAACCATTCCATAAATCTTGTGTTTTGGGCCCCTGGAAGCATGAAAATCACTTTAAACATGCTAATTTTAGCTCTAACACTGATGATCCACCTACAAATGTGAACTGACGTTCAAAAATAAAACATTTGAAAACGGACCATTTTCCACATTTCTGAAGCATGACGTAATGGGGGGGTGTTATCTCTTTTGTCGAAAATCAGCCGTTTTTGCTCGAACATTAAATGCCTCCAAATGGTATTTAATTAACTTCCCGAGCCCCTGGAAGCATGAAAATCACTTTAAACATGCTAATTTTAGCTCTAACACTGATGATCCACCTATAAATGTGAACTGACGTTCAAAAATAAAACATTTGAAAACGGACCATTTTCCACATTTCTGAAGCATGACGTAATGGGGGGGTGTTATCTCTTTTGTCGAAAATCAGCCGTTTTTGCTCGAACATTAAATGCCTCCAAATGGTATTTATTTCACTTCCCGTGGTGAAGAAACCCTTTTTGAGAACTCAGAGTGAGTAAATTGGCCATTTTCATGCACTTTTAACCATTCCATAAATCTTGTCTTTTGGGCCCCTGGAAGCATGAAAATCACTTTAAACATGCTAATTTTAGCTCTAACACTGATGATCCACCTACAAATTTGAACTGACGTTCAAAAATAAAACATTTGAAAACGGACCATTTTCCACATTTCTGAAGCATGACGTAATGGGGGGGTGTTATCTCTTTTGTCGAAAATCAGCCGTTTTTGCTCGAACATTAAATGCCTCCAAATGGTATTTAATTAACTTCCCGAGCCCCTGGAAGCATGAAAATCACTTTAAACATGCTAATTTTAGCTCTAACACTGATGATCCACCTACAAATGTGAACTGACGTTCAAAAATAAAACATTTGAAAACGGACCATTTTCCACATTTCTGAAGCATGATGTAATGGGGGGGTGTTATCTCTTTTGTCGAAAATCAGCCGTTTTTGCTCGAACATTAAATGCCTCCAAATGGTATTTATTTCACTTCCCGAGCCCCTGGAAGCATGAAAATCACTTTAAAAATGCTAATTTTAGCTCTAACACTGATGATCCACCTACAAATGTGAACTGACGTTCAAAAATAAAACATTTGAAAACGGACCATTTTCCACATTTCTGAAGCATGACGTAATGGGGGGGTGTTATCTCTTTTGTCGAAAATCAGCCGTTTTTGCTCGAACATTAAATGCCTCCAAATGGTATTTAATTAACTTCCCGGGGTGAAGAAACCCTTTTTGTGAACTCAGAGTGAGTAAATTGGCCATTTTCATGCACTTTTAACAATTCCATAAATCTTGTGTTTTGGGCCCCTGGAAGCATGAAAATCACTTTAAACATGCTAATTTTAGCTCTAACACTGATGATCCACCTACAAATGTGAACTGACGTTCAAAAATAAAACATTTGAAAACGGACCATTTTCCACATTTCTGAAGCATGACGTAATGGGGGGGTGTTATCTCTTTTGTCCAAAATCAGCCGTTTTTGCTCGAACATTAAATGCCTCCAAATGGTATTTAATTAACTTCCCGAGCCCCTGGAAGCATGAAAATCACTTTAAACATGCTAATTTTAGCTCTAACACTGATGATCCACCTAGAAATGTGAACTGACGTTCAAAAATAAAACATTTGAAAACGGACCATTTTCCACATTTCTGAAGCATGACGTAATGGGGGGGTGTTATCTCTTTTGTCGAAAATCAGCCGTTTTTGCTCGAACATTAAATGCCTCCAAATGGTATTTAATTAACTTCCCGAGCCCCTGGAAGCATGAAAATCACTTTAAACATGCTAATTTTAGCTCTAACACTGATGATCCACCTACAAATGTGAACTGACGTTCAAAAATAAAATATTTGAAAACGGACCATTTTCCACATTTCTGAAGCATGATGTAATGGGGGGGTGTTATCTCTTTTGTCGAAAATCAGCCGTTTTTGCTCGAACATTAAATGCCTCCAAATGGTATTTATTTCACTTCCCGAGCCCCTGGAAGCATGAAAATCACTTTAAAAATGCTAATTTTAGCTCTAACACTGATGATCCACCTACAAATGTGAACTGACGTTCAAAAATAAAACATTTGAAAACGGACCATTTTCCACATTTCTGAAGCATGACGTAATGGGGGGGTGTTATCTCTTTTGTCGAAAATCAGCCGTTTTTGCTCGAACATTAAATGCCTCCAAATGGTATTTAATTAACTTCCCGGGGTGAAGAAACCCTTTTTGTGAACTCAGAGTGAGTAAATTGGCCATTTTCATGCACTTTTAACAATTCCATAAATCTTGTGTTTTGGGCCCCTGGAAGCATGAAAATCACTTTAAACATGCTAATTTTAGCTCTAACACTGATGATCCACCTACAAATGTGAACTGACGTTCAAAAATAAAACATTTGAAAACGGACCATTTTCCACATTTCTGAAGCATGACGTAATGGGGGGGTGTTATCTCTTTTGTCCAAAATCAGCCGTTTTTGCTCGAACATTAAATGCCTCCAAATGGTATTTAATTAACTTCCCGGGGTGAAGAAACCCTTTTTGAGAACTCAAAGTGAGTAAATTGGCCATTTTCATGCACTTTTAACCATTCCATAAATCTTGTGTTTTGGGCCCCTGGAAGCATGAAAATCACTTTAAACATGCTAATTTTAGCTCTAACACTGATGATCCACCTACAAATGTGAACTGACGTTCAAAAATAAAACATTTGAAAACGGACCATTTTCCACATTTCTGAAGCATGACGTAATGGGGGGGTGTTATCTCTTTTGTCGAAAATCAGCCGTTTTTGCTCGAACATTAAATGCCTCCAAATGGTATTTATTTCACTTCCCGAGCCCCTGGAAGCATGAAAATCACTTTAAACATGCTAATTTTAGCTCTAACACTGATGATCCACCTACAAATGTGAACTGACGTTCAAAAATAAAATATTTGAAAACGGACCATTTTCCACATTTCTGAAGCATGATGTAATGGGGGGGTGTTATCTCTTTTGTCGAAAATCAGCCGTTTTTGCTCGAACATTAAATGCCTCCAAATGGTATTTATTTCACTTCCCGAGCCCCTGGAAGCATGAAAATCACTTTAAAAATGCTAATTTTAGCTCTAACACTGATGATCCACCTACAAATGTGAACTGACGTTCAAAAATAAAACATTTGAAAACGGACCATTTTCCACATTTCTGAAGCATGACGTAATGGGGGGGTGTTATCTCTTTTGTCGAAAATCAGCCGTTTTTGCTCGAACATTAAATGCCTCCAAATGGTATTTAATTAACTTCCCGGGGTGAAGAAACCCTTTTTGTGAACTCAGAGTGAGTAAATTGGCCATTTTCATGCACTTTTAACAATTCCATAAATCTTGTGTTTTGGGCCCCTGGAAGCATGAAAATCACTTTAAACATGCTAATTTTAGCTCTAACACTGATGATCCACCTACAAATGTGAACTGACGTTCAAAAATAAAACATTTGAAAACGGACCATTTTCCACATTTCTGAAGCATGACGTAATGGGGGGGTGTTATCTCTTTTGTCCAAAATCAGCCGTTTTTGCTCGAACATTAAATGCCTCCAAATGGTATTTAATTAACTTCCCGGGGTGAAGAAACCCTTTTTGAGAACTCAGAGTGAGTAAATTGGCCATTTTCATGCACTTTTAACCATTCCATAAATCTTGTGTTTTGGGCCCCTGGAAGCATGAAAATCACTTTAAACATGCTAATTTTAGCTCTAACACTGATGATCCACCTACAAATGTGAACTGACGTTCAAAAATAAAACATTTGAAAACGGACCATTTTCCACATTTCTGAAGCATGACGTAATGGGGGGGTGTTATCTCTTTTGTCGAAAATCAGCCGTTTTTGCTCGAACATTAAATGCCTCCAAATGGTATTTATTTCACTTCCCGAGCCCCTGGAAGCATGAAAATCACTTTAAACATGCTAATTTTAGCTCTAACACTGATGATCCACCTACAAATGTTAACTGACGTTCAAAAATAAAACATTTGAAAACGGACCATTTTCCACATTTCTGAAGCATGACGTAATGGGGGGGTGTTATCTCTTTTGTCGAAAATCAGCCGTTTTTGCTCGAACATTAAATGCCTCCAAATGGTATTTAATTAACTTCCCGAGCCCCTGGAAGCATGAAAATCACTTTAAACATGCTAATTTTAGCTCTAACACTGATGATCCACCTACAAATGTGAACTGACGTTCAAAAATAAAACGTTTGAAAACGGACCATTTTCCACATTTCTGAAGCATGACGTAATGGGGGGGTGTTATCTCTTTTGTCGAAAATCAGCTGTTTTTGCTCGAACATTAAATGCCTCCAAATGGTATTTATTTCACTTCCCGGGGTGAAGAAACCCTTTTTGAGAACTCAGAGTGAGTAAATTGGCCATTTTCATGCACTTTTAACCATTCCATTAATCTTGTGTTTTGGGCCCCTGGAAGCATGAAAATCACTTTAAACATGCTAATTTTAGCTCTAACACTGATGATCCACCTACAAATGTGAACTGACGTTCAAAAATAAAACATTTGAAAACGGACCATTTTCCACATTTCTGAAGCATGACGTAATGGGGGGGTGTTATCTCTTTTGTCGAAAATCAGCCGTTTTTGCTCGAACATTAAATGCCTCCAAATGGTATTTATTTCACTTCCCGAGCCCCTGGAAGCATGAAAATCAATTTAAACATGCTAATTTTAGCTCTAACACTGATGATCCACCTACAAATGTGAACTGACATTCAAAAATAAAACATTTGAAAACGGACCATTTTCCACATTTCTGAAGTATGACGTAATGGGGTGGTGTTATCTCTTTTGTCGAAAATCAGCCGTTTTTGCTCGAACATTAAATGCCTCCAAATGGTATTTAATTAACTTCCCGAGCCCCTGGAAGCATGAAAATCACTTTAAACATGCTAATTTTAGCTCTAACACTGATGATCCACCTACAAATGTGAACTGACGTTCAAAAATAAAACATTTGAAAACAGACCACTTTCCACATTTCTGAAGCATGACGTAATGGGGGGTGTTATCTCTTTTGTCGAAAATCAGCCGTTTTTGCTCGAACATTAAATGCCTCCAAATGGTATTTAATTAACTTCCAGAGCCCCTGGAAGCATGAAAATCACTTTAAACATGCTAACTTTAGCTCTAACACTGATGATCCACCTACAAATGTGAACTGACGTTCAAAAATAAAACATTTGAAAACGGACCATTTTCCACATTTCTGAAGCATGACGTAATGGGGGGGTGTTATCTCTTTTGTCGAAAATCAGCCGTTTTTGCTCGAACATTAAATGCCTCCAAATGGTATTTAATTAACTTCCCGGGGTGAAGAAACCCTTTTTGAGAACTCAGAGTGAGTAAATTGGCCATTTTCATGCACTTTTAACCATTCCATAAATCTTGTGTTTTGGGCCCCTGGAAGCATGAAAATCACTTTAAACATGCTAATTTTAGCTCTAACACTGATGATCCACCTACAAATGTGAACTGACGTTCAAAAATAAAACATTTGAAAACGGACCATTTTCCACATTTTTGAAGCATGACGTAATGGGGGGGTGTTATCTCGTTTGTCGAAAATCAGCCGTTTTTGCTCGAACATTAAATGCCTCCAAATGGTATTTAATTAACTTCCCGTGGTGAAGAAACCCTTTTTGAGAACTCAGAGTGAGTAAATTGGCCATTTTCATGCACTTTTAACCATTCCATAAATCTTGTGTTTTGGGCCCCTGGAAGCATGAAAATCACTTTAAACATGCTAATTTTAGCTCTAACACTGATGATCCACCTACAAATGTGAACTGACGTTCAAAAATAAAACATTTGAAAACGGACCATTTTCCACATTTCTGAAGCATGACGTAATGGGGGGGTGTTATCTCTTTTGTCGAAAATCAGCCGTTTTTGCTCGAACATTAAATGCCTCCAAATGGTATTTAATTAACTTCCCGTGGTGAAGAAACCCTTTTTGAGAACTCAGAGTGAGTAAATTGGCCATTTTCATGCACTTTTAACCATTCCATAAATCTTGTGTTTTGGGCCCCTGGAAGCATGAAAATCACTTTAAACATGCTAATTTTAGCTCTAACACTGATGATCCACCTACAAATGTGAACTGACGTTCAAAAATAAAACATTTGAAAACGGACCATTTTCCACATTTCTGAAGCATGACGTAATGGGGGGGTGTTGTCTCTTTTGTCGAAAATCAGCCGTTTTTGCTCGAACATTAAATGCCTCCAAATGGTATTTAATGAACTTCCCGAGCCCCTGGAAGCATGAAAATCACTTTAAACATGCTAATTTTAGCTCTAACACTGATGATCCACCTACAAATGTGAACTGACGTTCAAAAATAAAACATTTGAAAACGGACCATTTTCCACATTTCTGAAGCATGACGTAATGGGGGGGTGTTATCTCTTTTGTCGAAAATCAGCCGTTTTTGCTCGAACATTAAATGCCTCCAAATGGTATTTAATTAACTTCCCGAGCCCCTGGAAGCATGAAAATCACTTTAAACATGCTAATTTTAGCTCTAACACTGATGATCCACCTACAAATGTGAACTGACGTTCAAAAATAAAACATTTGAAAACGGACCATTTTCCACATTTCTGAAGCATGACGTAATGGGGGGGTGTTATCTCTTTTGTCGAAAATCAGCCGTTTTTGCTCGAACATTAAATGCCTCCAAATGGTATTTAATTAACTTCCCGAGCCCCTGGAAGCATGAAAATCACTTTAAACATGCTAATTTTAGCTCTAACACTGATGATCCACCTACAAATGTGAACTGACGTTCAAAAATAAAACATTTGAAAACGGACCATTTTCCACATTTCTGAAGCATGACGTAATGGGGGGGGTGTTATCTCTTTTGTCGAAAATCAGCCGTTTTTGCTCGAACATTAAATGCCTCCAAATGGTATTTAATTAACTTCCCGAGCCCCTGGAAGCATGAAAATCACTTTAAACATGCTAATTTTAGCTCTAACACTGATGATCCACCTACAAATGTGAACTGACGTTCAAAAATAAAACATTTGAAAACGGACCATTTTCCACATTTCTGAAGCATGACGTAATGGGGGGGTGTTATCTCTTTTGTCGAAAATCAGCCGTTTTTGCTCGAACATTAAATGCCTCCAAATGGTATTTAATTAACTTCCCGAGCCCCTGGAAGCATGAAAATCACTTTAAACATGCTAATTTTAGCTCTAACACTGATGATCCACCTACAAATGTGAACTGACGTTCAAAAATAAAACATTTGAAAACGGACCATTTTCCACATTTCTGAAGCATGACGTAATGGGGGGGTGTTATCTCTTTTGTCGAAAATCAGCCGTTTTTGCTCGAACATTAAATGCCTCCAAATGGTATTTAATTAACTTCCCGAGCCCCTGGAAGCATGAAAATGACTTTAAACATGCTAATTTTAGCTCTAACACTGATGATCCACCTATAAATGTGAACTGACGTTCAAAAATAAAACATTTGAAAACGGACCATTTTCCACATTTCTGAAGCATGACGTAATGGGGGGGTGTTATCTCTTTTGTCGAAAATCAGCCGTTTTTGCTCGAACATTAAATGCCTCCAAATGGTATTTATTTCACTTCCCGTGGTGAAGAAACCCTTTTTGAGAACTCAGAGTGAGTAAATTGGCCATTTTCATGCACTTTTAACCATTCCATAAATCTTGTCTTTTGGGCCCCTGGAAGCATGAAAATCACTTTAAACATGCTAATTTTAGCTCTAACACTGATGATCCACCTACAAATTTGAACTGACGTTCAAAAATAAAACATTTGAAAACGGACCATTTTCCACATTTCTGAAGCATGACGTAATGGGGGGGTGTTATCTCTTTTGTCGAAAATCAGCCGTTTTTGCTCGAACATTAAATGCCTCCAAATGGTATTTAATTAACTTCCCGAGCCCCTGGAAGCATGAAAATCACTTTAAACATGCTAATTTTAGCTCTAACACTGATGATCCACCTACAAATGTGAACTGACGTTCAAAAATAAAACATTTGAAAACGGACCATTTTCCACATTTCTGAAGCATGATGTAATGGGGGGGTGTTATCTCTTTTGTCGAAAATCAGCCGTTTTTGCTCGAACATTAAATGCCTCCAAATGGTATTTATTTCACTTCCCGAGCCCCTGGAAGCATGAAAATCACTTTAAAAATGCTAATTTTAGCTCTAACACTGATGATCCACCTACAAATGTGAACTGACGTTCAAAAATAAAACATTTGAAAACGGACCATTTTCCACATTTCTGAAGCATGACGTAATGGGGGGGTGTTATCTCTTTTGTCGAAAATCAGCCGTTTTTGCTCGAACATTAAATGCCTCCAAATGGTATTTAATTAACTTCCCGGGGTGAAGAAACCCTTTTTGTGAACTCAGAGTGAGTAAATTGGCCATTTTCATGCACTTTTAACAATTCCATAAATCTTGTGTTTTGGGCCCCTGGAAGCATGAAAATCACTTTAAACATGCTAATTTTAGCTCTAACACTGATGATCCACCTACAAATGTGAACTGACGTTCAAAAATAAAACATTTGAAAACGGACCATTTTCCACATTTCTGAAGCATGACGTAATGGGGGGGTGTTATCTCTTTTGTCCAAAATCAGCCGTTTTTGCTCGAACATTAAATGCCTCCAAATGGTATTTAATTAACTTCCCGAGCCCCTGGAAGCATGAAAATCACTTTAAACATGCTAATTTTAGCTCTAACACTGATGATCCACCTACAAATGTGAACTGACGTTCAAAAATAAAACATTTGAAAACGGACCATTTTCCACATTTCTGAAGCATGACGTAATGGGGGGGTGTTATCTCTTTTGTCGAAAATCAGCCGTTTTTGCTCGAACATTAAATGCCTCCAAATGGTATTTAATTAACTTCCCGAGCCCCTGGAAGCATGAAAATCACTTTAAACATGCTAATTTTAGCTCTAACACTGATGATCCACCTACAAATGTGAACTGACGTTCAAAAATAAAATATTTGAAAACGGACCATTTTCCACATTTCTGAAGCATGATGTAATGGGGGGGTGTTATCTCTTTTGTCGAAAATCAGCCGTTTTTGCTCGAACATTAAATGCCTCCAAATGGTATTTATTTCACTTCCCGAGCCCCTGGAAGCATGAAAATCACTTTAAAAATGCTAATTTTAGCTCTAACACTGATGATCCACCTACAAATGTGAACTGACGTTCAAAAATAAAACATTTGAAAACGGACCATTTTCCACATTTCTGAAGCATAACGTAATGGGGGGGTGTTATCTCTTTTGTCGAAAATCAGCCGTTTTTGCTCGAACATTAAATGCCTCCAAATGGTATTTAATTAACTTCCCGGGGTGAAGAAACCCTTTTTGTGAACTCAGAGTGAGTAAATTGGCCATTTTCATGCACTTTTAACAATTCCATAAATCTTGTGTTTTGGGCCCCTGGAAGCATGAAAATCACTTTAAACATGCTAATTTTAGCTCTAACACTGATGATCCACCTACAAATGTGAACTGACGTTCAAAAATAAAACATTTGAAAACGGACCATTTTCCACATTTCTGAAGCATGACGTAATGGGGGGGTGTTATCTCTTTTGTCCAAAATCAGCCGTTTTTGCTCGAACATTAAATGCCTCCAAATGGTATTTAATTAACTTCCCGGGGTGAAGAAACCCTTTTTGAGAACTCAGAGTGAGTAAATTGGCCATTTTCATGCACTTTTAACCATTCCATAAATCTTGTGTTTTGGGCCCCTGGAAGCATGAAAATCACTTTAAACATGCTAATTTTAGCTCTAACACTGATGATCCACCTACAAATGTGAACTGACGTTCAAAAATAAAACATTTGAAAACGGACCATTTTCCACATTTCTGAAGCATGACGTAATGGGGGGGTGTTATCTCTTTTGTCGAAAATCAGCCGTTTTTGCTCGAACATTAAATGCCTCCAAATGGTATTTATTTCACTTCCCGAGCCCCTGGAAGCATGAAAATCACTTTAAACATGCTAATTTTAGCTCTAACACTGATGATCTACCTACAAATGTTAACTGACGTTCAAAAATAAAACATTTGAAAACGGACCATTTTCCACATTTCTGAAGCATGACGTAATGGGGGGGTGTTATCTCTTTTGTCGAAAATCAGCCGTTTTTGCTCGAACATTAAATGCCTCCAAATGGTATTTAATTAACTTCCCGAGCCCCTGGAAGCATGAAAATCACTTTAAACATGCTAATTTTAGCTCTAACACTGATGATCCACCTACAAATGTGAACTGACGTTCAAAAATAAAACGTTTGAAAACGGACCATTTTCCACATTTCTGAAGCATGACGTAATGGGGGGGTGTTATCTCTTTTGTCGAAAATCAGCTGTTTTTGCTCGAACATTAAATGCCTCCAAATGGTATTTATTTCACTTCCCGGGGTGAAGAAACCCTTTTTGAGAACTCAGAGTGAGTAAATTGGCCATTTTCATGCACTTTTAACCATTCCATTAATCTTGTGTTTTGGGCCCCTGGAAGCATGAAAATCACTTTAAACATGCTAATTTTAGCTCTAACACTGATGATCCACCTACAAATGTGAACTGACGTTCAAAAATAAAACATTTGAAAACGGACCATTTTCCACATTTCTGAAGCATGACGTAATGGGGGGGTGTTATCTCTTTTGTCGAAAATCAGCCGTTTTTGCTCGAACATTAAATGCCTCCAAATGGTATTTATTTCACTTCCCGAGCCCCTGGAAGCATGAAAATCAATTTAAACATGCTAATTTTAGCTCTAACACTGATGATCCACCTACAAATGTGAACTGACATTCAAAAATAAAACATTTGAAAACGGACCATTTTCCACATTTCTGAAGTATGACGTAATGGGGTGGTGTTATCTCTTTTGTCGAAAATCAGCCGTTTTTGCTCGAACATTAAATGCCTCCAAATGGTATTTAATTAACTTCCCGAGCCCCTGGAAGCATGAAAATCACTTTAAACATGCTAATTTTAGCTCTAACACTGATGATCCACCTACAAATGTGAACTGACGTTCAAAAATAAAACATTTGAAAACAGACCATTTTCCACATTTCTGAAGCATGACGTAATGGGGGGTGTTATCTCTTTTGTCGAAAATCAGCCGTTTTTGCTCGAACATTAAATGCCTCCAAATGGTATTTAATTAACTTCCAGAGCCCCTGGAAGCATGAAAATCACTTTAAACATGCTAACTTTAGCTCTAACACTGATGATCCACCTACAAATGTGAACTGACGTTCAAAAATAAAACATTTGAAAACGGACCATTTTCCACATTTCTGAAGCATGACGTAATGGGGGGGTGTTATCTCTTTTGTCGAAAATCAGCCGTTTTTGCTCGAACATTAAATGCCTCCAAATGGTATTTAATTAACTTCCCGGGGTGAAGAAACCCTTTTTGAGAACTCAGAGTGAGTAAATTGGCCATTTTCATGCACTTTTAACCATTCCATAAATCTTGTGTTTTGGGCCCCTGGAAGCATGAAAATCACTTTAAACATGCTAATTTTAGCTCTAACACTGATGATCCACCTACAAATGTGAACTGACGTTCAAAAATAAAACATTTGAAAACGGACCATTTTCCACATTTTTGAAGCATGACGTAATGGGGGGGTGTTATCTCGTTTGTCGAAAATCAGCCGTTTTTGCTCGAACATTAAATGCCTCCAAATGGTATTTAATTAACTTCCCGTGGTGAAGAAACCCTTTTTGAGAACTCAGAGTGAGTAAATTGGCCATTTTCATGCACTTTTAACCATTCCATAAATCTTGTGTTTTGGGCCCCTGGAAGCATGAAAATCACTTTAAACATGCTAATTTTAGCTCTAACACTGATGATCCACCTACAAATGTGAACTGACGTTCAAAAATAAAACATTTGAAAACGGACCATTTTCCACATTTCTGAAGCATGACGTAATGGGGGGGTGTTATCTCTTTTGTCGAAAATCAGCCGTTTTTGCTCGAACATTAAATGCCTCCAAATGGTATTTAATTAACTTCCCGTGGTGAAGAAACCCTTTTTGAGAACTCAGAGTGAGTAAATTGGCCATTTTCATGCACTTTTAACCATTCCATAAATCTTGTGTTTTGGGCCCCTGGAAGCATGAAAATCACTTTAAACATGCTAATTTTAGCTCTAACACTGATGATCCACCTACAAATGTGAACTGACGTTCAAAAATAAAACATTTGAAAACGGACCATTTTCCACATTTCTGAAGCATGACGTAATGGGGGGGTGTTGTCTCTTTTGTCGAAAATCAGCCGTTTTTGCTCGAACATTAAATGCCTCCAAATGGTATTTAATGAACTTCCCGAGCCCCTGGAAGCATGAAAATCACTTTAAACATGCTAATTTTAGCTCTAACACTGATGATCCACCTACAAATGTGAACTGACGTTCAAAAATAAAACATTTGAAAACGGACCATTTTCCACATTTCTGAAGCATGACGTAATGGGGGGGTGTTATCTCTTTTGTCGAAAATCAGCCGTTTTTGCTCGAACATTAAATGCCTCCAAATGGTATTTAATTAACTTCCCGAGCCCCTGGAAGCATGAAAATCACTTTAAACATGCTAATTTTAGCTCTAACACTGATGATCCACCTACAAATGTGAACTGACGTTCAAAAATAAAACATTTGAAAACGGACCATTTTCCACATTTCTGAAGCATGACGTAATGGGGGGGTGTTATCTCTTTTGTCGAAAATCAGCCGTTTTTGCTCGAACATTAAATGCCTCCAAATGGTATTTAATTAACTTCCCGAGCCCCTGGAAGCATGAAAATCACTTTAAACATGCTAATTTTAGCTCTAACACTGATGATCCACCTACAAATGTGAACTGACGTTCAAAAATAAAACATTTGAAAACGGACCATTTTCCACATTTCTGAAGCATGACGTAATGGGGGGGTGTTATCTCTTTTGTCGAAAATCAGCCGTTTTTGCTCGAACATTAAATGCCTCCAAATGGTATTTAATTAACTTCCCGGGGTGAAGAAACCCTTTTTGAGAACTCAGAGTGAGTAAATTGGCCATTTTCATGCACTTTTAACCATTCCATAAATCTTGTGTTTTGGGCCCCTGGAAGCATGAAAATCACTTTAAACATGCTAATTTTAGCTCTAACACTGATGATCCACCTACAAATGTGAACTGACGTTCAAAAATAAAACATTTGAAAACGGACCATTTTCCACATTTCTGAAGCATGACGTAATGGGGGGGTGTTATCTCTTTTGTCGAAAATCAGCCGTTTTTGCTCGAACATTAAATGCCTCCAAATGGTATTTAATTAACTTCCCGAGCCCCTGGAAGCATGAAAATCACTTTAAACATGCTAATTTTAGCTCTAACACTGATGATCCACCTACAAATGTGAACTGACGTTCAAAAATAAAACATTTGAAAACGGACCATTTTCCACATTTCTGAAGCATGACGTAATGGGGGGGTGTTATCTCTTTTGTCGAAAATCAGCCGTTTTTGCTCGAACATTAAATGCCTCCAAATGGTATTTAATTAACTTCCCGGGGTGAAGAAACCCTTTTTGAGAACTCAGAGTGAGTAAATTGGCCATTTTCATGCACTTTTAACCATTCCATAAATCTTGTGTTTTGGGCCCCTGGAAGCATGAAAATCACTTTAAACATGCTAATTTTAGCTCTAACACTGATGATCCACCTACAAATGTGAACTGACGTTCAAAAATAAAACATTTGAAAACGGACCATTTTCCACATTTCTGAAGCATGACGTAATGGGGGGGTGTTATCTCTTTTGTCGAAAATCAGCCGTTTTTGCTCGAACATTAAATGCCACCAAATGGTATTTAATTAACTTCCCGAGCCCCTGGAAGCATGAAAATCACTTTAAACATGCTAATTTTAGCTCTAACACTGATGATCCACCTACAAATGTGAACTAACGTTCAAAAATAAAACATTTGAAAACGGACCATTTTCCACATTTCTGAAGCATGACGTAATGGGGGGGTGTTATCTCTTTTGTCGAAAATCAGCTGTTTTTGCTCGAACATTAAATGCCTCCAAATGGTATTTAATTAACTTCCCGGGGTGAAGAAACCCTTTTTGAGAACTCAGAGTGAGTAAATTGGCCATTTTCATGCACTTTTAACCATTCCATAAATCTTGTGTTTTGGGCCCCTGGAAGCATGAAAATCACTTTAAACATGCTAATTTTAGCTCTAACACTGATGATCCACCTACAAATGTGAACTGACGTTCAAAAATAAAACATTTGAAAACGGACCATTTTCCACATTTGTGAAGCATGACGTAATGGGGGGGTGTTATCTCTTTTGTCGAAAATCAGCCGTTTTTGCTCGAACATTAAATGCCTCCAAATGGTATTTAATTAACTTCCCGAGCCCCTGGAAGCATGAAAATCACTTTAAACATGCTAATTTTAGCTCTAACACTGATGATCCACCTACAAATGCGAACTGACGTTCAAAAATAAAACATTTGAAAACGGACCATTTTCCACATTCCTGAAGCATGACGTAATGGGGGGATGTTATCTCTTTTGTCGAAAATCAGCCGTTTTTGCTCGAACATTAAATGCCTCCAAATGGTATTTAATTAACCTCCCGGGGTGAAGAAACCCTTTTTGAGAACTCAGAGTGAGTAAATTGTCCATTTTCATGCACTTTTAACCATTCCATAAATCTTGTGTTTTGGGCCCCTGGAAGCATGAAAATCACTTTAAACATGCTAATTTTAGCTCTAACACTGATGATCCACCTACAAATGTGAACTGACGTTCAAAAATAAAACATTTGAAAACGGACCATTTTCCACATTTCTGAAGCATGACGTAATGGGGGGGTGTTATCTCTTTTGTCGAAAATCAGCCGTTTTTGCTCGAACATTAAATGCCTCCAAATGGTATTTAATTAACTTCCCGAGCCCCTGGAAGCATGAAAATCACTTTAAACATGCTAATTTTAGCTCTAACACTGATGATCCACCTACAAATGTGAACTGACGTTCAAAAATAAAACATTTGAAAACGGACCATTTTCCACATTTCTGAAGCATGACGTAATGGGGGGGTGTTATCTCTTTTGTCAAAAATCAGCCGTTTTTGCTCGAACATTAAATGCCTCCAAATGGTATTTAATTAACTTCCCGGGTTGAAGAAACCCTTTTTGAGAACTCAGAGTGAGTAAATTGGCCATTTTCATGCACTTTTAACCATTCCATAAATCTTGTGTTTTGGGCCCCTGGAAGCATGAAAATCACTTTAAACATGCTAATTTTAGCTCTAACACTGATGATCCACCTACAAATGTGAACTGACGTTCAAAAATAAAACATTTGAAAACGGACCATTTTCCACATTTCTGAAGCATGACGTGATGGGGGGGTGTTATCTCTTTTGTCGAAAATCAGCCGTTTTTGCTCGAACATTAAATGCCTCCAAATGGTATTTAATTAACTTCCCGAGCCCCTGGAAGCATGAAAATCACTTTAAACATGCTAATTTTAGCTCTAACACTGATGATCCACCTACAAATGTGAACTGACGTTCAAAAATAAAACATTTGAAAACGGACCATTTTCCACATTTCTGAAGCATGACGTAATGGGGGGGTGTTATCTCTTTTGTCGAAAATCAGCCATTTTTGCTCGAACATTAAATGCCTCCAAATGGTATTTAATTAACTTCCCGAGCCCCTGGAAGCATGAAAATCACTTTAAACATGCTAATTTTAGCTCTAACACTGATGATCCACCTACAAATGTGAACTGACGTTCAAAAATAAAACATTTGAAAACGGACCATTTTCCACATTTCTGAAGCATGACGTAATGGGGGGGTGTTATCTCTTTAGTCGAAAATCAGCCGTTTTTGCTCGAACATTAAATGCCTCCAAATGGTATTTAATTAACTTCCCGGGGTGAAGAAACCCTTTTTGAGAACTCAGAGTGAGTAAATTGGCCATTTTCATGCACTTTTAACCATTCCATAAATCTTGTGTTTTGGGCCCCTGGAAGCATGAAAATCACTTTAAACATGCTAATTTTAGCTCTAACACTGATGATCCACCTACAAATGTGAACTGACGTTCAAAAATAAAACATTTGAAAACGGACCATTTTCCACATTTCTGAAGCATGACGTAATGGGGGGGTGTTATCTCTTTTGTCGAAAATCAGCCGTTTTTGCTCGAACATTAAATGCCTCCAAATGGTATTTAATTAACTTCCCGAGCCCCTGGAAGCATGAAAATCACTTTAAACATGCTAATTTTAGCTCTAACACTGATGATCCACCTACAAATGTGAACTGACGTACAAAAATAAAACATTTGAAAACGGACCATTTTCCACATTTCTGAAGCATGACGTAATGGGGGGGTGTTATCTCTTTTGTCGAAAATCAGCCGTTTTTGCTCGAACATTAAATGCCTCCAAATGGTATTTAATTAACTTCCCGGGGTGAAGAAACCCTTTTTGAGAACTCAGAGTGAGTAAATTGGCCATTTTCATGCACTTTTAACCATTCCATAAATCTTGTGTTTTGGGCCCCTGGAAGCATGAAAATCACTTTAAACATGCTAATTTTAGCTCTAACACTGATGATCCACCTACAAATGTGAACTGACGTTCAAAAATTAAACATTTGAAAACGGACCATTTTCCACATTTCTGAAGCATGACGTAATGGGGGGGTGTTATCTCTTTTGTCGAAAATCAGCCGTTTTTGCTTGAACATTAAATGCCTCCAAATGGTATTTAATTAACTTCCCGGGCCCCTGGAAGCATGAAAATCACTTTAAACATGCTAATTTTAGCTCTAACACTGATGATCCACCTACAAATGTGAACTGACGTTCAAAAATAAAACATTTGAAAACGGACCATTTTCCACATTTCTGAAGCATGACGTAATGGGGGGGGGTGTTATCTCTTTTGTCAAAAATCAGCCGTTTTTGCTCGAACATTAAATGCCTCCAAATGGTATTTAATTAACTTCCCGGGGTGAAGAAACCCTTTTTGAGAACTCAGAGTGAGTAAATTGGCCATTTTCATGCACTTTTAACCATTCCATAAATCTTGTGTTTTGGGCCCCTGGAAGCATGAAAATCACTTTAAACATGCTAATTTTAGCTCTAACACTGATGATCCACCTACAAATGTGAACTGACGTTCAAAAATAAAACATTTGAAAACGGACCATTTTCCACATTTCTGAAGCATGACGTAATGGGGGGGTGTTATCTCTTTTGTCGAAAATCAGCCGTTTTTGCTCGAACATTAAATGCCTCCAAATTGTATTTAATTAACTTCCCGAGCCCCTGGAAGCATGAAAATCACTTTAAACATGCTAATTTTAGCTCTAACACTGATGATCCACCTACAAATGTGAACTGACGTTCAAAAATAAAACATTTGAAAACGGACCATTTTCCACATTTCTGAAGCATGACGTAATGGGGGGGTGTTATCTCTTTTGTCGAAAATCAGCCATTTTTGCTCGAACATTAAATGCCTCCAAATGGTATTTAATTAACTTCCCGAGCCCCTGGAAGCATGAAAATCACTTTAAACTTGCTAATTTTAGCTCTAACACTGATGATCCACCTACAAATGTGAACTGACGTTCAAAAATAAAACATTTGAAAACGGACCATTTTCCACATTTCTGAAGCATGACGTAATGGGGGGGTGTTATCTCTTTAGTCGAAAATCAGCCGTTTTTGCTCGAACATTAAATGCCTCCAAATGGTATTTAATTAACTTCCCGGGGTGAAGAAACCCTTTTTGAGAACTCAGAGTGAGTAAATTGGCCATTTTCATGCACTTTTAACCATTCCCTAAATCTTGTGTTTTGGGCCCCTGGAAGCATGAAAATCACTTTAAACATGCTAATTTTAGCTCTAACACTGATGATCCACCTACAAATGTGAACTGACGTTCAAAAATAAAACATTTGAAAACGGACCATTTTCCACATTTCTGAAGCATGACGTAATGGGGGGGTGTTATCTCTTTTGTCGAAAATCAGCCGTTTTTGCTCGAACATTAAATGCCTCCAAATGGTATTTAATTAACTTCCCGAGCCCCTGGAAGCATGAAAATCACTTTAAACATGCTAATTTTAGCTCTAACACTGATGATCCACCTACAAATGTGAACTGACGTTCAAAAATAAAACATTTGAAAACGGACCATTTTCCACAATTCTGAAGCATGACGTAATGGGGGGGTGTTATCTCTTTTGTCGAAAATCAGCCGTTTTTGCTCGAACATTAAATGCCTCCAAATGGTATTTAATTAACTTCCCGGGGTGAAGAAACCCTTTTGAGAACTCAGAGTGAGTAAATTGGCCATTTTCATGCACTTTTAACCATTCCATAAATCTTGTGTTTTGGGCCCCTGGAAGCATGAAAATCACTTTAAACATGCTAATTTTAGCTCTAACACTGATGATCCACCTACAAATGTGAACTGACGTTCAAAAATAAAACATTTGAAAACGGACCATTTTTCACATTTCTGAAGCATGACGTAATGGGGGGGTATTATCTCTTTTGTCGAAAATCAGCCGTTTTTGCTCGAACATTAAATGCCTCCAAATGGTATTTAATTAACTTCCCGAGCCCCTGGAAGCATGAAAATCACTTTAAACATGCTAATTTTAGCTCTAACACTGATGATCCACCTACAAATGTGAACTGACGTTCAAAAATAAAACATTTGAAAACGGACCATTTTCCACATTTCTGAAGCATGACGTAATGGGGGGGTGTTATCTCTTTTGTCGAAAATCAGCCGTTTTTGCTCGAACATTAAATGCCTCCAAATGGTATTTAATTAACTTCCCGAGCCCCTGGAAGCATGAAAATCACTTTAAACATGCTAATTTTAGCTCTAACACTGATGATCCACCTACAAATGTGAACTGACGTTCAAAAATAAAACATTTGAAAACGGACCATTTTCCACATTTCTGAAGCATGACGTAATGGGGGGGTGTTATCTCTTTTGTCGAAAATCAGCCGTTTTTGCTCGAACATTAAATGCCTCCAAATGGTATTTAATTAACTTCCCGAGCCCCTGGAAGCATGAAAATCACTTTAAACATGCTAATTTTAGCTCTAACACTGATGATCCACCTACAAATGTGAACTGACGTTCAAAAATAAAACATTTGAAAACTGACCATTTTCCACATTTCTGAAGCATGACGTAATGGGGGGGTGTTATCTCTTTTGTCGAAAATCAGCCGTTTTTGCTCGAACATTAAATGCCTCCAAATGGTATTTAATTAACTTCCCGAGCCCCTGGAAGCATGAAAATCACTTTAAACATGCTAATTTGAGCTCTAACACTGATGATCCACCTACAAATGTGAACTGACGTTCAAAAATAAAACATTTGAAAACGGACCATTTTCCACATTTCTGAAGCATGACGTAATGGGGGGGTGTTATCTCTTTTGTCGAAAATCAGCCGTTTTTGCTCGAACATTAAATGCCTCCAAATGGTATTTATTTCACTTCCCGGGGTGAAGAAACCCTTTTTGAGAACTCAGAGTGAGTAAATTGGCCATTTTCATGCCCTTTTAACCATTCCATAAATCTTGTGTTTTGGGCCCCTGGAAGCATGAAAATCACTTTAAACATGCTAATTTTAGCTCTAACACTGATGATCCACCTACAAATGTGAACTGACGTTCAAAAATAAAATATTTGAAAACGGACCATTTTCCACATTTCTGAAGCATGACGTAATGGGGGGGGGTGTTATCTCTTTTGTCGAAAATCAGCCGTTTTTGCTCGAACATTAAATGCCTCCAAATGGTATTTAATTAACTTCCCGAGCCCCTGGAAGCATGAAAATCACTTTAAACATGCTAATTTTAGCTCTAACACTGATGATCCACCTACAAATGTGAATTGACGTTCAAAAATAAAACATTTGAAAACGGGCCATTTTCCACATTTCTGAAGCATGACGTAATGGGGGGGTGTTATCTCTTTTGTCGAAAATCAGCCGTTTTTGCTCGAACATTAAATGCCTCCAAATGGTATTTATTTCACTTCCCGAGCCCCTGGAAGCATGAAAATCACTTTAAACATGCTAATTTTAGCTCTAACACTGATGATCCACCTACAAATGTGAACTGACGTTCAAAAATAAAACATTTGAAAACGGACCATTTTCCACATTTCTGAAGCATGACGTAATGGGGGGGTGTTATCTCTTTTGTCGAAAATCAGCCGTTTTTGCTCGAACATTAAATGCCTCCAAATGGTATTTAATTAACTTCCCGAGCCCCTGGAAGCATGAAAATCACTTTAAACATGCTAATTTTAGCTCTAACACTGATGATCCACCTACAAATGTGAACTGACGTTCAAAAATAAAACATTTGAAAACGGACCATTTTCCACATTTCTGAAGCATGACGTAATGGGGGGGTGTTATCTCTTTTGTCGAAAATCAGCCGTTTTTGCTCGAACATTAAATGCCTCCAAATGGTATTTAATTAACTTCCCGAGCCCCTGGAAGCATGAAAATCACTTTAAACATTCTAATTTTAGCTCTAACACTGATGATCCACCTACAAATGTGAACTGACGTTCAAAAATAAAACATTTGAAAACGGACCATTTTCCACATTTCTGAAGCATGACGTAATGGGGGGGTGTTATCTCTTTTGTCGAAAATCAGCCGTTTTTGCTCGAACATTAAATGCCTCCAAATGGTATTTAATTAACTTCCCGGGGTGAAGAAACCCTTTTTGAGAATTCAGAGTGAGTAAATTGGCCATTTTCATGCACTTTTAACCATTCCATAAATCTTGTGTTTTGGGCCCCTGGAAGCATGAAAATCACTTTAAACATGCTAATTTTAGCTCTAACACTGATGATCCACCTACAAATGTGAACTGACGTTCAAAAATTAAACATTTGAAAACGGACCATTATCCACATTTCTGAAGCATGACGTAATGGGGGGGTGTTATCTCTTTTGTCGAAAATCAGCCGTTTTTGCTCGAACATTAAATGCCTCCAAATGGTATTTAATTAACTTCCAGAGCCCCTGGAAGCATGAAAATCACTTTAAACATGCTAATTTTAGCTCTAACACTGATGATCCACCTACAAATGTGAACTGACGTTCAAAAATAAAACATTTGAAAACGGACCATTTTCCACATTTCTGAAGCATGACGTAATGGGGGGGTGTTATCTCTTTTGTCGAAAATCAGCCGTTTTTGCTCGAACATTAAATGCCTCCAAATGGTATTTATTTCACTTCCCGAGCCCATGGAAGCATGAAAATCACTTTAAACATGCTAATTTTAGCTCTAACACTGATGATCCACCTACAAATGTGAACTGACGTTCAAAAATAAAACATTTGAAAACGGACCATTTTCCACATTTCTGAAGCATGATGTAATGGGGGGGTGTTATCTCTTTTGTCGAAAATCAGCCGTTTTTGCTCGAACATTAAATGCCTCCAAATGGTATTTATTTCACTTCCCGAGCCCCTGGAAGCATGAAAATCACTTTAAACATGCTAATTTTAGCTCTAACACTGATGATCCACCTACAAATGTGAACTGACGTTCAAAAATAAAACATTTGAAAACGGACCATTTTCCACATTTCTGAAGCATGACGTAATGGGGGGGTGTTATCTCTTTTGTCGAAAATCAGCCGTTTTTGCTCGAACATTAAATGCCTCCAAATGGTATTTAATTAACTTCCCGAGCCCCTGGAAGCATGAAAATCACTTTAAACATGCTAATTTTAGCTCTAACACTGATGATCCACCTACAAATGTGAACTGACGTTCAAAAATAAAACATTTGAAAACGGACCATTTTCCACATTTCTGAAGCATGACGTAATGGGGGGGTGTTATCTCTTTTGTCGAAAATCAGCCGTTTTTGCTCGAACATTAAATGCCTCCAAATGGTATTTAATTAACTTCCCGGGGTGAAGAAACCCTTTTTGAGAACTCAGAGTGAGTAAATTGGCCATTTTCATGCACTTTTAACCATTCCATAAATCTTGTGTTTTGGGCCCCTGGAAGCATGAAAATCACTTTAAACATGCTAATTTTAGCTCTAACACTGATGATCCACCTACAAATGTGAACTGACGTTCAAAAATAAAACATTTGAAAACGGACCATTTTCCACATTTCTGAAGCATGACGTAATGGGGGGGTATTATCTCTTTTGTCGAAAATCAGCCGTTTTTGCTCGAACATTAAATGCCTCCAAATGGTATTTAATTAACTTCCCGAGCCCCTGGAAGCATGAAAATCACTTTAAACATGCTAATTTTAGCTCTAACACTGATGATCCACCTACAAATGTGAACTGACGTTCAAAAATAAAACATTTGAAAACGGACCATTTTCCACATTTCTGAAGCATGACGTAATGGGGGGGTGTTATCTCTTTTGTCGAAAATCAGCCGTTTTTGCTCGAACATTAAATGCCTCCAAATGGTATTTAATTAACTTCCCGAGCCCCTGGAAGCATGAAAATCACTTTAAACATGCTAATTTTAGCTCTAACACTGATGATCCACCTACAAATGTGAACTGACGTTCAAAAATAAAACATTTGAAAACGGACCATTTTCCACATTTCTGAAGCATGACGTAATGGGGGGGTGTTATCTCTTTTGTCGAAAATCAGCCGTTTTTGCTCGAACATTAAATGCCTCCAAATGGTATTTAATTAACTTCCCGAGCCCCTGGAAGCATGAAAATCACTTTAAACATGCTAATTTTAGCTCTAACACTGATGATCCACCTACAAATGTGAACTGACGTTCAAAAATAAAACATTTGAAAACGGACCATTTTCCACATTTCTGAAGCATGACGTAATGGGGGGGGGTGTTATCTCTTTTGTCGAAAATCAGCCGTTTTTGCTCGAACATTAAATGCCTCCAAATGGTATTTAATTAACTTCCCGAGCCCCTGGAAGCATGAAAATCACTTTAAACATGCTAATTTTAGCTCTAACACTGATGATCCACCTACAAATGTGAATTGACGTTCAAAAATAAAACATTTGAAAACGGGCCATTTTCCACATTTCTGAAGCATGACGTAATGGGGGGGTGTTATCTCTTTTGTCGAAAATCAGCCGTTTTTGCTCGAACATTAAATGCCTCCAAATGGTATTTATTTCACTTCCCGAGCCCCTGGAAGCATGAAAATCACTTTAAACATGCTAATTTTAGCTCTAACACTGATGATCCACCTACAAATGTGAACTGACGTTCAAAAATAAAACATTTGAAAACGGACCATTTTCCACATTTCTGAAGCATGACGTAATGGGGGGGTGTTATCTCTTTTGTCGAAAATCAGCCGTTTTTGCTCGAACATTAAATGCCTCCAAATGGTATTTAATTAACTTCCCGAGCCCCTGGAAGCATGAAAATCACTTTAAACATGCTAATTTTAGCTCTAACACTGATGATCCACCTACAAATGTGAACTGACGTTCAAAAATAAAACATTTGAAAACGGACCATTTTCCACATTTCTGAAGCATGACGTAATGGGGGGGTGTTATCTCTTTTGTCGAAAATCAGCCGTTTTTGCTCGAACATTAAATGCCTCCAAATGGTATTTAATTAACTTCCCGAGCCCCTGGAAGCATGAAAATCACTTTAAACATTCTAATTTTAGCTCTAACACTGATGATCCACCTACAAATGTGAACTGACGTTCAAAAATAAAACATTTGAAAACGGACCATTTTCCACATTTCTGAAGCATGACGTAATGGGGGGGTGTTATCTCTTTTGTCGAAAATCAGCCGTTTTTGCTCGAACATTAAATGCCTCCAAATGGTATTTAATTAACTTCCCGGGGTGAAGAAACCCTTTTTGAGAATTCAGAGTGAGTAAATTGGCCATTTTCATGCACTTTTAACCATTCCATAAATCTTGTGTTTTGGGCCCCTGGAAGCATGAAAATCACTTTAAACATGCTAATTTTAGCTCTAACACTGATGATCCACCTACAAATGTGAACTGACGTTCAAAAATTAAACATTTGAAAACGGACCATTATCCACATTTCTGAAGCATGACGTAATGGGGGGGTGTTATCTCTTTTGTCGAAAATCAGCCGTTTTTGCTCGAACATTAAATGCCTCCAAATGGTATTTAATTAACTTCCAGAGCCCCTGGAAGCATGAAAATCACTTTAAACATGCTAATTTTAGCTCTAACACTGATGATCCACCTACAAATGTGAACTGACGTTCAAAAATAAAACATTTGAAAACGGACCATTTTCCACATTTCTGAAGCATGACGTAATGGGGGGGTGTTATCTCTTTTGTCGAAAATCAGCCGTTTTTGCTCGAACATTAAATGCCTCCAAATGGTATTTATTTCACTTCCCGAGCCCATGGAAGCATGAAAATCACTTTAAACATGCTAATTTTAGCTCTAACACTGATGATCCACCTACAAATGTGAACTGACGTTCAAAAATAAAACATTTGAAAACGGACCATTTTCCACATTTCTGAAGCATGATGTAATGGGGGGGTGTTATCTCTTTTGTCGAAAATCAGCCGTTTTTGCTCGAACATTAAATGCCTCCAAATGGTATTTATTTCACTTCCCGAGCCCCTGGAAGCATGAAAATCACTTTAAACATGCTAATTTTAGCTCTAACACTGATGATCCACCTACAAATGTGAACTGACGTTCAAAAATAAAACATTTGAAAACGGACCATTTTCCACATTTCTGAAGCATGACGTAATGGGGGGGTGTTATCTCTTTTGTCGAAAATCAGCCGTTTTTGCTCGAACATTAAATGCCTCCAAATGGTATTTAATTAACTTCCCGAGCCCCTGGAAGCATGAAAATCACTTTAAACATGCTAATTTTAGCTCTAACACTGATGATCCACCTACAAATGTGAACTGACGTTCAAAAATAAAACATTTGAAAACGGACCATTTTCCACATTTCTGAAGCATGACGTAATGGGGGGGTGTTATCTCTTTTGTCGAAAATCAGCCGTTTTTGCTCGAACATTAAATGCCTCCAAATGGTATTTAATTAACTTCCCGGGGTGAAGAAACCCTTTTTGAGAACTCAGAGTGAGTAAATTGGCCATTTTCATGCACTTTTAACCATTCCATAAATCTTGTGTTTTGGGCCCCTGGAAGCATGAAAATCACTTTAAACATGCTAATTTTAGCTCTAACACTGATGATCCACCTACAAATGTGAACTGACGTTCAAAAATAAAACATTTGAAAACGGACCATTTTCCACATTTCTGAAGCATGACGTAATGGGGGGGTATTATCTCTTTTGTCGAAAATCAGCCGTTTTTGCTCGAACATTAAATGCCTCCAAATGGTATTTAATTAACTTCCCGAGCCCCTGGAAGCATGAAAATCACTTTAAACATGCTAATTTTAGCTCTAACACTGATGATCCACCTACAAATGTGAACTGACGTTCAAAAATAAAACATTTGAAAACGGACCATTTTCCACATTTCTGAAGCATGACGTAATGGGGGGGTGTTATCTCTTTTGTCGAAAATCAGCCGTTTTTGCTCGAACATTAAATGCCTCCAAATGGTATTTAATTAACTTCCCGAGCCCCTGGAAGCATGAAAATCACTTTAAACATGCTAATTTTAGCTCTAACACTGATGATCCACCTACAAATGTGAACTGACGTTCAAAAATAAAACATTTGAAAACGGACCATTTTCCACATTTCTGAAGCATGACGTAATGGGGGGGTGTTATCTCTTTTGTCGAAAATCAGCCGTTTTTGCTCGAACATTAAATGCCTCCAAATGGTATTTAATTAACTTCCCGAGCCCCTGGAAGCATGAAAATCACTTTAAACATGCTAATTTTAGCTCTAACACTGATGATCCACCTACAAATGTGAACTGACGTTCAAAAATAAAACATTTGAAAACTGACCATTTTCCACATTTCTGAAGCATGACGTAATGGGGGGGTGTTATCTCTTTTGTCGAAAATCAGCCGTTTTTGCTCGAACATTAAATGCCTCCAAATGGTATTTAATTAACTTCCCGAGCCCCTGGAAGCATGAAAATCACTTTAAACATGCTAATTTGAGCTCTAACACTGATGATCCACCTACAAATGTGAACTGACGTTCAAAAATAAAACATTTGAAAACGGACCATTTTCCACATTTCTGAAGCATGACGTAATGGGGGGGTGTTATCTCTTTTGTCGAAAATCAGCCGTTTTTGCTCGAACATTAAATGCCTCCAAATGGTATTTATTTCACTTCCCGGGGTGAAGAAACCCTTTTTGAGAACTCAGAGTAAGTAAATTGGCCATTTTCATGCCCTTTTAACCATTCCATAAATCTTGTGTTTTGGGCCCCTGGAAGCATGAAAATCACTTTAAACATGCTAATTTTAGCTCTAACACTGATGATCCACCTACAAATGTGAACTGACGTTCAAAAATAAAATATTTGAAAACGGACCATTTTCCACATTTCTGAAGCATGACGTAATGGGGGGGTGTTATCTCTTTTGTCGAAAATCAGCCGTTTTTGCTCGAACATTAAATGCCTCCAAATGGTATTTAATTAACTTCCCGAGCCCCTGGAAGCATGAAAATCACTTTAAACATGCTAATTTTAGCTCTAACACTGATGATCCACCTACAAATGTGAACTGACGTTCAAAAATAAAACATTTGAAAACGGACCATTTTCCACATTTCTGAAGCATGACGTAATGGGGGGTGTTATCTCTTTTGTCGAAAATCAGCCGTTTTTGCTCGAACATTAAATGCCTCCAAATGGTATTTATTTCACTTCCCGAGCCCCTGGAAGCATGAAAATCACTTTAAACATGCTAATTTTAGCTCTAACACTGATGATCCACCTACAAATGTGAACTGACGTTCAAAAATAAAACATTTGAAAACGGACCATTTTCCACATTTCTGAAGCATGACGTAATGGGGGGGTGTTATCTCTTTTGTCGAAAATCAGCCGTTTTTGCTCGAACATTAAATGCCTCCAAATGGTATTTAATTAACTTCCCGGGGTGAAGAAACCCTTTTTGAGAACTCAGAGTGAGTAAATTGGCCATTTTCATGCACTTTTAACCATTCCATAAATCTTGTGTTTTGGGCCCCTGGAAGCATGAAAATCACTTTAAACATGCTAATTTTAGCTCTAACACTGATGATCCACCTACAAATGTGAACTGACGTTCAAAAATAAAACATTTGAAAACGGACCATTTTCCACATTTCTGAAGCATGACGTAATGGGGGGGGTGTTATCTCTTTTGTCGAAAATCAGCCGTTTTTGCTCGAACATTAAATGCCTCCAAATGGTATTTAATTAACTTCCCGAGCCCCTGGAAGCATGAAAATCACTTTAAACATGCAAATTTTAGCTCTAACACTGATGATCCACCTACAAATGTGAACTAACGTTCAAAAATAAAACATTTGAAAACGGACCATTTTCCACATTTCTGAAGCATGACGTAATGGGGGGGTGTTATCTCTTTTGTCGAAAATCAGCCGTTTTTGCTCGAACATTAAATGCCTCCAAATGGTATTTAATTAACTTCCCGGGGTGAAGAAACCCTTTTTGAGAACTCAGAGTGAGTAAATTGGCCATTTTCATGCACTTTTAACCATTCCATAAATCTTGTGTTTTGGGCCCCTGGAAGCATGAAAATCACTTTAAACATGCTAATTTTAGCTCTAACACTGATGATCCACCTACAAATGTGAACTGACGTTCAAAAATAAAACATTTGAAAACGGACCATTTTCCACATTTCTGAAGCATGACGTAATGGGGGGGTGTTATCTCTTTTGTCGAAAATCAGCCGTTTTTGCTCGAACATTAAATGCCTCCAAATGGTATTTAATTAACTTCCCGAGCCCCTGGAAGCATGAAAATCACTTTAAACATGCTAATTTTAGCTCTAACACTGATGATCCACCTACAAATGCGAACTGACGTTCAAAAATAAAACATTTGAAAACGGACCATTTTCCACATTTCTGAAGCATGACGTAATGGGGGGGTGTTATCTCTTTTGTCGAAAATCAGCCGTTTTTGCTCGAACATTAAATGCCTCCAAATGGTATTTAATTAACCTCCCAGGGTGAAGAAACCCTTTTTGAGAACTCAGAGTGAGTAAATTGGCCATTTTCATGCACTTTTAACCATTCCATAAATCTTGTGTTTTGGGCCCCTGGAAGCATGAAAATCACTTTAAACATGCTAATTTTAGCTCTAACACTGATGATCCACCTACAAATGTGAACTGACGTTCAAAAATAAAACATTTGAAAACGGACCATTTTCCACATTTCTGAAGCATGACGTAATGGGGGGGTGTTATCTCTTTTGTCGAAAATCAGCCGTTTTTGCTCGAACATTAAATGCCTCCAAATGGTATTTAATTAACTTCCCGAGCCCCTGGAAGCATGAAAATCACTTTAAACATGCTAATTTTAGCTCTAACACTGATGATCCACCTACAAATGTGAACTGATGTTCAAAAATAAAACATTTGAAAACGGACCATTTTCCACATTTCTGAAGCATGACGTAATGGGGGGGTGTTATCTCTTTTGTCAAAAATCAGCCGTTTTTGCTCGAACATTAAATGCCTCCAAATGGTATTTAATTAACTTCCCGGGGTGAAGAAACCCTTTTTGAGAACTCAGAGTGAGTAAATTGGCCATTTTCATGCACTTTTAACCATTCCATAAATCTTGTGTTTTGGGCCCCTGGAAGCATGAAAATCACTTTAAACATGCTAATTTTAGCTCTAACACTGATGATCCACCTACAAATGTGAACTGACGTTCAAAAATAAAACATTTGAAAACGGACCATTTTCCACATTTCTGAAGCATGACGTAATGGGGGGGGTGTTATCTCTTTTGTCGAAAATCAGCCGTTTTTGCTCGAACATTAAATGCCTCCAAATGGTATTTAATTAACTTCCCGAGCCCCTGGAAGCATGAAAATCACTTTAAACATGCTAATTTTAGCTCTAACACTGATGATCCACCTACAAATGTGAACTGACGTTCAAAAATAAAACATTTGAAAACGGACCATTTTCCACATTTCTGAAGCATGACGTAATGGGGGGGTGTTATCTCTTTTGTCGAAAATCAGCCGTTTTTGCTCGAACATTAAATGCCTCCAAATGGTATTTAATTAACTTCCCGAGCCCCTGGAAGCATGAAAATCACTTTAAACATGCTAATTTTAGCTCTAACACTGATGATCCACCTACAAATGTGAACTGACGTTCAAAAATAAAACATTTGAAAACGGACCATTTTCCACATTTCTGAAGCATGACGTAATGGGGGGGTGTTATCTCTTTTGTCGAAAATCAGCCGTTTTTGCTCGAACATTAAATGCCTCCAAATGGTATTTAATTAACTTCCCGGGGTGAAGAAACCCTTTTTGAGAACTCAGAGTGAGTAAATTGGCCATTTTCATGCACTTTTAACCATTCCATAAATCTTGTGTTTTGGGCCCCTGGAAGCATGAAAATCACTTTAAACATGCTAATTTTAGCTCTAACACTGATGATCCACCTACAAATGTGAACTGACGTTCAAAAATAAAACATTTGAAAACGGACCATTTTCCACATTTCTGAAGCATGACGTAATGGGAGGGTGTTATCTCTTTTGTCGAAAATCAGCCGTTTTTGCTCGAACATTAAATGCCTCCAAATGGTATTTAATTAACTTCCCGGGCCCCTGGAAGCATGAAAATCACTTTAAACATGCTAATTTTAGCTCTAACACTGATGATCCACCTACAAATGTGAACTGACGTTCAAAAATAAAACATTTGAAAACGGACCATTTTCCACATTTCTGAAGCATGACGTAATGGGGGGGTGTTATCTCTTTTGTCAAAAATCAGCCGTTTTTGCTCGAACATTAAATGCCTCCAAATGGTATTTAATTAACTTCCCGGGGTGAAGAAACCCTTTTTGAGAACTCAGAGTGAGTAAATTGGCCATTTTCATGCACTTTTAACCATTCCATAAATCTTGTGTTTTGGGCCCCTGGAAGCATGAAAATCACTATAAACATGCTAATTTTAGCTCTAACACTGATGATCCACCTACAAATGTGAACTGACGTTCAAAAATAAAACATTTGAAAACGGACCATTTTCCACATTTCTGAAGCATGACGTAATGGGGGGGTGTTATCTCTTTTGTCGAAAATCAGCCGTTTTTGCTCGAACATTAAATGCCTCCAAATGGTATTTAATTAACTTCCCGAGCCCCTGGAAGCATGAAAATCACTTTAAACATGCTAATTTTAGCTCTAACACTGATGATCCACCTACAAATGTGAACTGACGTTCAAAAATAAAACATTTGAAAACGGACCATTTTCCACATTTCTGAAGCATGACGTAATGGGGGGGTGTTATCTCTTTTGTCGAAAATCAGCCATTTTTGCTCGAACATTAAATGCCTCCAAATGGTATTTAATTAACTTCCCGAGCCCCTGGAAGCATGAAAATCACTTTAAACATGCTAATTTTAGCTCTAACACTGATGATCCACCTACAAATGTGAACTGACGTTCAAAAATAAAACATTTGAAAACGGACCATTTTCCACATTTCTGAAGCATGACGTAATGGGGGGGTGTTATCTCTTTTGTCGAAAATCAGCCGTTTTTGCTCGAACATTAAATGCCTCCAAATGGTATTTAATTAACTTCCCGAGCCCCTGGAAGCATGAAAATCACTTTAAACATGCTAATTTTAGCTCTAACACTGATGATCCACCTACAAATGTGAACTGACGTTCAAAAATAAAACATTTGAAAACTGACCATTTTCCACATTTCTGAAGCATGACGTAATGGGGGGGTGTTATCTCTTTTGTCGAAAATCAGCCGTTTTTGCTCGAACATTAAATGCCTCCAAATGGTATTTAATTAACTTCCCGAGCCCCTGGAAGCATGAAAATCACTTTAAACATGCTAATTTGAGCTCTAACACTGATGATCCACCTACAAATGTGAACTGACGTTCAAAAATAAAACATTTGAAAACGGACCATTTTCCACATTTCTGAAGCATGACGTAATGGGGGGGTGTTATCTCTTTTGTCGAAAATCAGCCGTTTTTGCTCGAACATTAAATGCCTCCAAATGGTATTTATTTCACTTCCCGGGGTGAAGAAACCCTTTTTGAGAACTCAGAGTGAGTAAATTGGCCATTTTCATGCCCTTTTAACCATTCCATAAATCTTGTGTTTTGGGCCCCTGGAAGCATGAAAATCACTTTAAACATGCTAATTTTAGCTCTAACACTGATGATCCACCTACAAATGTGAACTGACGTTCAAAAATAAAATATTTGAAAACGGACCATTTTCCACATTTCTGAAGCATGACGTAATGGGGGGGGTGTTATCTCTTTTGTCGAAAATCAGCCGTTTTTGCTCGAACATTAAATGCCTCCAAATGGTATTTAATTAACTTCCCGAGCCCCTGGAAGCATGAAAATCACTTTAAACATGCTAATTTTAGCTCTAACACTGATGATCCACCTACAAATGTGAATTGACGTTCAAAAATAAAACATTTGAAAACGGGCCATTTTCCACATTTCTGAAGCATGACGTAATGGGGGGGTGTTATCTCTTTTGTCGAAAATCAGCCGTTTTTGCTCGAACATTAAATGCCTCCAAATGGTATTTATTTCACTTCCCGAGCCCCTGGAAGCATGAAAATCACTTTAAACATGCTAATTTTAGCTCTAACACTGATGATCCACCTACAAATGTGAACTGACGTTCAAAAATAAAACATTTGAAAACGGACCATTTTCCACATTTCTGAAGCATGACGTAATGGGGGGGTGTTATCTCTTTTGTCGAAAATCAGCCGTTTTTGCTCGAACATTAAATGCCTCCAAATGGTATTTAATTAACTTCCCGAGCCCCTGGAAGCATGAAAATCACTTTAAACATGCTAATTTTAGCTCTAACACTGATGATCCACCTACAAATGTGAACTGACGTTCAAAAATAAAACATTTGAAAACGGACCATTTTCCACATTTCTGAAGCATGACGTAATGGGGGGGTGTTATCTCTTTTGTCGAAAATCAGCCGTTTTTGCTCGAACATTAAATGCCTCCAAATGGTATTTAATTAACTTCCCGAGCCCCTGGAAGCATGAAAATCACTTTAAACATTCTAATTTTAGCTCTAACACTGATGATCCACCTACAAATGTGAACTGACGTTCAAAAATAAAACATTTGAAAACGGACCATTTTCCACATTTCTGAAGCATGACGTAATGGGGGGGTGTTATCTCTTTTGTCGAAAATCAGCCGTTTTTGCTCGAACATTAAATGCCTCCAAATGGTATTTAATTAACTTCCCGGGGTGAAGAAACCCTTTTTGAGAACTCAGAGTGAGTAAATTGGCCATTTTCATGCACTTTTAACCATTCCATAAATCTTGTGTTTTGGGCCCCTGGAAGAATGAAAATCACTTTAAACATGCTAATTTTAGCTCTAACACTGATGATCCACGTACAAATGTGAACTGACGTTCAAAAATTAAACATTTGAAAACGGACCATTATCCACATTTCTGAAGCATGACGTAATGGGGGGGTGTTATCTCTTTTGTCGAAAATCAGCCGTTTTTGCTCGAACATTATATGCCTCCAAATGGTATTTAATTAACTTCCAGAGCCCCTGGAAGCATGAAAATCACTTTAAACATGCTAATTTTAGCTCTAACACTGATGATCCACCTACAAATGTGAACTGACGTTCAAAAATAAAACATTTGAAAACGGACCATTTTCCACATTTCTGAAGCATGACGTAATGGGGGGGTGTTATCTCTTTTGTCGAAAATCAGCCGTTTTTGCTCGAACATTAAATGCCTCCAAATGGTATTTATTTCACTTCCCGAGCCCATGGAAGCATGAAAATCACTTTAAACATGCTAATTTTAGCTCTAACACTGATGATCCACCTACAAATGTGAACTGACGTTCAAAAATAAAACATTTGAAAACGGACCATTTTCCACATTTCTGAAGCATGATGTAATGGGGGGGGTGTTATCTCTTTTGTCGAAAATCAGCCGTTTTTGCTCGAACATTAAATGCCTCCAAATGGTATTTATTTCACTTCCCGAGCCCCTGGAAGCATGAAAATCACTTTAAACATGCTAATTTTAGCTCTAACACTGATGATCCACCTACAAATGTGAACTGACGTTCAAAAATAAAACATTTGAAAACGGACCATTTTCCACATTTCTGAAGCATGACGTAATGGGGGGGTGTTATCTCTTTTGTCGAAAATCAGCCGTTTTTGCTCGAACATTAAATGCCTCCAAATGGTATTTAATTAACTTCCCGAGCCCCTGGAAGCATGAAAATCACTTTAAACATGCTAATTTTAGCTCTAACACTGATGATCCACCTACAAATGTGAACTGACGTTCAAAAATAAAACATTTGAAAACGGACCATTTTCCACATTTCTGAAGCATGACGTAATGGGGGGGTGTTATCTCTTTTGTCGAAAATCAGCCGTTTTTGCTCGAACATTAAATGCCTCCAAATGGTATTTAATTAACTTCCCGGGGTGAAGAAACCCTTTTTGAGAACTCAGAGTGAGTAAATTGGCCATTTTCATGCACTTTTAACCATTCCATAAATCTTGTGTTTTGGGCCCCTGGAAGCATGAAAATCACTTTAAACATGCTAATTTTAGCTCTAACACTGATGATCCACCTACAAATGTGAACTGACGTTCAAAAATAAAACATTTGAAAACGGACCATTTTCCACATTTCTGAAGCATGACGTAATGGGGGGGTATTATCTCTTTTGTCGAAAATCAGCCGTTTTTGCTCGAACATTAAATGCCTCCAAATGGTATTTAATTAACTTCCCGAGCCCCTGGAAGCATGAAAATCACTTTAAACATGCTAATTTTAGCTCTAACACTGATGATCCACCTACAAATGTGAACTGACGTTCAAAAATAAAACATTTGAAAACGGACCATTTTCCACATTTCTGAAGCATGACGTAATGGGGGGGTGTTATCTCTTTTGTCGAAAATCAGCCGTTTTTGCTCGAACATTAAATGCCTCCAAATGGTATTTAATTAACTTCCCGAGCCCCTGGAAGCATGAAAATCACTTTAAACATGCTAATTTTAGCTCTAACACTGATGATCCACCTACAAATGTGAACTGACGTTCAAAAATAAAACATTTGAAAACGGACCATTTTCCACATTTCTGAAGCATGACGTAATGGGGGGGTGTTATCTCTTTTGTCGAAAATCAGCCGTTTTTGCTCGAACATTAAATGCCTCCAAATGGTATTTAATTAACTTCCCGAGCCCCTGGAAGCATGAAAATCACTTTAAACATGCTAATTTTAGCTCTAACACTGATGATCCACCTACAAATGTGAACTGACGTTCAAAAATAAAACATTTTAAAACTGACCATTTTCCACATTTCTGAAGCATGACGTAATGGGGGGGTGTTATCTCTTTTGTCGAAGATCAGCCGTTTTTGCTCGAACATTAAATGCCTCCAAATGGTATTTAATTAACTTCCCGAGCCCCTGGAAGCATGAAAATCACTTTAAACATGCTAATTTGAGCTCTAACACTGATGATCCACCTACAAATGTGAACTGACGTTCAAAAATAAAACATTTGAAAACGGACCATTTTCCACATTTCTGAAGCATGACGTAATGGGGGGGTGTTATCTCTTTTGTCGAAAATCAGCCGTTTTTGCTCGAACATTAAATGCCTCCAAATGGTATTTATTTCACTTCCCGGGGTGAAGAAACCCTTTTTGAGAACTCAGAGTGAGTAAATTGGCCATTTTCATGCCCTTTTAACCATTCCATAAATCTTGTGTTTTGGGCCCCTGGAAGCATGAAAATCACTTTAAACATGCTAATTTTAGCTCTAACACTGATGATCCACCTACAAATGTGAACTGACGTTCAAAAATAAAATATTTGAAAACGGACCATTTTCCACATTTCTGAAGCATGACGTAATGGGGGGGTGTTATCTCTTTTGTCGAAAATCAGCCGTTTTTGCTCGAACATTAAATGCCTCCAAATGGTATTTAATTAACTTCCCGAGCCCCTGGAAGCATGAAAATCACTTTAAACATGCTAATTTTAGCTCTAACACTGATGATCCACCTACAAATGTGAACTGACGTTCAAAAATAAAACATTTGAAAACGGACCATTTTCCACATTTCTGAAGCATGACGTAATGGGGGGTGTTATCTCTTTTGTCGAAAATCAGCCGTTTTTGCTCGAACATTAAATGCCTCCAAATGGTATTTATTTCACTTCCCGAGCCCCTGGAAGCATGAAAATCACTTTAAACATGCTAATTTTAGCTCTAACACTGATGATCCACCTACAAATGTGAACTGACGTTCAAAAATAAAACATTTGAAAACGGACCATTTTCCACATTTCTGAAGCATGACGTAATGGGGGGGTGTTATCTCTTTTGTCGAAAATCAGCCGTTTTTGCTCGAACATTAAATGCCTCCAAATGGTATTTAATTAACTTCCCGGGGTGAAGAAACCCTTTTTGAGAACTCAGAGTGAGTAAATTGGCCATTTTCATGCACTTTTAACCATTCCATAAATCTTGTGTTTTGGGCCCCTGGAAGCATGAAAATCACTTTAAACATGCTAATTTTAGCTCTAACACTGATGATCCACCTACAAATGTGAACTGACGTTCAAAAATAAAACATTTGAAAACGGACCATTTTCCACATTTCTGAAGCATGACGTAATGGGGGGGGTGTTATCTCTTTTGTCGAAAATCAGCCGTTTTTGCTCGAACATTAAATGCCTCCAAATGGTATTTAATTAACTTCCCGAGCCCCTGGAAGCATGAAAATCACTTTAAACATGCAAATTTTAGCTCTAACACTGATGATCCACCTACAAATGTGAACTAACGTTCAAAAATAAAACATTTGAAAACGGACCATTTTCCACATTTCTGAAGCATGACGTAATGGGGGGGTGTTATCTCTTTTGTCGAAAATCAGCCGTTTTTGCTCGAACATTAAATGCCTCCAAATGGTATTTAATTAACTTCCCGGGGTGAAGAAACCCTTTTTGAGAACTCAGAGTGAGTAAATTGGCCATTTTCATGCACTTTTAACCATTCCATAAATCTTGTGTTTTGGGCCCCTGGAAGCATGAAAATCACTTTAAACATGCTAATTTTAGCTCTAACACTGATGATCCACCTACAAATGTGAACTGACGTTCAAAAATAAAACATTTGAAAACGGACCATTTTCCACATTTCTGAAGCATGACGTAATGGGGGGGTGTTATCTCTTTTGTCGAAAATCAGCCGTTTTTGCTCGAACATTAAATGCCTCCAAATGGTATTTAATTAACTTCCCGAGCCCCTGGAAGCATGAAAATCACTTTAAACATGCTAATTTTAGCTCTAACACTGATGATCCACCTACAAATGCGAACTGACGTTCAAAAATAAAACATTTGAAAACGGACCATTTTCCACATTTCTGAAGCATGACGTAATGGGGGGGTGTTATCTCTTTTGTCGAAAATCAGCCGTTTTTGCTCGAACATTAAATGCCTCCAAATGGTATTTAATTAACCTCCCAGGGTGAAGAAACCCTTTTTGAGAACTCAGAGTGAGTAAATTGGCCATTTTCATGCACTTTTAACCATTCCATAAATCTTGTGTTTTGGGCCCCTGGAAGCATGAAAATCACTTTAAACATGCTAATTTTAGCTCTAACACTGATGATCCACCTACAAATGTGAACTGACGTTCAAAAATAAAACATTTGAAAACGGACCATTTTCCACATTTCTGAAGCATGACGTAATGGGGGGGTGTTATCTCTTTTGTCGAAAATCAGCCGTTTTTGCTCGAACATTAAATGCCTCCAAATGGTATTTAATTAACTTCCCGAGCCCCTGGAAGCATGAAAATCACTTTAAACATGCTAATTTTAGCTCTAACACTGATGATCCACCTACAAATGTGAACTGACGTTCAAAAATAAAACATTTGAAAACGGACCATTTTCCACATTTCTGAAGCATGACGTAATGGGGGGGTGTTATCTCTTTTGTCGAAAATCAGCCGTTTTTGCTCGAACATTAAATGCCTCCAAATGGTATTTAATTAACTTCCCGAGCCCCTGGAAGCATGAAAATCACTTTAAACATGCTAATTTTAGCTCTAACACTGATGATCCACCTACAAATGTGAACTGACGTTCAAAAATAAAACATTTGAAAACGGACCATTTTCCACATTTCTGAAGCATGACGTAATGGGGGGGTGTTATCTCTTGTGTCGAAAATCAGCCGTTTTTGCTCGAACATTAAATGCCTCCAAATGGTATTTAATTAACTTCCCGGGGTGAAGAAACCCTTTTTGAGAACTCAGAGTGAGTAAATTGGCCATTTTCATGCACTTTTAACCATTCCATAAATCTTGTGTTTTGGGCCCCTGGAAGCATGAAAATCACTTTAAACATGCTAATTTTAGCTCTAACACTGATGATCCACCTACAAATGTGAACTGACGTTCAAAAATAAAACATTTGAAAACGGACCATTTTCCACATTTCTGAAGCATGACGTAATGGGGGGGTGTTATCTCTTTTGTCGAAAATCAGCCGTTTTTGCTCGAACATTAAATGCCTCCAAATGGTATTTAATTAACTTCCCGAGCCCCTGGAAGCATGAAAATCACTTTAAACATGCTAATTTTAGCTCTAACACTGATGATCCACCTACAAATGTGAACTGACGTTCAAAAATAAAACATTTGAAAACGGACCATTTTCCACATTTCTGAAGCATGACGTAATGGGGGGGTGTTATCTCTTTTGTCGAAAATCAGCCGTTTTTGCTCGAACATTAAATGCCTCCAAATGGTATTTAATTAACTTCCCGGGGTGAAGAAACCCTTTTTGAGAACTCAGAGTGAGTAAATTGGCCATTTTCATGCACTTTTAACCATTCCATAAATCTTGTGTTTTGGGCCCCTGGAAGCATGAAAATCACTTTAAACATGCTAATTTTAGCTCTAACACTGATGATCCACCTACAAATGTGAACTGACGTTCAAAAATAAAACATTTGAAAACGGACCATTTTCCACATTTCTGAAGCATGACGTAATGGGAGGGTGTTATCTCTTTTGTCGAAAATCAGCCGTTTTTGCTCGAACATTAAATGCCTCCAAATGGTATTTAATTAACTTCCCGGGCCCCTGGAAGCATGAAAATCACTTTAAACATGCTAATTTTAGCTCTAACACTGATGATCCACCTACAAATGTGAACTGACGTTCAAAAATAAAACATTTGAAAACGGACCATTTTCCACATTTCTGAAGCATGACGTAATGGGGGGGTGTTATCTCTTTTGTCAAAAATCAGCCGTTTTTGCTCGAACATTAAATGCCTCCAAATGGTATTTAATTAACTTCCCGGGGTGAAGAAACCCTTTTTGAGAACTCAGAGTGAGTAAATTGGCCATTTTCATGCACTTTTAACCATTCCATAAATCTTGTGTTTTGGGCCCCTGGAAGCATGAAAATCACTATAAACATGCTAATTTTAGCTCTAACACTGATGATCCACCTACAAATGTGAACTGACGTTCAAAAATAAAACATTTGAAAACGGACCATTTTCCACATTTCTGAAGCATGACGTAATGGGGGGGTGTTATCTCTTTTGTCGAAAATCAGCCGTTTTTGCTCGAACATTAAATGCCTCCAAATGGTATTTAATTAACTTCCCGAGCCCCTGGAAGCATGAAAATCACTTTAAACATGCTAATTTTAGCTCTAACACTGATGATCCACCTACAAATGTGAACTGACGTTCAAAAATAAAACATTTGAAAACGGACCATTTTCCACATTTCTGAAGCATGACGTAATGGGGGGGTGTTATCTCTTTTGTCGAAAATCAGCCATTTTTGCTCGAACATTAAATGCCTCCAAATGGTATTTAATTAACTTCCCGAGCCCCTGGAAGCATGAAAATCACTTTAAACATGCTAATTTTAGCTCTAACACTGATGATCCACCTACAAATGTGAACTGACGTTCAAAAATAAAACATTTGAAAACGGACCATTTTCCACATTTCTGAAGCATGACGTAATGGGGGGGTGTTATCTCTTTAGTCGAAAATCAGCCGTTTTTGCTCGAACATTAAATGCCTCCAAATGGTATTTAATTAACTTCCCGGGGTGAAGAAACCCTTTTTGAGAACTCAGAGTGAGTAAATTGGCCATTTTCATGCACTTTTAACCATTCCATAAATCTTGTGTTTTGGGCCCCTGGAAGCATGAAAATCACTTTAAACATGCTAATTTTAGCTCTAACACTGATGATCCACCTACAAATGTGAACTGACGTTCAAAAATAAAACATTTGAAAACGGACCATTTTCCACATTTCTGAAGCATGACGTAATGGGGGGGTGTTATCTCTTTTGTCGAAAATCAGCCGTTTTTGCTCGAACATTAAATGCCTCCAAATGGTATTTAATTAACTTCCCGAGCCCCTGGAAGCATGAAAATCACTTTAAACATGCTAATTTTAGCTCTAACACTGATGATCCACCTACAAATGTGAACTGACGTTCAAAAATAAAACATTTGAAAACGGACCATTTTCCACATTTCTGAAGCATGACGTAATGGGGGGGTGTTATCTCTTTTGTCGAAAATCAGCCGTTTTTGCTTGAACATTAAATGCCTCCAAATGGTATTTAATTAACTTCCCGGGGTGAAGAAACCCTTTTTGAGAACTCAGAGTGAGTAAATTGGCCATTTTCATGCACTTTTAACCATTCCATAAATCTTGTGTTTTGGGCCCCTGGAAGCATGAAAATCACTTTAAACATGCTAATTTTAGCTCTAACACTGATGATCCACCTACAAATGTGAACTGACGTTCAAAAATAAAACATTTGAAAACGGACCATATTCCACATTTCTGAAGCATGACGTAATGGGGGGGTGTTATCTCTTTTGTCGAAAATCAGCCGTTTTTGCTCGAACATTAAATGCCTCCAAATGGTATTTAATTAACTTCCCGGGGTGAAGAAACCCTTTTTGAGAACTCAGAGTGAGTAAATTGGCCATTTTCATGCACTTTTAACCATTCCATAAATCTTGTGTTTTAGGCCCCTGGAAGCATGAAAATCACTTTAAATATGCTAATTTTAGCTCTAACACTGATGATCCACCTACAAATGTGAACTGACGTTCAAAAATAAAACATTTGAAAACGGACCATTTTCCACATTTCTGAAGCATGACGTAATGGGGGGGTGTTATCTCTTTTGTCGAAAATCAGCCGTTTTTGCTCGAACATTAAATGCCTCCAAATGGTATTTATTTCACTTCCCGAGCCCCTGGAAGCATGAAAATCACTTTAAACATGCTAATTTTAGCTCTAACACTGATGATCCACCTACAAATGTGAACTGACGTTCAAAAATAAAACATTTGAAAACGGACCATTTTCCACATTTCTGAAGCATGACGTAATGGGGGGGTGTTATCTCTTTTGTCGAAAATCAGCCGTTTTTGCTCGAACATTAAATGCCTCCAAATGGTATTTAATTAACTTCCCGAGCCCCTGGAAGCATGAAAATCACTTTAAACATGCTAATTTTAGCTCTAACACTGATGATCCACCTACAAATGTGAACTGACGTTCAAAAATAAAACATTTGAAAACGGACCATTTTCCACATTTCTGAAGCATGACGTAATGGGGGGGGTGTTATCTCTTTTGTCGAAAATCAGCCGTTTTTCCTCGAACATTAAATGCCTCCAAATGGTATTTAATTAACTTCCCGGGGTGAAGAAACCCTTTTTGAGAACTCAGAGTGAGTAAATTGGCCATTTTCATGCACTTTTAACCATTCCATAAATCTTGTGTTTTAGGCCCCTGGAAGCATGAAAATCACTTTAAACATGCTAATTTTAGCTCTAACACTGATGATCCACCTACAAATGTGAACTGACGTTCAAAAATAAAACATTTGAAAACGGACCATTTTCCACATTTCTGAAGCATGACGTAATGGGGGGTGTTATCTCTTTTGTCGAAAATCAGCCGTTTTTGCTCGAACATTAAATGCCTCCAAATGGTATTTAATTAACTTCCCGAGCCCCTGGAAGCATGAAAATCACTTTAAACATGCTAATTTTAGCTCTAACACTGATGATCCACCTACAAATGTGAATTGACGTTCAAAAATAAAACATTTGAAAACGGGCCATTTTCCACATTTCTGAAGCATGACGTAATGGGGGGGTGTTATCTCTTTTGTCGAAAATCAGCCGTTTTTGCTCGAACATTAAATGCCTCCAAATGGTATTTATTTCACTTCCCGAGCCCCTGGAAGCATGAAAATCACTTTAAACATGCTAATTTTAGCTCTAACACTGATGATCCACCTACAAATGTGAACTGACGTTCAAAAATAAAACATTTGAAAACGGACCATTTTCCACATTTCTGAAGCATGACGTAATGGGGGGGTGTTATCTCTTTTGTCGAAAATCAGCCGTTTTTGCTCGAACATTAAATGCCTCCAAATGGTATTTAATTAACTTCCCGAGCCCCTGGAAGCATGAAAATCACTTTAAACATGCTAATTTTAGCTCTAACACTGATGATCCACCTACAAATGTGAACTGACGTTCAAAAATAAAACATTTGAAAACGGACCATTTTCCACATTTCTGAAGCATGACGTAATGGGGGGGTGTTATCTCTTTTGTCGAAAATCAGCCGTTTTTGCTCGAACATTAAATGCCTCCAAATGGTATTTAATTAACTTCCCGAGCCCCTGGAAGCATGAAAATCACTTTAAACATTCTAATTTTAGCTCTAACACTGATGATCCACCTACAAATGTGAACTGACGTTCAAAAATAAAACATTTGAAAACTGACCATTTTCCACATTTCTGAAGCATGACGTAATGGGGGGGTGTTATCTCTTTTGTCGAAAATCAGCCGTTTTTGCTCGAACATTAAATGCCTCCAAATGGTATTTAATTAACTTCCCGGGGTGAAGAAACCCTTTTTGAGAACTCAGAGTGAGTAAATTGGCCATTTTCATGCACTTTTAACCATTCCATAAATCTTGTGTTTTGGGCCCCTGGAAGCATGAAAATCACTTTAAACATGCTAATTTTAGCTCTAACACTGATGATCCACCTACAAATGTGAACTGACGTTCAAAAATTAAACATTTGAAAACGGACCATTATCCACATTTCTGAAGCATGACGTAATGGGGGGGTGTTATCTCTTTTGTCGAAAATCAGCCGTTTTTGCTCGAACATTAAATGCCTCCAAATGGTATTTAATTAACTTCCCGAGCCCCTGGAAGCATGAAAATCACTTTAAACATGCTAATTTTAGCTCTAACACTGATGATCCACCTACAAATGTGAACTGACGTTCAAAAATAAAACATTTGAAAACGGACCATTTTCCACATTTCTGAAGCATGACGTAATGGGGGGGTGTTATCTCTTTTGTCGAAAATCAGCCGTTTTTGCTCGAACATTAAATGCCTCCAAATGGTATTTAATTAACTTCCCGGGGTGAAGAAACCCTTTTTGAGAACTCAGAGTGAGTAAATTGGCCATTTTCATGCACTTTTAACCATTCCATAAATCTTGTGTTTTGGGCCCCTGGAAGCATGAAAATCACTTTAAACATGCTAATTTTAGCTCTAACACTGATGATCCACCTACAAATGTGAACTGACGTTCAAAAATAAAACATTTGAAAACGGACCATTTTCCACATTTCTGAAGCATGACGTAATGGGGGGGTGTTATCTCTTTTGTCGAAAATCAGCCGTTTTTGCTCGAACATTAAATGCCTCCAAATGGTATTTAATTAACTTCCCGAGCCCCTGGAAGCATGAAAATCACTTTAAACATGCTAATTTTAGCTCTAACACTGATGATCCACCTACAAATGTGAACTGACGTTCAAAAATAAAACATTTGAAAACGGACCATTTTCCACATTTCTGAAGCATGACGTAATGGGGGGGTGTTATCTCTTTTGTCGAAAATCAGCCGTTTTTGCTCGAACATTAAATGCCTCCAAATGGTATTTATTTCACTTCCCGAGCCCATGGAAGCATGAAAATCACTTTAAACATGCTAATTTTAGCTCTAACACTGATGATCCACCTACAAATGTGAACTGACGTTAAAAAATAAAACATTTGAAAACGGACCATTTTCCACATTTCTGAAGCATGATGTAATGGGGGGGGTGTTATCTCTTTTGTCGAAAATCAGCCGTTTTTGCTCGAACATTAAATGCCTCCAAATGGTATTTATTTCACTTCCCGAGCCCCTGGAAGCATGAAAATCACTTGAAACATGCTAATTTTAGCTCTAACACTGATGATCCACCTACAAATGTGAACTGACGTTCAAAAATAAAACATTTGAAAACGGACCATTTTCCACATTTCTGAAGCATGACGTAATGGGGGGGTGTTATCTCTTTTGTCGAAAATCAGCCGTTTTTGCTCGAACATTAAATGCCTCCAAATGGTATTTAATTAACTTCCCGAGCCCCTGGAAGCATGAAAATCACTTTAAACATGCTAATTTTATCTCTAACACTGATGATCCACCTACAAATGTGAACTGACGTTCAAAAATAAAACATTTGAAAACGGACCATTTTCCACATTTCTGAAGCATGACGTAATGGGGGGGTGTTATCTCTTTTGTCGAAAATCAGCCGTTTTTGCTCGAACATTAAATGCCTCCAAATGGTATTTAATTAACTTCCCGGGGTGAAGAAACCCTTTTTGAGAACTCAGAGTGAGTAAATTGGCCATTTTCATGCACTTTTAACCATTCCATAAATCTTGTGTTTTGGGCCCCTGGAAGCATGAAAATCACTTTAAACATGCTAATTTTAGCTCTAACACTGATGATCCACCTACAAATGTGAACTGACGTTCAAAAATAAAACATTTGAAAACGGACCATTTTCCACATTTCTGAAGCATGACGTAATGGGGGGGTATTATCTCTTTTGTCGAAAATCAGCCGTTTTTGCTCGAACATTAAATGCCTCCAAATGGTATTTAATTAACTTCCCGAGCCCCTGGAAGCATGAAAATCACTTTAAACATGCTAATTTTAGCTCTAACACTGATGATCCACCTACAAATGTGAACTGACGTTCAAAAATAAAACATTTGAAAACGGACCATTTTCCACATTTCTGAAGCATGACGTAATGGGGGGGTGTTATCTCTTTTGTTGAAAATCAGCCGTTTTTGCTCGAACGTTAAATGCCTCCAAATGGTATTTAATTAACTTCCCGAGCCCCTGGAAGCATGAAAATCACTTTAAACATGCTAATTTTAGCTCTAACACTGATGATCCACCTACAAATGTGAACTGACGTTCAAAAATAAAACATTTGAAAACGGACCATTTTCCACATTTCTGAAGCATGACGTAATGGGGGGGTGTTATCTCTTTTGTCGAAAATCAGCCGTTTTTGCTCGAACATTAAATGCCTCCAAATGGTATTTAATTAACTTCCCGAGCCCCTGGAAGCATGAAAATCACTTTAAACATGCTAATTTTAGCTCTAACACTGATGATCCACCTACAAATGTGAACTGACGTTCAAAAATAAAACATTTGAAAACGGACCATTTTCCACATTTCTGAAGCATGACGTAATGGGGGGGTGTTATCTCTTTTGTCGAAAATCAGCCGTTTTTGCTCGAACATTAAATGCCTCCAAATGGTATTTAATTAACTTCCCGAGCCCCTGGAAGCATGAAAATCACTTTAAACATGCTAATTTTAGCTCTAACACCGATGATCCACCTACAAATGTGAACTGACGTTCAAAAATAAAACATTTGAAAACGGACCATTTTCCACATTTCTGAAGCATGACGTAATGGGGGGGTGTTATCTCTTTTGTCGAAAATCAGCCGTTTTTGCTCGAACATTAAATGCCTCCAAATGGTATTTAATTAACTTCCCGGGGTGAAGAAACCCTTTTGAGAACTCAGAGTGAGTAAATTGGCCATTTTCATGCACTTTTAACCATTCCATAAATCTTGTGTTTTGGGCCCCTGGAAGCATGAAAATCACTTTAAACATGCTAATTTTAGCTCTAACACTGATGATCCACCTACAAATGTGAACTGACGTTCAAAAATAAAACATTTGAAAACGGACCATTTTCCACATTTCTGAAGCATGACGTAAGGGGGGGTATTATCTCTTATGTCGAAAATCAGCCGTTTTTGCTCGAACATTAAATGCCTCCAAATGGTATTTAATTAACTTCCCGAGCCCCTGGAAGCATGAAAATCACTTTAAACATGCTAATTTTAGCTCTAACACTGATGATCCACCTACAAATGTGAACTGACGTTCAAAAATAAAACATTTGAAAACGGACCATTTTCCACATTTCTGAAGCATGACGTAATGGGGGGGTGTTATCTCTTTTGTCGAAAATCAGCCGTTTTTGCTCGAACATTAAATGCCTCCAAATGGTATTTAATTAACTTCCCGAGCCCCTGGAAGCATGAAAATCACTTTAAACATGCTAATTTTAGCTCTAACACTGATGATCCACCTACAAATGTGAACTGACGTTCAAAAATAAAACATTTGAAAACGGACCATTTTCCACATTTCTGAAGCATGACGTAATGGGGGGGGTGTTATCTCTTTTGTCGAAAATCAGCCGTTTTTGCTCGAACATTAAATGCCTCCAAATGGTATTTAATTAACTTCCCGAGCCCCTGGAAGCATGAAAATCACTTTAAACATGCTAATTTTAGCTCTAACACTGATGATCCACCTACAAATGTGAACTGACGTTCAAAAATAAAACATTTGAAAACGGACCATTTTCCACATTTCTGAAGCATGACGTAATGGGGGGTGTTATCTCTTTTGTCGAAAATCAGCCGTTTTTGGTCGAACATTAAATGCCTCCAAATGGTATTTAATTAACTTCCCGAGCCCCTGGAAGCATGAAAATCACTTTAAACATGCTAATTTTAGCTCTAACACTGATGATCCACCTACAAATGTGAACTGACGTTCAAAAATAAAACATTTGAAAACTGACCATTTTCCACATTTCTGAAGCATGACGTAATGGGGGGGTGTTATCTCTTTTGTCGAAAATCAGCCGTTTTTGCTCGAACATTAAATGCCTCCAAATGGTATTTAATTAACTTCCCGAGCCCCTGGAAGCATGAAAATCACTTTAAACATGCTAATTTTAGCTCTAACACTGATGATCCACCTACAAATGTGAACTGACGTTCAAAAATAAAACATTTGAAAACGGACCATTTTCCACATTTCTGAAGCATGACGTAATGGGGGGGTGTTATCTCTTTTGTCGAAAATCAGCCGTTTTTGCTCGAACATTAAATGCCTCCAAATGGTATTTATTTCACTTCCCGGGGTGAAGAAACCCTTTTTGAGAACTCAGAGTGAGTAAATTGGCCATTTTCATGCACTTTTAACCATTCCATAAATCTTGTGTTTTGGGCCCCTGGAAGCATGAAAATCACTTTAAACATGCTAATTTTAGCTCTAACACTGATGATCCACCTACAAATGTGAACTGACGTTCAAAAATAAAACATTTGAAAACGGACCATTTTCCACATTTCTGAAGCATGACGTAATGGGGGGTGTTATCTCTTTTGTCGAAAATCAGCCGTTTTTGCTCGAACATTAAATGCCTCCAAATGGTATTTATTTCACTTCCCGAGCCCCTGGAAGCATGAAAATCACTTTAAACATGCTAATTTTAGCTCTAACACTGATGATCCACCTACAAATGTGAACTGACGTTCAAAAATAAAACATTTGAAAACGGACCATTTTCCACATTTCTGAAGCATGACGTAATGGGGGGGTGTTATCTCTTTTGTCGGAAATCAGCCGTTTTTGCTCGAACATTAAATGCCTCCAAATGGTATTTAATTAACTTCCCGGGGTGAAGAAACCCTTTTTGAGAACTCAGAGTGAGTAAATTGGCCATTTTCATGCACTTTTAACCATTCCATAAATCTTGTGTTTTGGGCCCCTGGAAGCATGAAAATCACTTTAAACATGCTAATTTTAGCTCTAACACTGATGATCCACCTACAAATGTGAACTGACGTTCAAAAATAAAACATTTGAAAACGGACCATTTTCCACATTTCTGAAGCATGACGTAATGGGGGGGTGTTATCTCTTTTGTCGAAAATCAGCCGTTTTTGCTCGAACATTAAATGCCTCCAAATGGTATTTAATTAACTTCCCGAGCCCCTGGAAGCATGAAAATCACTTTAAACATGCTAATTTTAGCTCTAACACTGATGATCCACCTACAAATGTGAACTGACGTTCAAAAATAAAACATTTGAAAACGGACCATTTTCCACATTTCTGAAGCATGACGTAATGGGGGGGTGTTATCTCTTTTGTTGAAAATCAGCCGTTTTTGCTCGAACATTAAATGCCTCCAAATGGTATTTAATTAACTTCCCGGGGTGAAGAAACCCTTTTTGAGAACTCAGAGTGAGTAAATTGGCCATTTTCATGCACTTTTAACCATTCCATAAATCTTGTGTTTTGGGCCCCTGGAAGCATGAAAATCACTTTAAACATGCTAATTTTAGCTCTAACACTGATGATCCACCTACAAATGTGAACTGACGTTCAAAAATAAAACATTTGAAAACGGACCATTTTCCACATTTCTGAAGCATGACGTAATGGGGGGGTGTTATCTCTTTTGTCGAAAATCAGCCGTTTTTGCTCGAACATTAAATGCCTCCAAATGGTATTTAATTAACTTCCCGAGCCCCTGGAAGCATGAAAATCACTTTAAACATGCTAATTTTAGCTCTAACACTGATGATCCACCTACAAATGTGAACTGACGTTCAAAAATAAAACATTTGAAAACGGACCATTTTCCACATTTCTGAAGCATGACGTAATAGGGGGGTGTTATCTCTTTTGTCGAAAATCAGCCGTTTTTGCTCGAACATTAAATGCCTCCAAATGGTATTTAATTAACTTCCCGAGCCCCTGGAAGCATGAAAATCACTTTAAACATGCTAATTTTAGCTCTAACACTGATGATCCACCTACAAATGTGAACTGACGTTCAAAAATAAAACATTTGAAAACGGACCATTTTCCACATTTCTGAAGCATGACGTAATGGGGGGTGTTATCTCTTTTGTCGAAAATCAGCCGTTTTTGCTCGAACATTAAATGCCTCCAAATGGTATTTATTTCACTTCCCGAGCCCCTGGAAGCATGAAAATCACTTTAAACATGCTAATTTTAGCTCTAACACTGATGATCCACCTACAAATGTGAACTGACGTTCAAAAATAAAACATTTGAAAACGGACCATTTTCCACATTTCTGAAGCATGACGTAATGGGGGGGTGTTATCTCTTTTGTCGAAAATCAGCCGTTTTTGCTCGAACATTAAATGCCTCCAAATGGTATTTAATTAACTTCCCGGGGTGAAGAAACCCTTTTTGAGAACTCAGAGTGAGTAAATTGGCCATTTTCATGCACTTTTAACCATTCCATAAATCTTGTGTTTTGGGCCCCTGGAAGCATGAAAATCACTTTAAACATGCTAATTTTAGCTCTAACACTGATGATCCACCTACAAATGTGAACTGACGTTCAAAAATAAAACATTTGAAAACGGACCATTTTCCACATTTCTGAAGCATGACGTAATGGGGGGGTGTTATCTCTTTTGTCGAAAATCAGCCGTTTTTGCTCGAACATTAAATGCCTCCAAATGGTATTTAATTAACTTCCCGAGCCCCTGGAAGCATGAAAATCACTTTAAACATGCTAATTTTAGCTCTAACACTGATGATCCACCTACAAATGTGAACTGACGTTCAAAAATAAAACATTTGAAAACGGACCATTTTCCACATTTCTGAAGCATGACGTAATGGGGGGGTGTTATCTCTTTTGTCGAAAATCAGCCGTTTTTGCTCGAACATTAAATGCCTCCAAATGGTATTTAATTAACTTCCCGAGCCCCTGGAAGCATGAAAATCACTTTAAACATGCTAATTTTAGCTCTAACACTGATGATCCACCTACAAATGTGAACTGACGTTCAAAAATAAAACATTTGAAAACGGACCATTTTCCACATTTCTGAAGCATGACGTAATGGGGGGGTGTTATCTCTTTTGTCGAAAATCAGCCGTTTTTGCTCGAACATTAAATGCCTCCAAATGGTATTTAATTAACTTCCCGGGGTGAAGAAACCCTTTTTGAGAACTCAGAGTGAGTAAATTGGCCATTTTCATGCACTTTTAACCATTCCATAAATCTTGTGTTTTAGGCCCCTGGAAGCATGAAAATCACTTTAAACATGCTAATTTTAGCTCTAACACTGATGATCCATCTACAAATGTGAACTGACGTTCAAAAATAAAACATTTGAAAACGGACCATTTTCCACATTTCTGAAGCATGACGTAATGGGGGGGTGTTATCTCTTTTGTCGAAAATCAGCCGTTTTTGCTCGAACATTAAATGCCTCCAAATGGTATTTATTTCACTTCCCGAGCCCCTGGAAGCATGAAAATCACTTTAAACATGCTAATTTTAGCTCTAACACTGATGATCCACCCACAAATGTGAACTGACGTTCAAAAATAAAACATTTGAAAACGGACCATTTTCCACATTTCTGATGCATGACGTAATGGGGGGGTGTTATCTCTTTTGTCGAAAATCAGCCGTTTTTGCTCGAACATTAAATGCCTCCAAATGGTATTTGATTAACTTCCCGAGCCCCTGGAAGCATGAAAATCACTTTAAACATGCTAATTTTAGCTCTAACACTGATGATCCACCTGCAAATGTGAATTGACGTTCAAAAATAAAACATTTGAAAACGGGCCATTTTCCACATTTCTGAAGCATGACGTAATGGGGGGGTGTTATCTCTTTTGTCGAAAATCAGCCGTTTTTGCTCGAACATTAAATGCCTCCAAATGGTATTTATTTCACTTCCCGAGCCCCTGGAAGCATGAAAATCACTTTAAACATGCTAATTTTAGCTCTAACACTGATGATCCACCTACAAATGTGAACTGACGTTCAAAAATAAAACATTTGAAAACGGACCATTTTCCACATTTCTGAAGCATGACGTAATGGGGGGGTGTTATCTCTTTTGTCGAAAATCAGCCGTTTTTGCTCGAACATTAAATGCCTCCAAATGGTATTTAATTAACTTCCCGGGGTGAAGAAACCCTTTTTGAGAACTCAGAGTGAGTAAATTGGCCATTTTCATGCACTTTTAACCATTCCATAAATCTTGTGTTTTGGGCCCCTGGAAGCATGAAAATCACTTTAAACATGCTAATTTTAGCTCTAACACTGATGATCCACCTACAAATGTGAACTGACGTTCAAAAATAAAACATTTGAAAACGGACCATTTTCCACATTTCTGAAGCATGACGTAATGGGGGGGTGTTATCTCTTTTGTCGAAAATCAGCCGTTTTTGCTCGAACATTAAATGCCTCCAAATGGTATTTAATTAACTTCCCGAGCCCCTGGAAGCATGAAAATCACTTTAAACATGCTAATTTTAGCTCTAACACTGATGATCCACCTACAAATGTGAACTGACGTTCAAAAATAAAACATTTGAAAACGGACCATTTTCCACATTTCTGAAGCATGACGTAATGGGGGGGTGTTATCTCTTTTGTCGAAAATCAGCCGTTTTTGCTCGAACATTAAATGCCTCCAAATGGTATTTAATTAACTTCCCGAGCCCCTGGAAGCATGAAAATCACTTTAAACATGCTAATTTTAGCTCTAACACTGATGATCCACCTACAAATGTGAACTGACGTTCAAAAATAAAACATTTGAAAACGGACCATTTTCCACATTTCTGAAGCATGACGTAATGGGGGGGTGTTATCTCTTTAGTCGAAAATCAGCCGTTTTTGCTCGAACATTAAATGCCTCCAAATGGTATTTAATTAACTTCCCGGGGTGAAGAAACCCTTTTTGAGAACTCAGAGTGAGTAAATTGGCCATTTTCATGCACTTTTAACCATTCCATAAATCTTGTGTTTTGGGCTCCTGGAAGCATGAAAATCACTTTAAACATGCTAATTTTAGCTCTAACACTGATGATCCACCTACAAATGTGAACTGACGTTCAAAAATAAAACATTTGAAAACGGACCATTTTCCACATTTCTGAAGCATGACGTAATGGGGGGGTGTTATCTCTTTTGTCGAAAATCAGCCGTTTTTGCTCGAACATTAAATGCCTCCAAATGGTATTTAATTAACTTCCCGAGCCCCTGGAAGCATGAAAATCACTTTAAACATGCTAATTTTAGCTCTAACACTGATGATCCACCTACAAATGTGAACTGACGTTCAAAAATAAAACATTTGAAAACGGACCATTTTCCACATTTCTGAAGCATGACGTAATGGGGGGTGTTATCTCTTTTGTCGAAAATCAGCCGTTTTTGCTCGAACATTAAATGCCTCCAAATGGTATTTAATTAACTTCCCGGGGTGAAGAAACCCTTTTTGAGAACTCAGAGTGAGTAAATTGGCCATTTTCATGCACTTTTAACCATTCCATAAATCTTGTGTTTTGGGCCCCTGGAAGCATGAAAATCACTTTAAACATGCTAATTTTAGCTCTAACACTGATGATCCACCTACAAATGTGAACTGACGTTCAAAAATAAAACATTTGAAAACTGACCATTTTCCACATTTCTGAAGCATGACGTAATGGGGGGGTGTTATCTCTTTTGTCGAAAATCAGCTGTTTTTGCTCGAACATTAAATGCCTCCATATGGTATTTAATTAACTTCCCGAGCCCCTGGAAGCATGAAAATCACTTTAAACATGCTAATTTTAGCTCTAACACTGATGATCCACCTACAAATGTGAACTGACGTTCAAAAATAAAACATTTGAAAACGGACCATTTTCCACATTTCTGAAGCATGACGTAATGGGGGGGTGTTATCTCTTTTGTCGAAAATCAGCCGTTTTTGCTCGAACATTAAATGCCTCCAAATGGTAATTATTTCACTTCCCGAGCCCCTGGAAGCATGAAAATCACTTTAAACATGCTAATTTTAGCTCTAACACTGATGATCCACCTACAAATGTGAACTGACGTTCAAAAATAAAACATTTGAAAACGGACCATTTTCCACATTTCTGAAGCATGTCGTAATGGGGGGGTGTTATCTCTTTTGTCGAAAATCAGCCGTTTTTGCTCGAACATTAAATGCCTCCAAATGGTATTTAATTAACTTCCCGAGCCCCTGGAAGCATGAAAATCACTTTAAACATGCTAATTTTAGCTCTAACACTGATGATCCACCTACAAATGTGAACTGACGTTCAAAAATAAAACATTTGAAAACGGACCATTTTCCACATTTCTGAAGCATGACGTAATGGGGGGGTGTTATCTCTTTTGTCGAAAATCAGCCGTTTTTGCTCGAACATTAAATGCCTCCAAATGGTATTTAATTAACTTCCCGAGCCCCTGGAAGCATGAAAATCACTTTAAACATGCTAATTTTAGCTCTAACACTGATGATCCACCTACAAATGTGAACTGACGTTCAAAAATAAAACATTTGAAAACGGACCATTTTCCACATTTCTGAAGCATGACGTAATGGGGGGGTGTTATCTCTTTTGTCGAAAATCAGCCGTTTTTGCTCGAACATTAAATGCCTCCAAATGGTATTTAATTAACTTCCCGGGGTGAAGAAACCCTTTTTGAGAACTCAGAGTGAGTAAATTGGCCATTTTCATGCACTTTTAACCATTCCATAAATCTTGTGTTTTAGGCCCCTGGAAGCATGAAAATCACTTTAAACATGCTAATTTTAGCTCTAACACTGATGATCCACCTACAAATGTGAACTGACGTTCAAAAATAAAACATTTGAAAACGGACCATTTTCCACATTTCTGAAGCATGACGTAATGGGGGGGTGTTATCTCTTTTGTCGAAAATCAGCCGTTTTTGCTCGAACATTAAATGCCTCCAAATGGTATTTATTTCACTTCCCGAGCCCCTGGAAGCATGAAAATCACTTTAAACATGCTAATTTTAGCTCTAACACTGATGATCCACCTACAAATGTGAACTGACGTTCAAAAATAAAACATTTGAAAACGGACCATTTTCCACATTTCTGATGCATGACGTAATGGGGGGGTGTTATCTCTTTTGTCGAAAATCAGCCGTTTTTGCTCGAACATTAAATGCCTCCAAATGGTATTTAATTAACTTCCCGAGCCCCTGGAAGCATGAAAATCACTTTAAACATGCTAATTTTAGCTCTAACACTGATGATCCACCTGCAAATGTGAATTGACGTTCAAAAATAAAACATTTGAAAACGGGCCATTTTCCACATTTCTGAAGCATGACGTAATGGGGGGGTGTTATCTCTTTTGTCGAAAATCAGCCGTTTTTGCTCGAACATTAAATGCCTCCAAATGGTATTTATTTCACTTCCCGAGCCCCTGGAAGCATGAAAATCACTTTAAACATGCTAATTTTAGCTCTAACACTGATGATCCACCTACAAATGTGAACTGACGTTCAAAAATAAAACATTTGAAAACGGACCATTTTCCACATTTCTGAAGCATGACGTAATGGGGGGGGTGTTATCTCTTTTGTCGAAAATCAGCCGTTTTTGCTCGAACATTAAATGCCTCCAAATGGTATTTAATTAACTTCCCGAGCCCCTGGAAGCATGAAAATCACTTTAAACATGCTAATTTTAGCTCTAACACTGATGATCCACCTACAAATGTGAACTGACGTTCAAAAATAAAACATTTGAAAACGGACCATTTTCCACATTTCTGAAGCATGACGTAATGGGGGGGTGTTATCTCTTTTGTCGAAAATCAGCCGTTTTTGCTCGAACATTAAATGCCTCCAAATGGTATTTAATTAACTTCCCGGGGTGAAGAAACCCTTTTTAAGAACTCAGAGTGAGTAAATTGGCCATTTTCATGCACTTTTAACCATTCCATAAATCTTGTGTTTTGGGCCCCTGGAAGCATGAAAATCACTTTAAACATGCTAATTTTAGCTCTAACACTGATGATCCACCTACAAATGTGAACTGACGTTCAAAAATAAAACATTTGAAAACGGACCATTTTCCACATTTCTGAAGCATGACGTAATGGGGGGGTGTTATCTCTTTTGTCGAAAATCAGCCGTTTTTGCTCGAACATTAAATGCCTCCAAATGGTATTTAATTAACTTCCCGGGGTGAAGAAACCCTTTTTGAGAACTCAGAGTGAGTAAATTGGCCATTTTCATGCACTTTTAACCATTCCATAAATCTTGTGTTTTAGGCCCCTGGAAGCATGAAAATCACTTTAAACATGCTAATTTTAGCTCTAACACTGATGATCCACCTACAAATGTGAACTGACGTTCAAAAATAAAACATTTGAAAACGGACCATTTTCCACATTTCTGAAGCATGACGTAATGGGGGGGTGTTATCTCTTTTGTCGAAAATCAGCCGTTTTTGCTCGAACATTAAATGCCTCCAAATGGTATTTATTTCACTTCCCGAGCCCCTGGAAGCATGAAAATCACTTTAAACATGCTAATTTTAGCTCTAACACTGATGATCCACCTACAAATGTGAACTGACGTTCAAAAATAAAACATTTGAAAACGGACCATTTTCCACATTTCTGATGCATGACGTAATGGGGGGGTGTTATCTCTTTTGTCGAAAATCAGCCGTTTTTGCTCGAACATTAAATGCCTCCAAATGGTATTTAATTAACTTCCCGAGCCCCTGGAAGCATGAAAATCACTTTAAACATGCTAATTTTAGCTCTAACACTGATGATCCACCTGCAAATGTGAATTGACGTTCAAAAATAAAACATTTGAAAACGGGCCATTTTCCACATTTCTGAAGCATGACGTAATGGGGGGGTGTTATCTCTTTTGTCGAAAATCAGCCGTTTTTGCTCGAACATTAAATGCCTCCAAATGGTATTTATTTCACTTCCCGAGCCCCTGGAAGCATGAAAATCACTTTAAACATGCTAATTTTAGCTCTAACACTGATGATCCACCTACAAATGTGAACTGACGTTCAAAAATAAAACATTTGAAAACGGACCATTTTCCACATTTCTGAAGCATGACGTAATGGGGGGGGTGTTATCTCTTTTGTCGAAAATCAGCCGTTTTTGCTCGAACATTAAATGCCTCCAAATGGTATTTAATTAACTTCCCGAGCCCCTGGAAGCATGAAAATCACTTTAAACATGCTAATTTTAGCTCTAACACTGATGATCCACCTACAAATGTGAACTGACGTTCAAAAATAAAACATTTGAAAACGGACCATTTTCCACATTTCTGAAGCATGACGTAATGGGGGGGTGTTATCTCTTTTGTCGAAAATCAGCCGTTTTTGCTCGAACATTAAATGCCTCCAAATGGTATTTAATTAACTTCCCGAGCCCCTGGAAGCATGAAAATCACTTTAAACATGCTAATTTTAGCTCTAACACTGATGATCCACCTGCAAATGTGAATTGACGTTCAAAAATAAAACATTTGAAAACGGGCCATTTTCCACATTTCTGAAGCATGACGTAATGGGGGGGTGTTATCTCTTTTGTCGAAAATCAGCCGTTTTTGCTCGAACATTAAATGCCTCCAAATGGTATTTATTTCACTTCCCGAGCCCCTGGAAGCATGAAAATCACTTTAAACATGCTAATTTTAGCTCTAACACTGATGATCCACCTACAAATGTGAACTGACGTTCAAAAATAAAACATTTGAAAACGGACCATTTTCCACATTTCTGAAGCATGACGTAATGGGGGGGGTGTTATCTCTTTTGTCGAAAATCAGCCGTTTTTGCTCGAACATTAAATGCCTCCAAATGGTATTTAATTAACTTCCCGAGCCCCTGGAAGCATGAAAATCACTTTAAACATGCTAATTTTAGCTCTAACACTGATGATCCACCTACAAATGTGAACTGACGTTCAAAAATAAAACATTTGAAAACGGACCATTTTCCACATTTCTGAAGCATGACGTAATGGGGGGGTGTTATCTCTTTTGTCGAAAATCAGCCGTTTTTGCTCGAACATTAAATGCCTCCAAATGGTATTTAATTAACTTCCCGGGGTGAAGAAACCCTTTTTAAGAACTCAGAGTGAGTAAATTGGCCATTTTCATGCACTTTTAACCATTCCATAAATCTTGTGTTTTGGGCCCCTGGAAGCATGAAAATCACTTTAAACATGCTAATTTTAGCTCTAACACTGATGATCCACCTACAAATGTGAACTGACGTTCAAAAATAAAACATTTGAAAACGGACCATTTTCCACATTTCTGAAGCATGACGTAATGGGGGGGTGTTATCTCTTTTGTCGAAAATCAGCCGTTTTTGCTCGAACATTAAATGCCTCCAAATGGTATTTAATTAACTTCCCGGGGTGAAGAAACCCTTTTTGAGAACTCAGAGTGAGTAAATTGGCCATTTGCATGCACTTTTAACCATTCCATAAATCTTGTGTTTTAGGCCCCTGGAAGCATGAAAATCACTTTAAACATGCTAATTTTAGCTCTAACACTGATGATCCACCTACAAATGTGAACTGACGTTCAAAAATAAAACATTTGAAAACGGACCATTTTCCACATTTCTGAAGCATGACGTAATGGGGGGGTGTTATCTCTTTTGTCGAAAATCAGCCGTTTTTGCTCGAACATTAAATGCCTCCAAATGGTATTTATTTCACTTCCCGAGCCCCTGGAAGCATGAAAATCACTTTAAACATGCTAATTTTAGCTCTAACACTGATGATCCACCTACAAATGTGAACTGACGTTCAAAAATAAAACATTTGAAAACGGACCATTTTCCACATTTCTGATGCATGACGTAATGGGGGGGTGTTATCTCTTTTGTCGAAAATCAGCCGTTTTTGCTCGAACATTAAATGCCTCCAAATGGTATTTAATTAACTTCCCGAGCCCCTGGAAGCATGAAAATCACTTTAAACATGCTAATTTTAGCTCTAACACTGATGATCCACCTGCAAATGTGAATTGACGTTCAAAAATAAAACATTTGAAAACGGGCCATTTTCCACATTTCTGAAGCATGACGTAATGGGGGGGTGTTATCTCTTTTGTCGAAAATCAGCCGTTTTTGCTCGAACATTAAATGCCTCCAAATGGTATTTATTTCACTTCCCGAGCCCCTGGAAGCATGAAAATCACTTTAAACATGCTAATTTTAGCTCTAACACTGATGATCCACCTACAAATGTGAACTGACGTTCAAAAATAAAACATTTGAAAACGGACCATTTTCCACATTTCTGAAGCATGACGTAATGGGGGGGGTGTTATCTCTTTTGTCGAAAATCAGCCGTTTTTGCTCGAACATTAAATGCCTCCAAATGGTATTTAATTAACTTCCCGAGCCCCTGGAAGCATGAAAATCACTTTAAACATGCTAATTTTAGCTCTAACACTGATGATCCACCTACAAATGTGAACTGACGTTCAAAAATAAAACATTTGAAAACGGACCATTTTCCACATTTCTGAAGCATGACGTAATGGGGGGGTGTTATCTCTTTTGTCGAAAATCAGCCGTTTTTGCTCGAACATTAAATGCCTCCAAATGGTATTTAATTAACTTCCCGGGGTGAAGAAACCCTTTTTAAGAACTCAGAGTGAGTAAATTGGCCATTTTCATGCACTTTTAACCATTCCATAAATCTTGTGTTTTGGGCCCCTGGAAGCATGAAAATCACTTTAAACATGCTAATTTTAGCTCTAACACTGATGATCCACCTACAAATGTGAACTGACGTTCAAAAATAAAACATTTGAAAACGGACCATTTTCCACATTTCTGAAGCATGACGTAATGGGGGGGTATTATCTCTTTTGTCGAAAATCAGCCGTTTTTGCTCAAACATTAAATGCCTCCAAATGGTATTTAATTAACTTCCCGAGCCCCTGGAAGCATGAAAATCACTTTAAACATGCTAATTTTAGCTCTAACACTGATGATCCACCTACAAATGTGAACTGACGTTCAAAAATAAAACATTTGAAAACGGACCATTTTCCACATTTCTGAAGCATGACGTAATGGGGGGGTGTTATCTCTTTTGTCGAAAATCAGCCGTTTTTGCTCGAACGTTAAATGCCTCCAAATGTTATTTAATTAACTTCCCGAGCCCCTGGAAGCATGAAAATCACTTTAAACATGCTAATTTTAGCTCTAACACTGATGATCCACCTACAAATGTGAACTGACGTTCAAAAATAAAACATTTGAAAACGGACCATTTTCCACATTTCTGAAGCATGACGTAATGGGGGGGTGTTATCTCTTTTGTCGAAAATCAGCCGTTTTTGCTCGAACATTAAATGCCTCCAAATGGTATTTAATTAACTTCCCGAGCCCCTGGAAGCATGAAAATCACTTTAAACATGCTAATTTTAGCTCTAACACTGATGATCCACCTACAAATGTGAACTGATGTTCAAAAATAAAACATTTGAAAACGGACCATTTTCCACATTTCTGAAGCATGACGTAATGGGGGGGTGTTATCTCTTTTGTCGAAAATCAGCCGTTTTTGCTCGAACATTAAATGCCTCCAAATGGTATTTAATTAACTTCCCGAGCCCCTGGAAGCATGAAAATCACTTTAAACATGCTAATTTTAGCTCTAACACTGATGATCCACCTACAAATGTGAACTGACGTTCAAAAATAAAACATTTGAAAACGGACCATTTTCCACATTTCTGAAGCATGACGTAATGGGGGGGTGTTATCTCTTTTGTCGAAAATCAGCCGTTTTTGCTCGAACATTAAATGCCTCCAAATGGTATTTAATTAACTTCCCGGGGTGAAGAAACCCTTTTTGAGAACTCAGAGTGAGTAAATTGGCCATTTTCATGCACTTTTAACCATTCCATAAATCTTGTGTTTTGGGCCCCTGGAAGCATGAAAATCACTTTAAACATGCTAATTTTAGCTCTAACACTGATGATCCACCTACAAATGTGAACTGACGTTCAAAAATAAAACATTTGAAAACGGACCATTTTCCACATTTCTGAAGCATGACGTAATGGGGGGGTATTATCTCTTTTGTCGAAAATCAGCCGTTTTTGCTCGAACATTAAATGCCTCCAAATGGTATTTAATTAACTTCCCGAGCCCCTGGAAGCATGAAAATCACTTTAAACATGCTAATTTTAGCTCTAACACTGATGATCCACCTACAAATGTGAACTGACGTTCAAAAATAAAACATTTGAAAACGGACCATTTTCCACATTTCTGAAGCATGACGTAATGGGGGGGTGTTATCTCTTTTGTCGAAAATCAGCCGTTTTTGCTCGAACGTTAAATGCCTCCAAATGGTATTTAATTAACTTCCCGAGCCCCTGGAAGCATGAAAATCACTTTAAACATGCTAATTTTAGCTCTAACACTGATGATCCACCTACAAATGTGAACTGACGTTCAAAAATAAAACATTTGAAAACGGACCATTTTCCACATTTCTGAAGCATGACGTAATGGGGGGGTGTTATCTCTTTTGTCGAAAATCAGCCGTTTTTGCTCGAACATTAAATGCCTCCAAATGGTATTTAATTAACTTCCCGAGCCCCTGGAAGCATGAAAATCACTTTAAACATGCTAATTTTAGCTCTAACACTGATGATCCACCTACAAATGTGAACTGACGTTCAAAAATAAAACATTTGAAAAAGGAACATTTTCCACATTTCTGAAGCATGACGTAATGGGGGGGTGTTATCTCTTTTGTCGAAAATCAGCCGTTTTTGCTCGAACATTAAATGCCTCCAAATGGTATTTAATTAACTTCCCGAGCCCCTGGAAGCATGAAAATCACTTTAAACATGCTAATTTTAGCTCTAACACTGATGATCCACCTACAAATGTGAACTGACGTTCAAAAATAAAACATTTGAAAACGGACCATTTTCCACATTTCTGAAGCATGACGTAATGGGGGGGTGTTATCTCTTTTGTCGAAAATCAGCCGTTTTTGCTCGAACATTAAATGCCTCCAAATGGTATTTAATTAACTTCCCGGGGTGAAGAAACCCTTTTTGAGAACTCAGAGTGAGTAAATTGGCCATTTTCATGCACTTTTAACCATTCCATAAATCTTGTGTTTTGGGCCCCTGGAAGCATGAAAATCACTTTAAACATGCTAATTTTAGCTCTAACACTGATGATCCACCTACAAATGTGAACTGACGTTCAAAAATAAAACATTTGAAAACGGACCATTTTCCACATTTCTGAAGCATGACGTAATGGGGGGGTATTATCTCTTATGTCGAAAATCAGCCGTTTTTGCTCGAACATTAAATGCCTCCAAATGGTATTTAATTAACTTCCCGAGCCCCTGGAAGCATGAAAATCACTTTAAACATGCTAATTTTAGCTCTAACACTGATGATCCACCTACAAATGTGAACTGACGTTCAAAAATAAAACATTTGAAAACGGACCATTTTCCACATTTCTGAAGCATGACGTAATGGGGGGGTGTTATCTCTTTTGTCGAAAATCAGCCGTTTTTGCTGGAACATTAAATGCCTCCAAATGGTATTTAATTAACTTCCCGAGCCCCTGGAAGCATGAAAATCACTTTAAACATGCTAATTTTAGCTCTAACACTGATGATCCACCTACAAATGTGAACTGACGTTCAAAAATAAAACATTTGAAAACGGACCATTTTCCACATTTCTGAAGCATGACGTAATGGGGGGGTGTTATCTCTTTTGTCGAAAATCAGCCGTTTTTGCTCGAACATTAAATGCCTCCAAATGGTATTTAATTAACTTCCCGAGCCCCTGGAAGCATGAAAATCACTTTAAACATGCTAATTTTAGCTCTAACACTGATGATCCACCTACAAATGTGAACTGACGTTCAAAAATAAAACATTTGAAAACGGACCATTTTCCACATTTCTGAAGCATGACGTAATGGGGGGTGTTATCTCTTTTGTCGAAAATCAGCCGTTTTTGGTCGAACATTAAATGCCTCCAAATGGTATTTAATTAACTTCCCGAGCCCCTGGAAGCATGAAAATCACTTTAAACATGCTAATTTTAGCTCTAACACTGATGATCCACCTACAAATGTGAACTGACGTTCAAAAATAAAACATTTGAAAACTGACCATTTTCCACATTTCTGAAGCATGACGTAATGGGGGGGTGTTATCTCTTTTGTCGAAAATCAGCTGTTTTTGCTCGAACATTAAATGCCTCCAAATGGTATTTAATTAACTTCCCGAGCCCCTGGAAGCATGAAAATCACTTTAAACATGCTAATTTGAGCTCTAACACTGATGATCCACCTACAAATGTGAACTGACGTTCAAAAATAAAACATTTGAAAACGGACCATTTTCCACATTTCTGAAGCATGACGTAATGGGGGGGTGTTATCTCTTTTGTCGAAAATCAGCCGTTTTTGCTCGAACATTAAATGCCTCCAAATGGTATTTATTTCACTTCCCGGGGTGAAGAAACCCTTTTTGAGAACTCAGAGTGAGTAAATTGGCCATTTTCATGCACTTTTAACCATTCCATAAATCTTGTGTTTTGGGCCCCTGGAAGCATGAAAATCACTTTAAACATGCTAATTTTAGCTCTAACACTGATGATCCACCTACAAATGTGAACTGACGTTCAAAAATAAAACATTTGAAAACGGACCATTTTCCACATTTCTGAAGCATGACGTAATGGGGGGTGTTATCTCTTTTGTCGAAAATCAGCCGTTTTTGCTCGAACATTAAATGCCTCCAAATGGTATTTATTTCACTTCCCGAGCCCCTGGAAGCATGAAAATCACTTTAAACATGCTAATTTTAGCTCTAACACTGATGATCCACCTACAAATGTGAACTGACGTTCAAAAATAAAACATTTGAAAACGGACCATTTTCCACATTTCTGAAGCATGACGTAATGGGGGGGTGTTATCTCTTTTGTCGAAAATCAGACGTTTTTGCTCGAACATTAAATGCCTCCAAATGGTATTTAATTAACTTCCCGGGGTGAAGAAACCCTTTTTGAGAACTCAGAGTGAGTAAATTGGCCATTTTCATGCACTTTTAACCATTCCATAAATCTTGTGTTTTGGGCCCCTGGAAGCATGAAAATCACTTTAAACATGCTAATTTTAGCTCTAACACTGATGATCCACCTACAAATGTGAACTGACGTTCAAAAATAAAACATTTGAAAACGGACCATTTTCCACATTTCTGAAGCATGACGTAATGGGGGGGTGTTATCTCTTTTGTCGAAAATCAGCCGTTTTTGCTCGAACATTAAATGCCTCCAAATGGTATTTAATTAACTTCCCGAGCCCCTGGAAGCATGAAAATCACTTTAAACATGCTAATTTTAGCTCTAACACTGATGATCCACCTACAAATGTGAACTGACGTTCAAAAATAAAACATTTGAAAACGGACCATTTTCCACATTTCTGAAGCATGACGTAATGGGGGGGTGTTATCTCTTTTGTCGAAAATCAGCCGTTTTTGCTCGAACATTAAATGCCTCCAAATGGTATTTAATTAACTTCCCGGGGTGAAGAAACCCTTTTTGAGAACTCAGAGTGAGTAAATTGGCCATTTTCATGCACTTTTAACCATTCCATAAATCTTGTGTTTTGGGCCCCTGGAAGCATGAAAATCACTTTAAACATGCTAATTTTAGCTCTAAAACTGATGATCCACCTACAAATGTGAACTGACGTTCAAAAATAAAACATTTGAAAACGGACCATTTTCCACATTTCTGAAGCATGACGTAATGGGGGGGTGTTATCTCTTTTGTCGAAAATCAGCCGTTTTTGCTCGAACATTAAATGCCTCCAAATGGTATTTAATTAACTTCCCGAGCCCCTGGAAGCATGAACATCACTTTAAACATGCTAATTTTAGCTCTAACACTGATGATCCACCTACAAATGTGAACTGACGTTCAAAAATAAAACATTTGAAAACGGACCATTTTCCACATTTCTGAAGCATGACGTAATGGGGGGGTGTTATCTCTTTTGTCGAAAATCAGCCGTTTTTGCTCGAACATTAAATGCCTCCAAATGGTATTTAATTAACTTCCCGGGGTGAAGAAACCCTTTTTGAGAACTCAGAGTGAGTAAATTGGCCATTTTCATGCACTTTTAACCATTCCATAAATCTTGTGTTTTGGGCCCCTGGAAGCATGAAAATCACTTTAAACATGCTAATTTTAGCTCTAACACTGATGATCCACCTACAAATGTGAACTGACGTTCAAAAATAAAACATTTGAAAACGGACCATTTTCCACATTTCTGAAGCATGACGTAATGGGGGGGTGTTATCTCTTTTGTCGAAAATCAGCCGTTTTTGCTCGAACATTAAATGCCTCCAAATGGTATTTAATTAACTTCCCGAGCCCCTGGAAGCATGAAAATCACTTTAAACATGCTAATTTTAGCTCTAACACTGATGATCCACCTACAAATGTGAACTGACGTTCAAAAATAAAACATTTGAAAACGGACCATTTTCCACATTTCTGAAGCATGACGTAATGGGGGGGTGTTATCTCTTTTGTCGAAAATCAGCCGTTTTTGCTCGAACATTAAATGCCTCCAAATGGTATTTAATTAACTTCCCGAGCCCCTGGAAGCATGAAAATCACTTTAAACATGCTAATTTTAGCTCTAACACTGATGATCCACCTACAAATGTGAACTGACGTTCAAAAATAAAACATTTGAAAACGGACCATTTTCCACATTTCTGAAGCATGACGTAATGGGGGGGTGTTATCTCTTTAGTCGAAAATCAGCCGTTTTTGCTCGAACATTAAATGCCTCCAAATGGTATTTAATTAACTTCCCGGGGTGAAGAAACCCTTTTTGAGAACTCAGAGTGAGTAAATTGGCCATTTTCATGCACTTTTAACCATTCCATAAATCTTGTGTTTTGGGCCCCTGGAAGCATGAAAATCACTTTAAACATGCTAATTTTAGCTCTAACACTGATGATCCACCTACAAATGTGAACTGACGTTCAAAAATAAAACATTTGAAAACGGACCATTTTCCACATTTCTGAAGCATGACGTAATGGGGGGGTATTATCTCTTTTGTCGAAAATCAGCCGTTTTTGCTCGAACATTAAATGCCTCCAAATGGTATTTAATTAACTTCCCGAGCCCCTGGAAGCATGAAAATCACTTTAAACATGCTAATTTTAGCTCTAACACTGATGATCCACCTACAAATGTGAACTGACGTTCAAAAATAAAACATTTGAAAACGGACCATTTTCCACATTTCTGAAGCATGACGTAATGGGGGGGTGTTATCTCTTTTGTCGAAAATCAGCCGTTTTTGCTCGAACGTTAAATGCCTCCAAATGGTATTTAATTAACTTCCCGAGCCCCTGGAAGCATGAAAATCACTTTAAACATGCTAATTTTAGCTCTAACACTGATGATCCACCTACAAATGTGAACTGACGTTCAAAAATAAAACATTTGAAAACGGACCATTTTCCACATTTCTGAAGCATGACGTAATGGGGGGGTGTTATCTCTTTTGTCGAAAATCAGCCGTTTTTGCTCGAACATTAAATGCCTCCAAATGGTATTTAATTAACTTCCCGAGCCCCTGGAAGCATGAAAATCACTTTAAACATGCTAATTTTAGCTCTAACACTGATGATCCACCTACAAATGTGAACTGACGTTCAAAAATAAAACATTTGAAAAAGGAACATTTTCCACATTTCTGAAGCATGACGTAATGGGGGGGTGTTATCTCTTTTGTCGAAAATCAGCCGTTTTTGCTCGAACATTAAATGCCTCCAAATGGTATTTAATTAACTTCCCGAGCCCCTGGAAGCATGAAAATCACTTTAAACATGCTAATTTTAGCTCTAACACTGATGATCCACCTACAAATGTGAACTGACGTTCAAAAATAAAACATTTGAAAACGGACCATTTTCCACATTTCTGAAGCATGACGTAATGGGGGGGTGTTATCTCTTTTGTCGAAAATCAGCCGTTTTTGCTCGAACATTAAATGCCTCCAAATGGTATTTAATTAACTTCCCGGGGTGAAGAAACCCTTTTTGAGAACTCAGAGTGAGTAAATTGGCCATTTTCATGCACTTTTAACCATTCCATAAATCTTGTGTTTTGGGCCCCTGGAAGCATGAAAATCACTTTAAACATGCTAATTTTAGCTCTAACACTGATGATCCACCTACAAATGTGAACTGACGTTCAAAAATAAAACATTTGAAAACGGACCATTTTCCACATTTCTGAAGCATGACGTAATGGGGGGGTATTATCTCTTATGTCGAAAATCAGCCGTTTTTGCTCGAACATTAAATGCCTCCAAATGGTATTTAATTAACTTCCCGAGCCCCTGGAAGCATGAAAATCACTTTAAACATGCTAATTTTAGCTCTAACACTGATGATCCACCTACAAATGTGAACTGACGTTCAAAAATAAAACATTTGAAAACGGACCATTTTCCACATTTCTGAAGCATGACGTAATGGGGGGGTGTTATCTCTTTTGTCGAAAATCAGCCGTTTTTGCTCGAACATTAAATGCCTCCAAATGGTATTTAATTAACTTCCCGAGCCCCTGGAAGCATGAAAATCACTTTAAACATGCTAATTTTAGCTCTAACACTGATGATCCACCTACAAATGTGAACTGACGTTCAAAAATAAAACATTTGAAAACGGACCATTTTCCACATTTCTGAAGCATGACGTAATGGGGGGTGTTATCTCTTTTGTCGAAAATCAGCCGTTTTTGGTCGAACATTAAATGCCTCCAAATGGTATTTAATTAACTTCCCGAGCCCCTGGAAGCATGAAAATCACTTTAAACATGCTAATTTTAGCTCTAACACTGATGATCCACCTACAAATGTGAACTGACGTTCAAAAATAATAAAACATTTGAAAACTGACCATTTTCCACATTTCTGAAGCATGACGTAATGGGGGGGTGTTATCTCTTTTGTCGAAAATCAGCTGTTTTTGCTCGAACATTAAATGCCTCCAAATGGTATTTAATTAACTTCCCGAGCCCCTGGAAGCATGAAAATCACTTTAAACATGCTAATTTGAGCTCTAACACTGATGATCCACCTACAAATGTGAACTGACGTTCAAAAATAAAACATTTGAAAACGGACCATTTTCCACATTTCTGAAGCATGACGTAATGGGGGGGTGTTATCTCTTTTGTCGAAAATCAGCCGTTTTTGCTCGAACATTAAATGCCTCCAAATGGTATTTATTTCACTTCCCGGGTGAAGAAACCCTTTTTGAGAACTCAGAGTGAGTAAATTGGCCATTTTCATGCACTTTTAACCATTCCATAAATCTTGTGTTTTGGGCCCCTGGAAGCATGAAAATCACTTTAAACATGCTAATTTTAGCTCTAACACTGATGATCCACCTACAAATGTGAACTGACGTTCAAAAATAAAACATTTGAAAACGGACCATTTTCCACATTTCTGAAGCATGACGTAATGGGGGGTGTTATCTCTTTTGTCGAAAATCAGCCGTTTTTGCTCGAACATTAAATGCCTCCAAATGGTATTTATTTCACTTCCCGAGCCCCTGGAAGCATGAAAATCACTTTAAACATGCTAATTTTAGCTCTAACACTGATGATCCACCTACAAATGTGAACTGACGTTCAAAAATAAAACATTTGAAAACGGACCATTTTCCACATTTCTGAAGCATGACGTAATGGGGGGGTGTTATCTCTTTTGTCGAAAATCAGACGTTTTTGCTCGAACATTAAATGCCTCCAAATGGTATTTAATTAACTTCCCGGGGTGAAGAAACCCTTTTTGAGAACTCAGAGTGAGTAAATTGGCCATTTTCATGCACTTTTAACCATTCCATAAATCTTGTGTTTTGGGCCCCTGGAAGCATGAAAATCACTTTAAACATGCTAATTTTAGCTCTAACACTGATGATCCACCTACAAATGTGAACTGACGTTCAAAAATAAAACATTTGAAAACGGACCATTTTCCACATTTCTGAAGCATGACGTAATGGGGGGGTGTTATCTCTTTTGTCGAAAATCAGCCGTTTTTGCTCGAACATTAAATGCCTCCAAATGGTATTTAATTAACTTCCCGAGCCCCTGGAAGCATGAAAATCACTTTAAACATGCTAATTTTAGCTCTAACACTGATGATCCACCTACAAATGTGAACTGACGTTCAAAAATAAAACATTTGAAAACGGACCATTTTCCACATTTCTGAAGCATGACGTAATGGGGGGGTGTTATCTCTTTTGTCGAAAATCAGCCGTTTTTGCTCGAACATTAAATGCCTCCAAATGGTATTTAATTAACTTCCCGGGGTGAAGAAACCCTTTTTGAGAACTCAGAGTGAGTAAATTGGCCATTTTCATGCACTTTTAACCATTCCATAAATCTTGTGTTTTGGGCCCCTGGAAGCATGAAAATCACTTTAAACATGCTAATTTTAGCTCTAAAACTGATGATCCACCTACAAATGTGAACTGACGTTCAAAAATAAAACATTTGAAAACGGACCATTTTCCACATTTCTGAAGCATGACGTAATGGGGGGGTGTTATCTCTTTTGTCGAAAATCAGCCGTTTTTGCTCGAACATTAAATGCCTCCAAATGGTATTTAATTAACTTCCCGAGCCCCTGGAAGCATGAAAATCACTTTAAACATGCTAATTTTAGCTCTAACACTGATGATCCACCTACAAATGTGAACTGACGTTCAAAAATAAAACATTTGAAAACGGACCATTTTCCACATTTCTGAAGCATGACGTAATGGGGGGGTGTTATCTCTTTTGTCGAAAATCAGCCGTTTTTGCTCGAACATTAAATGCCTCCAAATGGTATTTAATTAACTTCCCGGGGTGAAGAAACCCTTTTTGAGAACTCAGAGTGAGTAAATTGGCCATTTTCATGCACTTTTAACCATTCCATAAATCTTGTGTTTTGGGCCCCTGGAAGCATGAAAATCACTTTAAACATGCTAATTTTAGCTCTAACACTGATGATCCACCTACAAATGTGAACTGACGTTCAAAAATAAAACATTTGAAAACGGACCATTTTCCACATTTCTGAAGCATGACGTAATGGGGGGGTGTTATCTCTTTTGTCGAAAATCAGCCGTTTTTGCTCGAACATTAAATGCCTCCAAATGGTATTTAATTAACTTCCCGAGCCCCTGGAAGCATGAAAATCACTTTAAACATGCTAATTTTAGCTCTAACACTGATGATCCACCTACAAATGTGAACTGACGTTCAAAAATAAAACATTTGAAAACGGACCATTTTCCACATTTCTGAAGCATGACGTAATGGGGGGGTGTTATCTCTTTTGTCGAAAATCAGCCGTTTTTGCTCGAACATTAAATGCCTCCAAATGGTATTTAATTAACTTCCCGAGCCCCTGGAAGCATGAAAATCACTTTAAACATGCTAATTTTAGCTCTAACACTGATGATCCACCTACAAATGTGAACTGACGTTCAAAAATAAAACATTTGAAAACGGACCATTTTCCACATTTCTGAAGCATGACGTAATGGGGGGGTGTTATCTCTTTAGTCGAAAATCAGCCGTTTTTGCTCGAACATTAAATGCCTCCAAATGGTATTTAATTAACTTCCCGGGGTGAAGAAACCCTTTTTGAGAACTCAGAGTGAGTAAATTGGCCATTTTCATGCACTTTTAACCATTCCATAAATCTTGTGTTTTGGGCTCCTGGAAGCATGAAAATCACTTTAAACATGCTAATTTTAGCTCTAACACTGATGATCCACCTACAAATGTGAACTGACGTTCAAAAATAAAACATTTGAAAACGGACCATTTTCCACATTTCTGAAGCATGACGTAATGGGGGGGTGTTATCTCTTTTGTCGAAAATCAGCCGTTTTTGCTCGAACATTAAATGCCTCCAAATGGTATTTAATTAACTTCCCGGGGTGAAGAAACCCTTTTTGAGAACTCAGAGTGAGTAAATTGGCCATTTTCATGCACTTTTAACCATTCCATAAATCTTGTGTTTTGGGCCCCTGGAAGCATGAAAATCACTTTAAACATGCTAATTTTAGCTCTAACACTGATGATCCACCTACAAATGTGAACTGACGTTCAAAAATAAAACATTTGAAAACTGACCATTTTCCACATTTCTGAAGCATGACGTAATGGGGGGGTGTTATCTCTTTTGTCGAAAATCAGCTGTTTTTGCTCGAACATTAAATGCCTCCATATGGTATTTAATTAACTTCCCGAGCCCCTGGAAGCATGAAAATCACTTTAAACATGCTAATTTTAGCTCTAACACTGATGATCCACCTACAAATGTGAACTGACGTTCAAAAATAAAACATTTGAAAACGGACCATTTTCCACATTTCTGAAGCATGACGTAATGGGGGGGTGTTATCTCTTTTGTCGAAAATCAGCCGTTTTTGCTCGAACATTAAATGCCTCCAAATGGTAATTATTTCACTTCCCGAGCCCCTGGAAGCATGAAAATCACTTTAAACATACTAATTTTAGCTCTAACACTGATGATCCACCTACAAATGTGAACTGACGTTCAAAAATAAAACATTTGAAAACGGACCATTTTCCACATTTCTGAAGCATGTCGTAATGGGGGGGTGTTATCTCTTTTGTCGAAAATCAGCCGTTTTTGCTCGAACATTAAATGCCTCCAAATGGTATTTAATTAACTTCCCGAGCCCCTGGAAGCATGAAAATCACTTTAAACATGCTAATTTTAGCTCTAACACTGATGATCCACCTACAAATGTGAACTGACGTTCAAAAATAAAACATTTGAAAACGGACCATTTTCCACATTTCTGAAGCATGACGTAATGGGGGGGTGTTATCTCTTTTGTCGAAAATCAGCCGTTTTTGCTCGAACATTAAATGCCTCCAAATGGTATTTAATTAACTTCCCGAGCCCCTGGAAGCATGAAAATCACTTTAAACATGCTAATTTTAGCTCTAACACTGATGATCCACCTACAAATGTGAACTGACGTTCAAAAATAAAACATTTGAAAACGGACCATTTTCCACATTTCTGAAGCATGACGTAATGGGGGGGTGTTATCTCTTTTGTCGAAAATCAGCCGTTTTTGCTCGAACATTAAATGCCTCCAAATGGTATTTAATTAACTTCCCGGGGTGAAGAAACCCTTTTTGAGAACTCAGAGTGAGTAAATTGGCCATTTTCATGCACTTTTAACCATTCCATAAATCTTGTGTTTTAGGCCCCTGGAAGCATGAAAATCACTTTAAACATGCTAATTTTAGCTCTAACACTGATGATCCACCTACAAATGTGAACTGACGTTCAAAAATAAAACATTTGAAAACGGACCATTTTCCACATTTCTGAAGCATGACGTAATGGGGGGGTGTTATCTCTTTTGTCGAAAATCAGCCGTTTTTGCTCGAACATTAAATGCCTCCAAATGGTATTTATTTCACTTCCCGAGCCCCTGGAAGCATGAAAATCACTTTAAACATGCTAATTTTAGCTCTAACACTGATGATCCACCTACAAATGTGAACTGACGTTCAAAAATAAAACATTTGAAAACGGACCATTTTCCACATTTCTGATGCATGACGTAATGGGGGGGTGTTATCTCTTTTGTCGAAAATCAGCCGTTTTTGCTCGAACATTAAATGCCTCCAAATGGTATTTAATTAACTTCCCGAGCCCCTGGAAGCATGAAAATCACTTTAAACATGCTAATTTTAGCTCTAACACTGATGATCCACCTGCAAATGTGAATTGACGTTCAAAAATAAAACATTTGAAAACGGGCCATTTTCCACATTTCTGAAGCATGACGTAATGGGGGGGTGTTATCTCTTTTGTCGAAAATCAGCCGTTTTTGCTCGAACATTAAATGCCTCCAAATGGTATTTATTTCACTTCCCGAGCCCCTGGAAGCATGAAAATCACTTTAAACATGCTAATTTTAGCTCTAACACTGATGATCCACCTACAAATGTGAACTGACGTTCAAAAATAAAACATTTGAAAACGGACCATTTTCCACATTTCTGAAGCATGACGTAATGGGGGGGTGTTATCTCTTTTGTCGAAAATCAGCCGTTTTTGCTCGAACATTAAATGCCTCCAAATGGTATTTAATTAACTTCCCGAGCCCCTGGAAGCATGAAAATCACTTTAAACATGCTAATTTTAGCTCTAACACTGATGATCCACCTACAAATGTGAACTGACGTTCAAAAATAAAACATTTGAAAACGGACCATTTTCCAGATTTCTGAAGCATGACGTAATGGGGGGGTGTTATCTCTTTTGTCGAAAATCAGCCGTTTTTGCTCGAACATTAAATGCCTCCAAATGGTATTTAATTAACTTCCCGGGGTGAAGAAACCCTTTTTGAGAACTCAGAGTGAGTAAATTGGCCATTTTCATGCACTTTTAACCATTCCATAAATCTTGTGTTTTGGGCCCCTGGAAGCATGAAAATCACTTTAAACATGCTAATTTTAGCTCTAACACTGATGATCCACCTACAAATGTGAACTGACGTTCAAAAATAAAACATTTGAAAACGGACCATTTTCCACATTTCTGAAGCATGACGTAATGGGGGGGTATTATCTCTTTTGTCGAAAATCAGCCGTTTTTGCTCGAACATTAAATGCCTCCAAATGGTATTTAATTAACTTCCCGAGCCCCTGGAAGCATGAAAATCACTTTAAACATGCTAATTTTAGCTCTAACACTGATGATCCACCTACAAATGTGAACTGACGTTCAAAAATAAAACATTTGAAAACGGACCATTTTCCACATTTCTGAAGCATGACGTAATGGGGGGGTGTTATCTCTTTTGTCGAAAATCAGCCGTTTTTGCTCGAACGTTAAATGCCTCCAAATGTTATTTAATTAACTTCCCGAGCCCCTGGAAGCATGAAAATCACTTTAAACATGCTAATTTTAGCTCTAACACTGATGATCCACCTACAAATGTGAACTGACGTTCAAAAATAAAACATTTGAAAACGGACCATTTTCCACATTTCTGAAGCATGACGTAATGGGGGGGTGTTATCTCTTTTGTCGAAAATCAGCCGTTTTTGCTCGAACATTAAATGCCTCCAAATGGTATTTAATTAACTTCCCGAGCCCCTGGAAGCATGAAAATCACTTTAAACATGCTAATTTTAGCTCTAACACTGATGATCCACCTACAAATGTGAACTGACGTTCAAAAATAAAACATTTGAAAACGGACCATTTTCCACATTTCTGAAGCATGACGTAATGGGGGGGTGTTATCTCTTTTGTCGAAAATCAGCCGTTTTTGCTCGAACATTAAATGCCTCCAAATGGTATTTAATTAACTTCCCGGGGTGAAGAAACCCTTTTTGAGAACTCAGAGTGAGTAAATTGGCCATTTTCATGCACTTTTAACCATTCCATAAATCTTGTGTTTTGGGCCCCTGGAAGCATGAAAATCACTTTAAACATGCTAATTTTAGCTCTAACACTGATGATCCACCTACAAATGTGAACTGACGTTCAAAAATAAAACATTTGAAAACGGACCATTTTCCACATTTCTGAAGCATGACGTAATGGGGGGGTATTATCTCTTTTGTCGAAAATCAGCCGTTTTTGCTCGAACATTAAATGCCTCCAAATGGTATTTAATTAACTTCCCGAGCCCCTGGAAGCATGAAAATCACTTTAAACATGCTAATTTTAGCTCTAACACTGATGATCCACCTACAAATGTGAACTGACGTTCAAAAATAAAACATTTGAAAACGGACCATTTTCCACATTTCTGAAGCATGACGTAATGGGGGGGTGTTATCTCTTTTGTCGAAAATCAGCCGTTTTTGCTCGAACATTAAATGCCTCCAAATGGTATTTAATTAACTTCCCGAGCCCCTGGAAGCATGAAAATCACTTTAAACATGCTAATTTTAGCTCTAACACTGATGATCCACCTACAAATGTGAACTGACGTTCAAAAATAAAACATTTGAAAACGGACCATTTTCCACATTTCTGAAGCATGACGTAATGGGGGGGTGTTATCTCTTTTGTCGAAAATCAGCCGTTTTTGCTCGAACATTAAATGCCTCCAAATGGTATTTAATTAACTTCCCGAGCCCCTGGAAGCATGAAAATCACTTTAAACATGCTAATTTTAGCTCTAACACTGATGATCCACCTACAAATGTGAACTGACGTTCAAAAATAAAACATTTGAAAACGGACCATTTTCCACATTTCTGAAGCATGACGTAATGGGGGGTGTTATCTCTTTTGTCGAAAATCAGCCGTTTTTGCTCGAACATTAAATGCCTCCAAATGGTATTTAATTAACTTCCCGAGCCCCTGGAAGCATGAAAATCACTTTAAACATGCTAATTTTAGCTCTAACACTGATGATCCACCTACAAATGTGAACTGACGTTCAAAAATAAAACATTTGAAAACTGACCATTTTCCACATTTCTGAAGCATGACGTAATGGGGGGGTGTTATCTCTTTTGTCGAAAATCAGCCATTTTTGCTCGAACATTAAATGCCTCCAAATGGTATTTAATTAACTTCCCGAGCCCCTGGAAGCATGAAAATCACTTTAAACATGCTAATTTGAGCTCTAACACTGATGATCCACCTACAAATGTGAACTGACGTTCAAAAATAAAACATTTGAAAACGGACCATTTTCCACATTTCTGAAGCATGACGTAATGGGGGGGTGTTATCTCTTTTGTCGAAAATCAGCCGTTTTTGCTCGAACATTAAATGCCTCCAAATGGTATTTATTTCACTTCCCGGGGTGAAGAAACCCTTTTTGAGAACTCAGAGTGAGTAAATTGGCCATTTTCATGCACTTTTAACCATTCCATAAATCTTGTGTTTTGGGCCCCTGGAAGCATGAAAATCACTTTAAACATGCTAATTTTAGCTCTAACACTGATGATCCACCTACAAATGTGAACTGACGTTCAAAAATAAAACATTTGAAAACGGACCATTTTCCACATTTCTGAAGCATGACGTAATGGGGGGTGTTATCTCTTTTGTCGAAAATCAGCCGTTTTTGCTCGAACATTAAATGCCTCCAAATGGTATTTATTTCACTTCCCGAGCCCCTGGAAGCATGAAAATCACTTTAAACATGCTAATTTTAGCTCTAACACTGATGATCCACCTACAAATGTGAACTGACGTTCAAAAATAAAACATTTGAAAACGGACCATTTTCCACATTTCTGAAGCATGACGTAATGGGGGGGTGTTATCTCTTTTGTCGAAAATCAGCCGTTTTTGCTCGAACATTAAATGCCTCCAAATGGTATTTAATTAACTTCCCGGGGTGAAGAAACCCTTTTTGAGAACTCAGAGTGAGTAAATTGGCCATTTTCATGCACTTTTAACCATTCCATAAATCTTGTGTTTTGGGCCCCTGGAAGCATGAAAATCACTTTAAACATGCTAATTTTAGCTCTAACACTGATTATCCACCTACAAATGTGAACTGACGTTCAAAAATAAAACATTTGAAAACGGACCATTTTCCACATTTCTGAAGCATGACGTAATGGGGGGGTGTTATCTCTTTTGTCGAAAATCAGCCGTTTTTGCTCGAACATTAAATGCCTCCAAATGGTATTTAATTAACTTCCCGAGCCCCTGGAAGCATGAAAATCACTTTAAACATGCTAATTTTAGCTCTAACACTGATGATCCACCTACAAATGTGAACTGACGTTCAAAAATAAAACATTTGAAAACGGACCATTTTCCACATTTCTGAAGCATGACGTAATGGGGGGGTGTTATCTCTTTTGTCGAAAATCAGCCGTTTTTGCTCGAACATTAAATGCCTCCAAATGGTATTTAATTAACTTCCCGGGGTGAAGAAACCCTTTTTGAGAACTCACAGTGAGTAAATTGGCCATTTTCATGCACTTTTAACCATTCCATAAATCTTGTGTTTTGGGCCCCTGGAAGCATGAAAATCACTTTAAACATGCTAATTTTAGCTCTAACACTGATGATCCACCTACAAATGTGAACTGACGTTCAAAAATAAAACATTTGAAAACGGACCATTTTCCACATTTCTGAAGCATGACGTAATGGGGGGGTGTTATCTCTTTTGTCGAAAATCAGCCGTTTTTGCTCGAACATTAAATGCCTCCAAATGGTATTTAATTAACTTCCCGAGCCCCTGGAAGCATGAAAATCACTTTAAACATGCTAATTTTAGCTCTAACACTGATGATCCACCTACAAATGTGAACTGACGTTCAAAAATAAAACATTTGAAAACGGACCATTTTCCACATTTCTGAAGCATGACGTAATGGGGGGGTGTTATCTCTTTTGTCGAAAATCAGCCGTTTTTGCTCGAACATTAAATGCCTCCAAATGGTATTTAATTAACTTCCCGAGCCCCTGGAAGCATGAAAATCACTTTAAACATGCTAATTTTAGCTCTAACACTGATGATCCACCTACAAATGTGAACTGACGTTCAAAAATAAAACATTTGAAAACGGACCATTTTCCACATTTCTGAAGCATGACGTAATGGGGGGGTGTTATCTCTTTAGTCGAAAATCAGCCGTTTTTGCTCGAACATTAAATGCCTCCAAATGGTATTTAATTAACTTCCCGGGGTGAAGAAACCCTTTTTGAGAACTCAGAGTGAGTAAATTGGCCATTTTCATGCACTTTTAACCATTCCATAAATCTTGTGTTTTGGGCTCCTGGAAGCATGAAAATCACTTTAAACATGCTAATTTTAGCTCTAACACTGATGATCCACCTACAAATGTGAACTGACGTTCAAAAATAAAACATTTGAAAACGGACCATTTTCCACATTTCTGAAGCATGACGTAATGGGGGGGTGTTATCTCTTTTGTCGAAAATCAGCCGTTTTTGCTCGAACATTAAATGCCTCCAAATGGTATTTAATTAACTTCCCGAACCCCTGGAAGCATGAAAATCACTTTAAACATGCTAATTTTAGCTCTAACACTGATGATCCACCTACAAATGTGAACTGACGTTCAAAAATAAAACATTTGAAAACAGACCATTTTCCACATTTCTGAAGCATGACGTAATGGGGGGGTGTTATCTCTTTTGTCGAAAATCAGCCGTTTTTGCTCGAACATTAAATGCCTCCAAATGGTATTTAATTAACTTCCCGGGGTGAAGAAACCCTTTTTGAGAACTCAGAGTGAGTAAATTGGCCATTTTCATGCACTTTTAACCATTCCATAAATCTTGTGTTTTGGGCCCCTGGAAGCATGAAAATCACTTTAAACATGCTAATTTTAGCTCTAACACTGATGATCCACCTACAAATGTGAACTGACGTTCAAAAATAAAACATTTGAAAACTGACCATTTTCCACATTTCTGAAGCATGACGTAATGGGGGGGTGTTATCTCTTTTGTCGAAAATCAGCTGTTTTTGCTCGAACATTAAATGCCTCCATATGGTATTTAATTAACTTCCCAAGCCCCTGGAAGCATGAAAATCACTTTAAACATGCTAATTTTAGCTCTAACACTGATGATCCACCTACAAATGTGAACTGACGTTCAAAAATAAAACATTTGAAAACGGACCATTTTCCACATTTCTGAAGCATGACGTAATGGGGGGGTGTTATCTCTTTTGTCGAAAATCAGCCGTTTTTGCTCGAACATTAAATGCCTCCAAATGGTAATTATTTCACTTCCCGAGCCCCTGGAAGCATGAAAATCACTTTAAACATGCTAATTTTAGCTCTAACACTGATGATCCACCTACAAATGTGAACTGACGTTCAAAAATAAAACATTTGAAAACGGACCATTTTCCACATTTCTGAAGCATGTCGTAATGGGGGGGTGTTATCTCTTTTGTCGAAAATCAGCCATTTTTGCTCGAACATTAAATGCCTCCAAATGGTATTTAATTAACTTCCCGAGCCCCTGGAAGCATGAAAATCACTTTAAACATGCTAATTTTAGCTCTAACACTGATGATCCACCTACAAATGTGAACTGACGTTCAAAAATAAAACATTTGAAAACGGACCATTTTCCACATTTCTGAAGCATGACGTAATGGGGGGTGTTATCTCTTTTGTCGAAAATCAGCCGTTTTTGCTCGAACATTAAATGCCTCCAAATGGTATTTAATTAACTTCCCGAGCCCCTGGAAGCATGAAAATCACTTTAAACATGCTAATTTTAGCTCTAACACTGATGATCCACCTACAAATGTGAACTGACGTTCAAAAATAAAACATTTGAAAACTGACCATTTTCCACATTTCTGAAGCATGACGTAATGGGGGGGTGTTATCTCTTTTGTCGAAAATCAGCCGTTTTTGCTCGAACATTAAATGCCTCCAAATGGTATTTAATTAACTTCCCGAGCCCCTGGAAGCATGAAAATCACTTTAAACATGCTAATTTGAGCTCTAACACTGATGATCCACCTACAAATGTGAACTGACGTTCAAAAATAAAACATTTGAAAACGGACCATTTTCCACATTTCTGAAGCATGACGTAATGGGGGGGTGTTATCTCTTTTGTCGAAAATCAGCCGTTTTTGCTCGAACATTAAATGCCTCCAAATGGTATTTATTTCACTTCCCGGGGTGAAGAAACCCTTTTTGAGAACTCAGAGTGAGTAAATTGGCCATTTTCATGCACTTTTAACCATTCCATAAATCTTGTGTTTTGGGCCCCTGGAAGCATGAAAATCACTTTAAACATGCTAATTTTAGCTCTAACACTGATGATCCACCTACAAATGTGAACTGACGTTCAAAAATAAAACATTTGAAAACGGACCATTTTCCACATTTCTGAAGCATGACGTAATGGGGGGTGTTATCTCTTTTGTCGAAAATCAGCCGTTTTTGCTCAAACATTAAATGCCTCCAAATGGTATTTATTTCACTTCCCGAGCCCCTGGAAGCATGAAAATCACTTTAAACATGCTAATTTTAGCTCTAACACTGATGATCCACCTACAAATGTGAACTGACGTTCAAAAATAAAACATTTGAAAACGGACCATTTTCCACATTTCTGAAGCATGACGTAATGGGGGGGTGTTATCTCTTTAGTCGAAAATCAGCCATTTTTGCTCGAACATTAAATGCCTCCAAATGGTATTTAATTAACTTCCCGGGGTGAAGAAACCCTTTTTGAGAACTCAGAGTGAGTAAATTGGCCATTTTCATGCACTTTTAACCATTCCATAAATCTTGTGTTTTGGGCTCCTGGAAGCATGAAAATCACTTTAAACATGCTAATTTTAGCTCTAACACTGATGATCCACCTACAAATGTGAACTGACGTTCAAAAATAAAACATTTGAAAACGGACCATTTTCCACATTTCTGAAGCATGACGTAATGGGGGGGTGTTATCTCTTTTGTCGAAAATCAGCCGTTTTTGCTCGAACATTAAATGCCTCCAAATGGTATTTAATTAACTTCCCGAGCCCCTGGAAGCATGAAAATCACTTTAAACATGCTAATTTTAGCTCTAACACTGATGATCCACCTACAAATGTGAACTGACGTTCAAAAATAAAACATTTGAAAACAGACCATTTTCCACATTTCTGAAGCATGACGTAATGGGGGGGTGTTATCTCTTTTGTCGAAAATCAGCCGTTTTTGCTCGAACATTAAATGCCTCCAAATGGTATTTAATTAACTTCCCGGGGTGAAGAAACCCTTTTTGAGAACTCAGAGTGAGTAAATTGGCCATTTTCATGCACTTTTAACCATTCCATAAATCTTGTGTTTTGGGCCCCTGGAAGCATGAAAATCACTTTAAACATGCTAATTTTAGCTCTAACACTGATGATCCACCTACAAATGTGAACTGACGTTCAAAAATAAAACATTTGAAAACTGACCATTTTCCACATTTCTGAAGCATGACGTAATGGGGGGGTGTTATCTCTTTTGTCGAAAATCAGCTGTTTTTGCTCGAACATTAAATGCCTCCATATGGTATTTAATTAACTTCCCGAGCCCCTGGAAGCATGAAAATCACTTTAAACATGCTAATTTTAGCTCTAACACTGATGATCCACCTACAAATGTGAACTGACGTTCAAAAATAAAACATTTGAAAACGGACCATTTTCCACATTTCTGAAGCATGACGTAATGGGGGGGTGTTATCTCTTTTGTCGAAAATCAGCCGTTTTTGCTCGAACATTAAATGCCTCCAAATGGTAATTATTTCACTTCCCGAGCCCCTGGAAGCATGAAAATCACTTTAAACATGCTAATTTTAGCTCTAACACTGATGATCCACCTACAAATGTGAACTGACGTTCAAAAATAAAACATTTGAAAACGGACCATTTTCCACATTTCTGAAGCATGTCGTAATGGGGGGGTGTTATCTCTTTTGTCGAAAATCAGCCATTTTTGCTCGAACATTAAATGCCTCCAAATGGTATTTAATTAACTTCCCGAGCCCCTGGAAGCATGAAAATCACTTTAAACATGCTAATTTTAGCTCTAACACTGATGATCCACCTACAAATGTGAACTGACGTTCAAAAATAAAACATTTGAAAACGGACCATTTTCCACATTTCTGAAGCATGACGTAATGGGGGGTGTTATCTCTTTTGTCGAAAATCAGCCGTTTTTGCTCGAACATTAAATGCCTCCAAATGGTATTTAATTAACTTCCCGAGCCCCTGGAAGCATGAAAATCACTTTAAACATGCTAATTTTAGCTCTAACACTGATGATCCACCTACAAATGTGAACTGACGTTCAAAAATAAAACATTTGAAAACTGACCATTTTCCACATTTCTGAAGCATGACGTAATGGGGGGGTGTTATCTCTTTTGTCGAAAATCAGCCGTTTTTGCTCGAACATTAAATGCCTCCAAATGGTATTTAATTAACTTCCCGAGCCCCTGGAAGCATGAAAATCACTTTAAACATGCTAATTTGAGCTCTAACACTGATGATCCACCTACAAATGTGAACTGACGTTCAAAAATAAAACATTTGAAAACGGACCATTTTCCACATTTCTGAAGCATGACGTAATGGGGGGGTGTTATCTCTTTTGTCGAAAATCAGCCGTTTTTGCTCGAACATTAAATGCCTCCAAATGGTATTTATTTCACTTCCCGGGGTGAAGAAACCCTTTTTGAGAACTCAGAGTGAGTAAATTGGCCATTTTCATGCACTTTTAACCATTCCATAAATCTTGTGTTTTGGGCCCCTGGAAGCATGAAAATCACTTTAAACATGCTAATTTTAGCTCTAACACTGATGATCCACCTACAAATGTGAACTGACGTTCAAAAATAAAACATTTGAAAACGGACCATTTTCCACATTTCTGAAGCATGACGTAATGGGGGGTGTTATCTCTTTTGTCGAAAATCAGCCGTTTTTGCTCGAACATTAAATGCCTCCAAATGGTATTTATTTCACTTCCCGAGCCCCTGGAAGCATGAAAATCACTTTAAACATGCTAATTTTAGCTCTAACACTGATGATCCACCTACAAATGTGAACTGACGTTCAAAAATAAAACATTTGAAAACGGACCATTTTCCACATTTCTGAAGCATGACGTAATGGGGGGGTGTTATCTCTTTTGTCGAAAATCAGCCGTTTTTGCTCGAACATTAAATGCCTCCAAATGGTATTTAATTAACTTCCCGGGGTGAAGAAACCCTTTTTGAGAACTCAGAGTGAGTAAATTGGCCATTTTCATGCACTTTTAACCATTCCATAAATCTTGTGTTTTGGGCCCCTGGAAGCATGAAAATCACTTTAAACATGCTAATTTTAGCTCTAACACTGATGATCCACCTACAAATGTGAACTGACGTTCAAAAATAAAACATTTGAAAACGGACCATTTTCCACATTTCTGAAGCATGACGTAATGGGGGGGTGTTATCTCTTTTGTCGAAAATCAGCCGTTTTTGCTCGAACATTAAATGCCTCCAAATGGTATTTAATTAACTTCCCGAGCCCCTGGAAGCATGAAAATCACTTTAAACATGCTAATTTTAGCTCTAACACTGATGATCCACCTACAAATGTGAACTGACGTTCAAAAATAAAACATTTGAAAACGGACCATTTTCCACATTTCTGAAGCATGACGTAATGGGGGGGTGTTATCTCTTTTGTCGAAAATCAGCCGTTTTTGCTCGAACATTAAATGCCTCCAAATGGTATTTAATTAACTTCCCGGGGTGAAGAAACCCTTTTTGAGAACTCAGAGTGAGTAAATTGGCCATTTTCATGCACTTTTAACCATTCCATAAATCTTGTGTTTTGGGCCCCTGGAAGCATGAAAATCACTTTAAACATGCTAATTTTAGCTCTAACACTGATGATCCACCTACAAATGTGAACTGACGTTCAAAAATAAAACATTTGAAAACGGACCATTTTCCACATTTCTGAAGCATGACGTAATGGGGGGTGTTATCTCTTTTGTCGAAAATCAGCCGTTTTTGCTCGAACATTAAATGCCTCCAAATGGTATTTAATTAACTTCCCGAGCCCCTGGAAGCATGAAAATCACTTTAAACATGCTAATTTTAGCTCTAACACTGATGATCCACCTACAAATGTGAACTGACGTTCAAAAATAAAACATTTGAAAACGGACCATTTTCCACATTTCTGAAGCATGACGTAATGGGGGGGTGTTATCTCTTTTGTCGAAAATCAGCCGTTTTTGCTCGAACATTAAATGCCTCCAAATGGTATTTAATTAACTTCCCGAGCCCCTGGAAGCATGAAAATCACTTTAAACATGCTAATTTTAGCTCTAACATTGATGATCCACCTACAAATGTGAACTGACGTTCAAAAATAAAACATTTGAAAACGGACCATTTTCCACATTTCTGAAGCATGACGTAATGGGGGGGTGTTATCTCTTTAGTCGAAAATCAGCCGTTTTTGCTCGAACATTAAATGCCTCCAAATGGTATTTAATTAACTTCCCGGGGTGAAAAAACCCTTTTTGAGAACTCAGAGTGAGTAAATTGGCCATTTTCATGCACTTTTAACCATTCCATAAATCTTGTGTTTTGGGCTCCTGGAAGCATGAAAATCACTTTAAACATGCTAATTTTAGCTCTAACACTGATGATCCACCTACAAATGTGAACTGACGTTCAAAAATAAAACATTTGAAAACGGACCATTTTCCACATTTCTGAAGCATGACGTAATGGGGGGGTGTTATCTCTTTTGTCGAAAATCAGCCGTTTTTGCTCGAACATTAAATGCCTCCAAATGGTATTTAATTAACTTCCCGAGCCCCTGGAAGCATGAAAATCACTTTAAACATGCTAATTTTAGCTCTAACACTGATGATCCACCTACAAATGTGAACTGACGTTCAAAAATAAAACATTTGAAAACGGACCATTTTCCACATTTCTGAAGCATGACGTAATGGGGGGGTGTTATCTCTTTTGTCGAAAATCAGCCGTTTTTGCTCGAACATTAAATGCCTCCAAATGGTATTTAATTAACTTCCCGGGGTGAAGAAACCCTTTTTGAGAACTCAGAGTGAGTAAATTGGCCATTTTCATGCACTTTTAACCATTCCATAAATCTTGTGTTTTGGGCCCCTGGAAGCATGAAAATCACTTTAAACATGCTAATTTTAGCTCTAACACTGATGATCCACCTACAAATGTGAACTGACGTTCAAAAATAAAACATTTGAAAACTGACCATTTTCCACATTTCTGAAGCATGACGTAATGGGGGGGTGTTATCTCTTTTGTCGAAAATCAGCTGTTTTTGCTCGAACATTAAATGCCTCCATATGGTATTTAATTAACTTCCCGAGCCCCTGGAAGCATGAAAATCACTTTAAACATGCTAATTTTAGCTCTAACACTGATGATCCACCTACAAATGTGAACTGACGTTCAAAAATAAAATATTTGAAAACGGACCATTTTCCACATTTCTGAAGCATGACGTAATGGGGGGGTGTTATCTCTTTTGTCGAAAATCAGCCGTTTTTGCTCGAACATTAAATGCCTCCAAATGGTAATTATTTCACTTCCCGAGCCCCTGGAAGCATGAAAATCACTTTAAACATGCTAATTTTAGCTCTAACACTGATGATCCACCTACAAATGTGAACTGACGTTCAAAAATAAAACATTTGAAAACGGACCATTTTCCACATTTCTGAAGCATGACGTAATGGGGGGGTGTTATCTCTTTTGTCGAAAATCAGCCGTTTTTGCTCGAACATTAAATGCCTCCAAATGGTATTTATTTAACTTCTCGGGGTGAAGAAACCCTTTTTGAGAACTCAGAGTGAGTAAATTGGCCATTTTCATGCACTTTTAACCATTCCATAAATCTTGTGTTTTGGGCCCCTGGAAGCATGAAAATCACTTTAAACATGCTAATTTTAGCTCTAACACTGATGATCCACCTACAAATGTGAACTGACGTTCAAAAATAAAACATTTGAAAACGGACCATTTTCCACATTTCTGAAGCATGATGTAATGGGGGGGTGTTATCTCTTTTGTCGAAAATCAGCCGTTTTTGCTCGAACATTAAATGCCTCCAAATGGTATTTAATTAACTTCCCGAGCCCCTGGAAGCATGAAAATCACTTTAAACATGCTAATTTTAGCTCTAACACTTATGATCCACCTACAAATGTGAACTGACGTTCAAAAATAAAACATTTGAAAACGGACCATTTTCCACATTTCTGAAGCATGACGTAATGGGGGGGTGTTATCTCTTTTGTCGAAAATCAGCCGTTTTTGCTCGAACATTAAATGCCTCCAAATGGTATTTAATTAACTTCCCGGGGTGAAGAAACCCTTTTTGAGAACTCAGAGTGAGTAAATTGGCCATTTTCATGCACTTTTAACCATTCCATAAATCTTGTGTTTTAGGCCCCTGGAAGCATGAAAATCACTTTAAACATGCTAATTTTAGCTCTAACACTGATGATCCACCTACAAATGTGAACTGACGTTCAAAAATAAAACATTTGAAAACGGACCATTTTCCACATTTCTGAAGCATGACGTAATGGGGGGGTGTTATCTCTTTTGTCGAAAATCAGCCGTTTTTGCTCGAACATTAAATGCCTCCAAATGGTATTTATTTCACTTCCCGAGCCCCTGGAAGCATGAAAATCACTTTAAACATGCTAATTTTAGCTCTAACACTGATGATCCACCTACAAATGTGAATTGACGTTCAAAAATAAAACATTTGAAAACGGGCCATTTTCCACATTTCTGAAGCATGACGTAATGGGGGGGTGTTATCTCTTTTGTCGAAAATCAGCCGTTTTTGCTCGAACATTAAATGCCTCCAAATGGTATTTATTTCACTTCCCGAGCCCCTGGAAGCATGAAAATCACTTTAAACATGCTAATTTTAGCTCTAACACTGATGATCCACCTACAAATGTGAACTGACGTTCAAAAATAAAACATTTGAAAATGGACCATTTTCCACATTTCTGAAGCATGACGTAATGGGGGGGTGTTATCTCTTTTGTCGAAAATCAGCCGTTTTTGCTCGAACATTAAATGCCTCCAAATGGTATTTAATTAACTTCCTGAGCCCCTGGAAGCATGAAAATCACTTTAAACATGCTAATTTTAGCTCTAACACTGATGATCCACCTACAAATGTGAACTGACGTTCAAAAATAAAACATTTGAAAACGGACCATTTTCCACATTTCTGAAGCATGACGTAATGGGGGGGTGTTATCTCTTTTGTCGAAAATCAGCCGTTTTTGCTCGAACATTAAATGCCTCCAAATGGTATTTAATTAACTTCCCGAGCCCCTGGAAGCATGAAAATCACTTTAAACATGCTAATTTTAGCTCTAACACTGATGATCCACCTACAAATGTGAACTGACGTTCAAAAATAAAACATTTGAAAACGGACCATTTTCCACATTTCTGAAGCATGACGTAATGGGGGGGTGTTATCTCTTTTGTCGAAAATCAGCCGTTTTTGCTCGAACATTAAATGCCTCCAAATGGTATTTAATTAACTTCCTGGGGTGAAGAAACCCTTTTTGAGAACTCAGAGTGAGTAAATTGGCCATTTTCATGCACTTTTAACCATTCCATAAATCTTGTGTTTTGGGCCCCTGGAAGCATGAAAATCACTTTAAACATGCTAATTTTAGCTCTAACACTGATGATCCACCTACAAATGTGAACTGACGTTCAAAAATAAAACATTTGAAAACTGACCATTTTCCACATTTCTGAAGCATGACGTAATGGGGGGGTGTTATCTCTTTTGTCGAAAATCAGCTGTTTTTGCTCGAACATTAAATGCCTCCATATGGTATTTAATTAACTTCCCGAGCCCCTGGAAGCATGAAAATCACTTTAAACATGCTAATTTTAGCTCTAACACTGATGATCCACCTACAAATGTGAACTGACGTTCAAAAATAAAACATTTGAAAACGGACCATTTTCCACATTTCTGAAGCATGACGTAATGGGGGGGTGTTATCTCTTTTGTCGAAAATCAGCCGTTTTTGCTCGAACATTAAATGCCTCCAAATGGTAATTATTTCACTTCCCGAGCCCCTGGAAGCATGAAAATCACTTTAAACATGCTAATTTTAGCTCTAACACTGATGATCCACCTACAAATGTGAACTGACGTTCAAAAATAAAACATTTGAAAACGGACCATTTTCCACATTTCTGAAGCATGTCGTAATGGGGGGGTGTTATCTCTTTTGTCGAAAATCAGCCGTTTTTGCTCGAACATTAAATGCCTCCAAATGGTATTTAATTAACTTCCCGAGCCCCTGGAAGCATGAAAATCACTTTAAACATGCTAATTTTAGCTCTAACACTGATGATCCACCTACAAATGTGAACTGACGTTCAAAAATAAAACATTTGAAAACGGACCATTTTCCACATTTCTGAAGCATGACGTAATGGGGGGGTGTTATCTCTTTTGTCGAAAATCAGCCGTTTTTGCTCGAACATTAAATGCCTCCAAATGGTATTTATTTAACTTCTCGGGGTGAAGAAACCCTTTTTGAGAACTCAGAGTGAGTAAATTGGCCATTTTCATGCACTTTTAACCATTCCATAAATCTTGTGTTTTGGGCCCCTGGAAGCATGAAAATCATTTTAAACATGCTAATTTTAGCTCTAACACTGATGATCCACCTACAAATGTGAACTGACGTTCAAAAATAAAACATTTGAAAACGGACCATTTTCCACATTTCTGAAGCATGATGTAATGGGGGGGTGTTATCTCTTTTGTCGAAAATCAGCCGTTTTTGCTCGAACATTAAATGCCTCCAAATGGTATTTAATTAACTTCCCGAGCCCCTGGAAGCATGAAAATCACTTTAAACATGCTAATTTTAGCTCTAACACTGATGATCCACCTACAAATGTGAACTGACGTTCAAAAATAAAACATTTGAAAACGGACCATTTTCCACATTTCTGAAGCATGACGTAATGGGGGGGTGTTATCTCTTTTGTCGAAAATCAGCCGTTTTTGCTCGAACATTAAATGCCTCCAAATGGTATTTAATTAACTTCCCGGGGTGAAGAAACCCTTTTTGAGAACTCAGAGTGAGTAAATTGGCCATTTTCATGCACTTTTAACCATTCCATAAATCTTGTGTTTTAGGCCCCTGGAAGCATGAAAATCACTTTAAACATGCTAATTTTAGCTCTAACACTGATGATCCACCTACAAATGTGAACTGACGTTCAAAAATAAAACATTTGAAAACGGACCATTTTCCACATTTCTGAAGCATGACGTAATGGGGGGGTGTTATCTCTTTTGTCGAAAATCAGCCGTTTTTGCTCGAACATTAAATGCCTCCAAATGGTATTTATTTCACTTCCCGAGCCCCTGGAAGCATGAAAATCACTTTAAACATGCTAATTTTAGCTCTAACACTGATGATCCACCTACAAATGTGAACTGACGTTCAAAAATAAAACATTTGAAAACGGACCATTTTCCACATTTCTGATGCATGACGTAATGGGGGGGTGTTATCTCTTTTGTCGAAAATCAGCCGTTTTTGCTCGAACATTAAATGCCTCCAAATGGTATTTAATTAACTTCCCGAGCCCCTGGAAGCATGAAAATCACTTTAAACATGCTAATTTTAGCTCTAACACTGATGATCCACCTGCAAATGTGAATTGACGTTCAAAAATAAAACATTTGAAAACGGGCCATTTTCCACATTTCTGAAGCATGACGTAATGGGGGGGTGTTATCTCTTTTGTCGAAAATCAGCCGTTTTTGCTCGAACATTAAATGCCTCCAAATGGTATTTATTTCACTTCCCGAGCCCCTGGAAGCATGAAAATCACTTTAAACATGCTAATTTTAGCTCTAACACTGATGATCCACCTACAAATGTGAACTGACGTTCAAAAATAAAACATTTGAAAACGGACCATTTTCCACATTTCTGAAGCATGACGTAATGGGGGGGTGTTATCTCTTTTGTCGAAAATCAGCCGTTTTTGCTCGAACATTAAATGCCTCCAAATGGTATTTAATTAACTTCCTGAGCCCCTGGAAGCATGAAAATCACTTTAAACATGCTAATTTTAGCTCTAACACTGATGATCCACCTACAAATGTGAACTGACGTTCAAAAATAAAACATTTGAAAACGGACCATTTTCCACATTTCTGAAGCATGACGTAATGGGGGGGTGTTATCTCTTTTGTCGAAAATCAGCCGTTTTTGCTCGAACATTAAATGCCTCCAAATGGTATTTAATTAACTTCCCGAGCCCCTGGAAGCATGAAAATTACTTTAAACATGCTAATTTTAGCTCTAACACTGATGATCCACCTACAAATGTGAACTGACGTTCAAAAATAAAACATTTGAAAACGGACCATTTTCCACATTTCTGAAGCATGACGTAATGGGGGGGTGTTATCTCTTTTGTCGAAAATCAGCCGTTTTTGCTCGAACATTAAATGCCTCCAAATGGTATTTAATTAACTTCCCAGGTTGAAGAAACCCTTTTTGAGAACTCAGAGTGAGTAAATTGGCCATTTTCATGCACTTTTAACCATTCCATAAATCTTGTGTTTTGGGCCCCTGGAAGCATGAAAATCACTTTAAACATGCTAATTTTAGCTCTAACACTGATGATCCACCTACAAATGTGAACTGACGTTCAAAAATTAAACATTTGAAAACGGACCATTATCCACATTTCTGAAGCATGACGTAATGGGGGGGTGTTATCTCTTTTGTCGAAAATCAGCCGTTTTTGCTCGAACATTAAATGCCTCCAAATGGTATTTAATTAACTTCCCGAGCCCCTGGAAGCATGAAAATCACTTTAAACATGCTAATTTTAGCTCTAACACTGATGATCCACCTACAAATGTGAACTGACGTTCAAAAATAAAACATTTGAAAACGGACCATTTTCCACATTTCTGAAGCATGACGTAATGGGGGGGTGTTATCTCTTTTGTCGAAAATCAGCCGTTTTTGCTCGAACATTAAATGCCTCCAAATGGTATTTAATTAACTTCCCGGGGTGAAGAAACCCTTTTTGAGAACTCAGAGTGAGTAAATTGGCCATTTTCATGCACTTTTAACCATTCCATAAATCTTGTGTTTTGGGCCCCTGGAAGCATGAAAATCACTTTAAACATGCTAATTTTAGCTCTAACACTGATGATCCACCTACAAATGTGAACTGACGTTTAAAAATAAAACATTTGAAAACGGACCATTTTCCACATTTCTGAAGCATGACGTAATGGGGGGGTGTTATCTCTTTTGTCGAAAATCAGCCATTTTTGCTCGAACATTAAATGCCTCCAAATGGTATTTAATTAACTTCCCGAGCCCCTGGAAGCATGAAAATCACTTTAAACATGCTAATTTTAGCTCTAACACTGATGATCCACCTACAAATGTGAACTGACGTTCAAAAATAAAACATTTGAAAACGGACCATTTTCCACATTTCTGAAGCATGACGTAATGGGGGGGGTGTTATCTCTTTTGTCGAAAATCAGCCGTTTTTGCTCGAACATTAAATGCCTCCAAATGGTATTTATTTCACTTCCCGAGCCCATGGAAGCATGAAAATCACTTTAAACATGCTAATTTTAGCTCTAACACTGATGATCCACCTACAAATGTGAACTGACGTTCAAAAATAAAACATTTGAAAACGGACCATTTTCCACATTTCTGAAGCATGATGTAATGGGGGGGGTGTTATCTCTTTTGTCGAAAATCAGCCGTTTTTGCTCGAACATTAAATGCCTCCAAATGGTATTTATTTCACTTCCCGAGCCCCTGGAAGCATGAAAATCACTTTAAACATGCTAATTTTAGCTCTAACACTGATGATCCACCTACAAATGTGAACTGACGTTCAAAAATAAAACATTTGAAAACGGACCATTTTCCACATTTCTGAAGAATGACGTAATGGGGGGGTGTTATCTCTTTTGTCGAAAATCAGCCGTTTTTGCTCGAACATTAAATGCCTCCAAATGGTATTTAATTAACTTCCCGAGCCCCTGGAAGCATGAAAATCACTTTAAACATGCTAATTTTAGCTCTAACACTGATGATCCACCTACAAATGTGAACTGACGTTCAAAAATAAAACATTTGAAAACGGACCATTTTCCACATTTCTGAAGCATGACGTAATGGGGGGGTGTTATCTCTTTTGTCGAAAATCAGCCGTTTTTGCTCGAACATTAAATGCCTCCAAATGGTATTTAATTAACTTCCCGGGGTGAAGAAACCCTTTTTGAGAACTCAGAGTGAGTAAATTGGCCATTTTCATGCACTTTTAACCATTCCATAAATCTTGTGTTTTGGGCCCCTGGAAGCATGAAAATCACTTTAAACATGCTAATTTTAGCTCTAACACTGATGATCCACCTACAAATGTGAACTGACGTTTAAAAATAAAACATTTGAAAACGGACCATTTTCCACATTTCTGAAGCATGACGTAATGGGGGGGTGTTATCTCTTTTGTCGAAAATCAGCCGTTTTTGCTCGAACATTAAATGCCTCCAAATGGTATTTAATTAACTTCCCGAGCCCCTGGAAGCATGAAAATCACTTTAAACATGCTAATTTTAGCTCTAACACTGATGATCCACCTACAAATGTGAACTGACGTTCAAAAATAAAACATTTGAAGACGGACCATTTTCCACATTTCTGAAGCATGACGTAATGGGGGGGTGTTATCTCTTTTGTCGAAAATCAGCCGTTTTTGCTCGAACATTAAATGCCTCCAAATGGTATTTATTTCACTTCCCGAGCCCATGGAAGCATGAAAATCACTTTAAACATGCTAATTTTAGCTCTAACACTGATGATCCACCTACAAATGTGAACTGACGTTCAAAAATAAAACATTTGAAAACGGACCATTTTCCACATTTCTGAAGCATGACGTAATGGGGGGGGTGTTATCTCTTTTGTCGAAAATCAGCCGTTTTTGCTCGAACATTAAATGCCTCCAAATGGTATTTAATTAACTTCCCGGGGTGAAGAAACCCTTTTTGAGAACTCAGAGTGAGTAAATTGGCCATTTTCATGCACTTTTAACCATTCCTAAATCTTGTGTTTTGGGCCCCTGGAAGCATGAAAATCACTTTAAACATGCTAATTTTAGCTCTAACACTGATGATCCACCTACAAATGTGAACTGACGTTTAAAAATAAAACATTTGAAAACGGACCATTTTCCACATTTCTGAAGCATGACGTAATGGGGGGGTGTTATCTCTTTTGTCGAAAATCAGCCGTTTTTGCTCGAACATTAAATGCCTCCAAATGGTATTTAATTAACTTCCCGAGCCCCTGGAAGCATGAAAATCACTTTAAACATGCTAATTTTAGCTCTAACACTGATGATCCACCTACAAATGTGAACTGACGTTCAAAAATAAAACATTTGAAGACGGACCATTTTCCACATTTCTGAAGCATGACGTAATGGGGGGGTGTTATCTCTTTTGTCGAAAATCAGCCGTTTTTGCTCGAACATTAAATGCCTCCAAATGGTATTTATTTCACTTCCCGAGCCCATGGAAGCATGAAAATCACTTTAAACATGCTAATTTTAGCTCTAACACTGATGATCCACCTACAAATGTGAACTGACGTTCAAAAATAAAACATTTGAAAACGGACCATTTTCCACATTTCTGAAGCATGATGTAATGGGGGGGGTGTTATCTCTTTTGTCGAAAATCAGCCGTTTTTGCTCGAACATTAAATGCCTCCAAATGGTATTTATTTCACTTCCCGAGCCCCTGGAAGCATGAAAATCACTTTAAACATGCTAATTTTAGCTCTAACACTGATGATCCACCTACAAATGTGAACTGACGTTCAAAACTAAAACATTTGAAAACGGACCATTTTCCACATTTCTGAAGCATGACGTAATGGGGGGGTGTTATCTCTTTTGTCGAAAATCAGCCGTTTTTGCTCGAACATTAAATGCCTCCAAATGGTATTTAATTAACTTCCCGAGCCCCTGGAAGCATGAAAATCACTTTAAACATGCTAATTTTAGCTCTAACACTGATGATCCACCTACAAATGTGAACTGACGTTCAAAAATAAAACATTTGAAAACGGACCATTTTCCACATTTCTGAAGCATGACGTAATGGGGGGGTGTTATCTCTTTTGTCAAAAATCAGCCGTTTTTGCTCGAACATTAAATGCCTCCAAATGGTATTTAATTAACTTCCCGGGGTGAAGAAACCCTTTTTGAGAACTCAGAGTGAGTAAATTGGCCATTTTCATGCACTTTTAACCATTCCATAAATCTTGTGTTTTGGGCCCTTGGAAGCATGAAAATCACTTTAAACATGCTAATTTTAGCTCTAACACTGATGATCCACCTACAAATGTGAACTGACGTTCAAAAATAAAACATTTGAAAACGGACCATTTTCCACATTTCTGAAGCATGACGTAATGGGGGGGTGTTATCTCTTTTGTCGAAAATCAGCCGTTTTTGCTCGAACATTAAATGCCTCCAAATGGTATTTAATTAACTTCCCGAGCCCCTGGAAGCATGAAAATCACTTTAAACATGCTAATTTTAGCTCTAACACTGATGATCCACCTACAAATGTGAACTGACGTTCAAAAATAAAACATTTGAAAACGGACCATTTTCCACATTTCTGAAGCATGACGTAATGGGGGGGTGTTATCTCTTTTGTCGAAAATCAGCCGTTTTTGCTCGAACATTAAATGCCTCCAAATGGTATTTAATTAACTTCCCGAGACCCTGGAAGCATGAAAATCACTTTAAACATGCTAATTTTAGCTCTAACACTGATGATCCACCTACAAATGTGAACTGACGTTCAAAAATAAAACATTTGAAAACGGACCATTTTCCACATTTCTGAAGCATGACGTAATGGGGGGTGTTATCTCTTTTGTCGAAAATCAGCCGTTTTTGCTCGAACATTAAATGCCTCCAAATGGTATTTAATTAACTTCCCGAGCCCCTGGAAGCATGAAAATCACTTTAAACATGCTAATTTTAGCTCTAACACTGATGATCCACCTACAAATGTGAACTGACGTTCAAAAATAAAACATTTGAAAACTGACCATTTTCCACATTTCTGAAGCATGACGTAATGGGGGGTGTTATCTCTTTTGTCGAAAATCAGCCGTTTTTGCTCGAACATTAAATGCCTCCAAATGGTATTTATTTCACTTCCCGAGCCCCTGGAAGCATGAAAATCACTTTAAACATGCTAATTTTAGCTCTAACACTGATGATCCACCTACAAATGTGAACTGACGTTAAAAAATAAAACATTTGAAAACGGACCATTTTCCACATTTCTGAAGCATGACGTAATGGGGGGGTGTTATCTCTTTTGTCGAAAATCAGCCGTTTTTGCTTGAACATTAAATGCCTCCAAATGGTATTTAATTAACTTCCCGAGCCCCTGGAAGCATGAAAATCACTTTAAACATGCTAATTTTAGCTCTAACACTGATGATCCACCTACAAATGTGAACTGACGTTCAAAAATAAAACATTTGAAAACGGACCATTTTCCACATTTCTGAAGCATGACGTAATGGGGGGGTGTTATCTCTTTTGTCGAAAATCAGCCGTTTTTGCTCGAACATTAAATGCCTCCAAATGGTATTTAATTAACTTCCCGGGGTGAAGAAACCCTTTTTGAGAACTCAGAGTGAGTAAATTGGCCATTTTCATGCACTTTTAACCATTCCATAAATCTTGTGTTTTGGGCCCCTGAAAGCATGAAAATCACTTAAACATGCTAATTTTAGCTCTAACACTGATGATCCACCTACAAATGTGAACTGACGTTTAAAAATAAAACATTTGAAAACGGACCATTTTCCACATTTCTGAAGCATGACGTAATGGGGGGGTGTTATCTCTTTTGTCGAAAATCAGCCATTTTTGCTCGAACATTAAATGCCTCCAAATGGTATTTAATTAACTTCCCGAGCCCCTGGAAGCATGAAAATCACTTTAAACATGCTAATTTTAGCTCTAACACTGATGATCCACCTACAAATGTGAACTGACGTTCAAAAATAAAACATTTGAAAACGGACCATTTTCCACATTTCTGAAGCATGACGTAATGGGGGGGTGTTATCTCTTTTGTCGAAAATCAGCCGTTTTTGCTCGAACATTAAATGCCTCCAAATGGTAATTATTTCACTTCCCGAGCCCCTGGAAGCATGAAAATCACTTTAAACATGCTAATTTTAGCTCTAACACTGATGATCCACCTACAAATGTGAACTGACGTTCAAAAATAAAACATTTGAAAACGGACCATTTTCCACATTTCTGAAGCATGTCGTAATGGGGGGGTGTTATCTCTTTTGTCGAAAATCAGCCATTTTTGCTCGAACATTAAATGCCTCCAAATGGTATTTAATTAACTTCCCGAGCCCCTGGAAGCATGAAAATCATTTTAAACATGCTAATTTTAGCTCTAACACTGATGATCCACCTACAAATGTGAACTGACGTTCAAAAATAAAACATTTGAAAACGGACCATTTTCCACATTTCTGAAGCATGACGTAATGGGGGGTGTTATCTCTTTTGTCGAAAATCAGCCGTTTTTGCTCGAACATTAAATGCCTCCAAATGGTATTTAATTAACTTCCCGAGCCCCTGGAAGCATGAAAATCACTTTAAACATGCTAATTTTAGCTCTAACACTGATGATCCACCTACAAATGTGAACTGACGTTCAAAAATAAAACATTTGAAAACTGACCATTTTCCACATTTCTGAAGCATGACGTAATGGGGGGGTGTTATCTCTTTTGTCGAAAATCAGCCGTTTTTGCTCGAACATTAAATGCCTCCAAATGGTATTTAATTAACTTCCCGAGCCCCTGGAAGCATGAAAATCACTTTAAACATGCTAATTTGAGCTCTAACACTGATGATCCACCTACAAATGTGAACTGACGTTCAAAAATAAAACATTTGAAAACGGACCATTTTCCACATTTCTGAAGCATGACGTAATGGGGGGGTGTTATCTCTTTTGTCGAAAATCAGCCGTTTTTGCTCGAACATTAAATGCCTCCAAATGGTATTTATTTCACTTCCCGGGGTGAAGAAACCCTTTTTGAGAACTCAGAGTGAGTAAATTGGCCATTTTCATGCACTTTTAACCATTCCATAAATCTTGTGTTTTGGGCCCCTGGAAGCATGAAAATCACTTTAAACATGCTAATTTTAGCTCTAACACTGATGATCCACCTACAAATGTGAACTGACGTTCAAAAATAAAACATTTGAAAACGGACCATTTTCCACATTTCTGAAGCATGACGTAATGGGGGGTGTTATCTCTTTTGTCGAAAATCAGCCGTTTTTGCTCGAACATTAAATGCCTCCAAATGGTATTTATTTCACTTCCCGAGCCCCTGGAAGCATGAAAATCACTTTAAACATGCTAATTTTAGCTCTAACACTGATGATCCACCTACAAATGTGAACTGACGTTCAAAAATAAAACATTTGAAAACGGACCATTTTCCACATTTCTGAAGCATGACGTAATGGGGGGGTGTTATCTCTTTTGTCGAAAATCAGCCGTTTTTGCTCGAACATTAAATGCCTCCAAATGGTATTTAATTAACTTCCCGGGGTGAAGAAACCCTTTTTGAGAACTCAGAGTGAGTAAATTGGCCATTTTCATGCACTTTTAACCATTCCATAAATCTTGTGTTTTGGGCCCCTGGAAGCATGAAAATCACTTTAAACATGCTAATTTTAGCTCTAACACTGATGATCCACCTACAAATGTGAACTGACGTTCAAAAATAAAACATTTGAAAACGGACCATTTTCCACATTTCTGAAGCATGACGTAATGGGGGGGTGTTATCTCTTTTGTCGAAAATCAGCCGTTTTTGCTCGAACATTAAATGCCTCCAAATGGTATTTAATTAACTTCCCGAGCCCCTGGAAGCATGAAAATCACTTTAAACATGCTAATTTTAGCTCTAACACTGATGATCCACCTACAAATGTGAACTGACGTTCAAAAATAAAACATTTGAAAACGGACCATTTTCCACATTTCTGAAGCATGACGTAATGGGGGGGTGTTATCTCTTTTGTCGAAAATCAGCCGTTTTTGCTCGAACATTAAATGCCTCCAAATGGTATTTAATTAACTTCCCGGGGTGAAGAAACCCTTTTTGAGAACTCAGAGTGAGTAAATTGGCCATTTTCATGCACTTTTAACCATTCCATAAATCTTGTTTTTTGGGCCCCTGGAAGCATGAAAATCACTTTAAACATGCTAATTTTAGCTCTAACACTGATGATCCACCTACAAATGTGAACTGACGTTCAAAAATAAAACATTTGAAAACGGACCATTTTCCACATTTCTGAAGCATGACGTAATGGGGGGGTGTTATCTCTTTTGTCGAAAATCAGCCGTTTTTGCTCGAACATTAAATGCCTCCAAATGGTATTTAATTAACTTCCCGAGCCCCTGGAAGCATGAAAATCACTTTAAACATGCTAATTTTAGCTCTAACACTGATGATCCACCTACAAACGTGAACTGACGTTCAAAAATAAAACATTTGAAAACGGACCATTTTCCACATTTCTGAAGCATGACGTAATGGGGGGGTGTTATCTCTTTTGTCGAAAATCAGCCGTTTTTGCTCGAACATTAAATGCCTCCAAATGGTATTTAATTAACTTCCCGAGCCCCTGGAAGCATGAAAATCACTTTAAACATGCTAATTTTAGCTCTAACATTGATGATCCACCTACAAATGTGAACTGACGTTCAAAAATAAAACATTTGAAAACGGACCATTTTCCACATTTCTGAAGCATGACGTAATGGGGGGGTGTTATCTCTTTAGTCGAAAATCAGCCGTTTTTGCTCGAACATTAAATGCCTCCAAATGGTATTTAATTAACTTCCCGGGGTGAAAAAACCCTTTTTGAGAACTCAGAGTGAGTAAATTGGCCATTTTCATGCACTTTTAACCATTCCATAAATCTTGTGTTTTGGGCTCCTGGAAGCATGAAAATCACTTTAAACATGCTAATTTTAGCTCTAACACTGATGATCCACCTACAAATGTGAACTGACGTTCAAAAATAAAACATTTGAAAACGGACCATTTTCCACATTTCTGAAGCATGACGTAATGGGGGGGTGTTATCTCTTTTGTCGAAAATCAGCCGTTTTTGCTCGAACATTAAATGCCTCCAAATGGTATTTAATTAACTTCCCGAGCCCCTGGAAGCATGAAAATCACTTTAAACATGCTAATTTTAGCTCTAACACTGATGATCCACCTACAAATGTGAACTGACGTTCAAAAATAAAACATTTGAAAACGGACCATTTTCCACATTTCTGAAGCATGACGTAATGGGGGGGTGTTATCTCTTTTGTCGAAAATCAGCCGTTTTTGCTCGAACATTAAATGCCTCCAAATGGTATTTAATTAACTTCCCGGGGTGAAGAAACCCTTTTTGAGAACTCAGAGTGAGTAAATTGGCCATTTTCATGCACTTTTAACCATTCCATAAATCTTGTGTTTTGGGCCCCTGGAAGCATGAAAATCACTTTAAACATGCTAATTTTAGCTCTAACACTGATGATCCACCTACAAATGTGAACTGACGTTCAAAAATAAAACATTTGAAAACTGACCATTTTCCACATTTCTGAAGCATGACGTAATGGGGGGGTGTTATCTCTTTTGTCGAAAATCAGCTGTTTTTGCTCGAACATTAAATGCCTCCATATGGTATTTAATTAACTTCCCGAGCCCCTGGAAGCATGAAAATCACTTTAAACATGCTAATTTTAGCTCTAACACTGATGATCCACCTACAAATGTGAACTGACGTTCAAAAATAAAACATTTGAAAACGGACCATTTTCCACATTTCTGAAGCATGACGTAATGGGGGGGTGTTATCTCTTTTGTCGAAAATCAGCCGTTTTTGCTCGAACATTAAATGCCTCCAAATGGTAATTATTTCACTTCCCGAGCCCCTGGAAGCATGAAAATCACTTTAAACATGCTAATTTTAGCTCTAACACTGATGATCCACCTACAAATGTGAACTGACGTTCAAAAATAAAACATTTGAAAACGGACCATTTTCCACATTTCTGAAGCATGTCGTAATGGGGGGGTGTTATCTCTTTTGTCGAAAATCAGCCGTTTTTGCTCGAACATTAAATGCCTCCAAATGGTATTTAATTAACTTCCCGAGCCCCTGGAAGCATGAAAATCACTTTAAACATGCTAATTTTAGCTCTAACACTGATGATCCACCTACAAATGTGAACTGACGTTCAAAAATAAAACATTTGAAAACGGACCATTTTCCACATTTCTGAAGCATGACGTAATGGGGGGGTGTTATCTCTTTTGTCGAAAATCAGCCGTTTTTGCTCGAACATTAAATGCCTCCAAATGGTATTTATTTAACTTCTCGGGGTGAAGAAACCCTTTTTGAGAACTCAGAGTGAGTAAATTGGCCATTTTCATGCACTTTTAACCATTCCATAAATCTTGTGTTTTGGGCCCCTGGAAGCATGAAAATCACTTTAAACATGCTAATTTTAGCTCTAACACTGATGATCCACCTACAAATGTGAACTGACGTTCAAAAATAAAACATTTGAAAACGGACCATTTTCCACATTTCTGAAGCATGATGTAATGGGGGGGTGTTATCTCTTTTGTCGAAAATCAGCCGTTTTTGCTCGAACATTAAATGCCTCCAAATGGTATTTAATTAACTTCCCGAGCCCCTGGAAGCATGAAAATCACTTTAAACATGCTAATTTTAGCTCTAACACTGATGATCCACCTACAAATGTGAACTGACGTTCAAAAATAAAACATTTGAAAACGGACCATTTTCCACATTTCTGAAGCATGACGTAATGGGGGGGTGTTATCTCTTTTGTCGAAAATCAGCCGTTTTTGCTCGAACATTAAATGCCTCCAAATGGTATTTAATTAACTTCCCGGGGTGAAGAGACCCTTTTTGAGAACTCAGAGTGAGTAAATTGGCCATTTTCATGCACTTTTAACCATTCCATAAATCTTGTGTTTTAGGCCCCTGGAAGCATGAAAATCACTTTAAACATGCTAATTTTAGCTCTAACACTGATGATCCACCTACAAATGTGAACTGACGTTCAAAAATAAAACATTTGAAAACGGACCATTTTCCACATTTCTGAAGCATGACGTAATGGGGGGGTGTTATCTCTTTTGTCGAAAATCAGCCGTTTTTGCTCGAACATTAAATGCCTCCAAATGGTATTTAATTAACTTCCCGGGGTGAAGAAACCCTTTTTGAGAACTCAGAGTGAGTAAATTGGCCATTTTCATGCACTTTTAACCATTCCATAAATCTTGTGTTTTGGGCCCCTGGAAGCATGAAAATCACTTTAAACATGCTAATTTTAGCTCTAACACTGATGATCCACCTACAAATGTGAACTGACGTTCAAAAATAAAACATTTGAAAACTGACCATTTTCCACATTTCTGAAGCATGACGTAATGGGGGGGTGTTATCTCTTTTGTCGAAAATCAGCTGTTTTTGCTCGAACATTAAATGCCTCCATATGGTATTTAATTAACTTCCCGAGCCCCTGGAAGCATGAAAATCACTTTAAACATGCTAATTTTAGCTCTAACACTGATGATCCACCTACAAATGTGAACTGACGTTCAAAAATAAAACATTTGAAAACGGACCATTTTCCACATTTCTGAAGCATGACGTAATGGGGGGGTGTTATCTCTTTTGTCGAAAATCAGCCGTTTTTGCTCGAACATTAAATGCCTCCAAATGGTAATTATTTCACTTCCCGAGCCCCTGGAAGCATGAAAATCACTTTAAACATGCTAATTTTAGCTCTAACACTGATGATCCACCTACAAATGTGAACTGACGTTCAAAAATAAAACATTTGAAAACGGACCATTTTCCACATTTCTGAAGCATGTCGTAATGGGGGGGTGTTATCTCTTTTGTCGAAAATCAGCCGTTTTTGCTCGAACATTAAATGCCTCCAAATGGTATTTAATTAACTTCCCGAGCCCCTGGAAGCATGAAAATCACTTTAAACATGCTAATTTTAGCTCTAACACTGATGATCCACCTACAAATGTGAACTGACGTTCAAAAATAAAACATTTGAAAACGGACCATTTTCCACATTTCTGAAGCATGACGTAATGGGGGGGTGTTATCTCTTTTGTCGAAAATCAGCCGTTTTTGCTCGAACATTAAATGCCTCCAAATGGTATTTATTTAACTTCTCGGGGTGAAGAAACCCTTTTTGAGAACTCAGAGTGAGTAAATTGGCCATTTTCATGCACTTTTAACCATTCCATAAATCTTGTGTTTTGGGCCCCTGGAAGCATGAAAATCACTTTAAACATGCTAATTTTAGCTCTAACACTGATGATCCACCTACAAATGTGAACTGACGTTCAAAAATAAAACATTTGAAAACGGACCATTTTCCACATTTCTGAAGCATGATGTAATGGGGGGGTGTTATCTCTTTTGTCGAAAATCAGCCGTTTTTGCTCGAACATTAAATGCCTCCAAATGGTATTTAATTAACTTCCCGAGCCCCTGGAAGCATGAAAATCACTTTAAACATGCTAATTTTAGCTCTAACACTGATGATCCACCTACAAATGTGAACTGACGTTCAAAAATAAAACATTTGAAAACGGACCATTTTCCACATTTCTGAAGCATGACGTAATGGGGGGGTGTTATCTCTTTTGTCGAAAATCAGCCGTTTTTGCTCGAACATTAAATGCCTCCAAATGGTATTTAATTAACTTCCCGGGGTGAAGAGACCCTTTTTGAGAACTCAGAGTGAGTAAATTGGCCATTTTCATGCACTTTTAACCATTCCATAAATCTTGTGTTTTAGGCCCCTGGAAGCATGAAAATCACTTTAAACATGCTAATTTTAGCTCTAACACTGATGATCCACCTACAAATGTGAACTGACGTTCAAAAATAAAACATTTGAAAACGGACCATTTTCCACATTTCTGAAGCATGACGTAATGGGGGGGTGTTATCTCTTTTGTCGAAAATCAGCCGTTTTTGCTCGAACATTAAATGCCTCCAAATGGTATTTATTTCACTTCCCGAGCCCCTGGAAGCATGAAAATCACTTTAAACATGCTAATTTTAGCTCTAACACTGATGATCCACCTACAAATGTGAACTGACGTTCAAAAATAAAACATTTGAAAACGGACCATTTTCCACATTTCTGATGCATGACGTAATGGGGGGGTGTTATCTCTTTTGTCGAAAATCAGCCGTTTTTGCTCGAACATTAAATGCCTCCAAATGGTATTTAATTAACTTCCCGAGCCCCTGGAAGCATGAAAATCACTTTAAACATGCTAATTTTAGCTCTAACACTGATGATCCACCTGCAAATGTGAATTGACGTTCAAAAATACAACATTTGAAAACGGGCCATTTTCCACATTTCTGAAGCATGACGTAATGGGGGGGTGTTATCTCTTTTGTCGAAAATCAGCCGTTTTTGCTCGAACATTAAATGCCTCCAAATGGTATTTATTTCACTTCCCGAGCCCCTGGAAGCATGAAAATCACTTTAAACATGCTAATTTTAGCTCTAACACTGATGATCCACCTACAAATGTGAACTGACGTTCAAAAATAAAACATTTGAAAACGGACCATTTTCCACATTTCTGAAGCATGACGTAATGGGGGGGTGTTATCTCTTTTGTCGAAAATCAGCCGTTTTTGCTCGAACATTAAATGCCTCCAAATGGTATTTAATTAACTTCCTGAGCCCCTGGAAGCATGAAAATCACTTTAAACATGCTAATTTTAGCTCTAACACTGATGATCCACCTACAAATGTGAACTGACGTTCAAAAATAAAACATTTGAAAACGGACCATTTTCGACATTTCTGAAGCATGACGTAATGGGGGGGTGTTATCTCTTTTGTCGAAAATCAGCCGTTTTTGCTCGAACATTAAATGCCTCCAAATGGTATTTAATTAACTTCCCGAGCCCCTGGAAGCATGAAAATCACTTTAAACATGCTAATTTTAGCTCTAACACTGATGATCCACCTACAAATGTGAACTGACGTTCAAAAATAAAACATTTGAAAACGGACCATTTTCCACATTTCTGAAGCATGACGTAATGGGGGGGTGTTATCTCTTTTGTCGAAAATCAGCCGTTTTTGCTCGAACATTAAATGCCTCCAAATGGTATTTAATTAACTTCCCGGGGTGAAGAAACCCTTTTTGAGAACTCAGAGTGAGTAAATTGGCCATTTTCATGCACTTTTAACCATTCCATAAATCTTGTGTTTTGGGCCCCTGGAAGCATGAAAATCACTTTAAACATGCTAATTTTAGCTCTAACACTGATGATCCACCTACAAATGTGAACTGACGTTCAAAAATAAAACATTTGAAAACTGACCATTTTCCACATTTCTGAAGCATGACGTAATGGGGGGGTGTTATCTCTTTTGTCGAAAATCAGCTGTTTTTGCTCGAACATTAAATGCCTCCATATGGTATTTAATTAACTTCCCGAGCCCCTGGAAGCATGAAAATCACTTTAAACATGCTAATTTTAGCTCTAACACTGATGATCCACCTACAAATGTGAACTGACGTTCAAAAATAAAACATTTGAAAACGGACCATTTTCCACATTTCTGAAGCATGACGTAATGGGGGGGTGTTATCTCTTTTGTCGAAAATCAGCCGTTTTTGCTCGAACATTAAATGCCTCCAAATGGTAATTATTTCACTTCCCGAGCCCCTGGAAGCATGAAAATCACTTTAAACATGCTAATTTTAGCTCTAACACTGATGATCCACCTACAAATGTGAACTGACGTTCAAAAATAAAACATTTGAAAACGGACCATTTTCCACATTTCTGAAGCATGTCGTAATGGGGGGGTGTTATCTCTTTTGTCGAAAATCAGCCGTTTTTGCTCGAACATTAAATGCCTCCAAATGGTATTTAATTAACTTCCCGAGCCCCTGGAAGCATGAAAATCACTTTAAACATGCTAATTTTAGCTCTAACACTGATGATCCACCTACAAATGTGAACTGACGTTCAAAAATAAAACATTTGAAACCGGACCATTTTCCACATTTCTGAAGCATGACGTAATGGGGGGGTGTTATCTCTTTTGTCGAAAATCAGCCGTTTTTGCTCGAACATTAAATGCCTCCAAATGGTATTTATTTAACTTCTCGGGGTGAAGAAACCCTTTTTGAGAACTCAGAGTGAGTAAATTGGCCATTTTCATGCACTTTTAACCATTCCATAAATCTTGTGTTTTGGGCCCCTGGAAGCATGAAAATCACTTTAAACATGCTAATTTTAGCTCTAACACTGATGATCCACCTACAAATGTGAACTGACGTTCAAAAATAAAACATTTGAAAACGGACCATTTTCCACATTTCTGAAGCATGATGTAATGGGGGGGTGTTATCTCTTTTGTCGAAAATCAGCCGTTTTTGCTCGAACATTAAATGCCTCCAAATGGTATTTAATTAACTTCCCGAGCCCCTGGAAGCATGAAAATCACTTTAAACATGCTAATTTTAGCTCTAACACTGATGATCCACCTACAAATGTGAACTGACGTTCAAAAATAAAACATTTGAAAACGGACCATTTTCCACATTTCTGAAGCATGACGTAATGGGGGGGTGTTATCTCTTTTGTCGAAAATCAGCCGTTTTTGCTCGAACATTAAATGCCTCCAAATGGTATTTAATTAACTTCCCGGGGTGAAGAAACCCTTTTTGAGAACTCAGAGTGAGTAAATTGGCCATTTTCATGCACTTTTAACCATTCCATAAATCTTGTGTTTTAGGCCCCTGGAAGCATGAAAATCACTTTAAACATGCTAATTTTAGCTCTAACACTGATGATCCACCTACAAATGTGAACTGACGTTCAAAAATAAAACATTTGAAAACGGACCATTTTCCACATTTCTGAAGCATGACGTAATGGGGGGGTGTTATCTCTTTTGTCGAAAATCAGCCGTTTTTGCTCGAACATTAAATGCCTCCAAATGGTATTTATTTCACTTCCCGAGCCCCTGGAAGCATGAAAATCACTTTAAACATGCTAATTTTAGCTCTAACACTGATGATCCACCTACAAATGTGAACTGACGTTCAAAAATAAAACATTTGAAAACGGACCATTTTCCACATTTCTGATGCATGACGTAATGGGGGGGTGTTATCTCTTTTGTCGAAAATCAGCCGTTTTTGCTCGAACATTAAATGCCTCCAAATGGTATTTAATTAACTTCCCGAGCCCCTGGAAGCATGAAAATCACTTTAAACATGCTAATTTTAGCTCTAACACTGATGATCCACCTGCAAATGTGAATTGACGTTCAAAAATAAAACATTTGAAAACGGGCCATTTTCCACATTTCTGAAGCATGACGTAATGGGGGGGTGTTATCTCTTTTGTCGAAAATCAGCCGTTTTTGCTCGAACATTAAATGCCTCCAAATGGTATTTATTTCACTTCCCGAGCCCCTGGAAGCATGAAAATCACTTTAAACATGCTAATTTTAGCTCTAACACTGATGATCCACCTACAAATGTGAACTGACGTTCAAAAATAAAACATTTGAAAACAGACCATTTTCCACATTTCTGAAGCATGACGTAATGGGGGGGTGTTATCTCTTTTGTCGAAAATCAGCCGTTTTTGCTCGAACATTAAATGCCTCCAAATGGTATTTAATTAACTTCCTGAGCCCCTGGAAGCATGAAAATCACTTTAAACATGCTAATTTTAGCTCTAACACTGATGATCCACCTACAAATGTGAACTGACGTTCAAAAATAAAACATTTGAAAACGGACCATTTTCCACATTTCTGAAGCATGACGTAATGGGGGGTGTTATCACTTTTGTCGAAAATCAGCCGTTTTTGCTCGAACATTAAATGCCTCCAAATGGTATTTAATTAACTTCCCGAGCCCCTGGAAGCATGAAAATCACTTTAAACATGCTAATTTTAGCTCTAACACTGATGATCCACCTACAAATGTGAACTGACGTTCAAAAATAAAACATTTGAAAACGGACCATTTTCCACATTTCTGAAGCATGACGTAATGGGGGGGTGTTATCTCTTTTGTCGAAAATCAGCCGTTTTTGCTCGAACATTAAATGCCTCCAAATGGTATTTAATTAACTTCCCGGGGTGAAGAAACCCTTTTTGAGAACTCAGAGTGAGTAAATTGGCCATTTTCATGCACTTTTAACCATTCCATAAATCTTGTGTTTTGGGCCCCTGGAAGCATGAAAATCACTTTAAACATGCTAATTTTAGCTCTAACACTGATGATCCACCTACAAATGTGAACTGACGTTCAAAAATAAAACATTTGAAAACTGACCATTTTCCACATTTCTGAAGCATGACGTAATGGGGGGGTGTTATCTCTTTTGTCGAAAATCAGCTGTTTTTGCTCGAACATTAAATGCCTCCATATGGTATTTAATTAACTTCCCGAGCCCCTGGAAGCATGAAAATCACTTTAAACATGCTAATTTTAGCTCTAACACTGATGATCCACCTACAAATGTGAACTGACGTTCAAAAATAAAACATTTGAAAACGGACCATTTTCCACATTTCTGAAGCATGACGTAATGGGGGGGTGTTATCTCTTTTGTCGAAAATCAGCCGTTTTTGCTCGAACATTAAATGCCTCCAAATGGTAATTATTTCACTTCCCGAGCCCCTGGAAGCATGAAAATCACTTTAAACATGCTAATTTTAGCTCTAACACTGATGATCCACCTACAAATGTGAACTGACGTTCAAAAATAAAACATTTGAAAACGGACCATTTTCCACATTTCTGAAGCATGTCGTAATGGGGGGGTGTTATCTCTTTTGTCGAAAATCAGCCGTTTTTGCTCGAACATTAAATGCCTCCAAATGGTATTTAATTAACTTCCCGAGCCCCTGGAAGCATGAAAATCACTTTAAACATGCTAATTTTAGCTCTAACACTGATGATCCACCTACAAATGTGAACTGACGTTCAAAAATAAAACATTTGAAACCGGACCATTTTCCACATTTCTGAAGCATGACGTAATGGGGGGGTGTTATCTCTTTTGTCGAAAATCAGCCGTTTTTGCTCGAACATTAAATGCCTCCAAATGGTATTTATTTAACTTCTCGGGGTGAAGAAACCCTTTTTGAGAACTCAGAGTGAGTAAATTGGCCATTTTCATGCACTTTTAACCATTCCATAAATCTTGTGTTTTGGGCCCCTGGAAGCATGAAAATCACTTTAAACATGCTAATTTTAGCTCTAACACTGATGATCCACCTGCAAATGTGAATTGACGTTCAAAAATAAAACATTTGAAAACGGGCCATTTTCCACATTTCTGAAGCATGACGTAATGGGGGGGTGTTATCTCTTTTGTCGAAAATCAGCCGTTTTTGCTCGAACATTAAATGCCTCCAAATGGTATTTATTTCACTTCCCGAGCCCCTGGAAGCATGAAAATCACTTTAAACATGCTAATTTTAGCTCTAACACTGATGATCCACCTACAAATGTGAACTGACGTTCAAAAATAAAACATTTGAAAACAGACCATTTTCCACATTTCTGAAGCATGACGTAATGGGGGGGTGTTATCTCTTTTGTCGAAAATCAGCCGTTTTTGCTCGAACATTAAATGCCTCCAAATGGTATTTAATTAACTTCCTGAGCCCCTGGAAGCATGAAAATCACTTTAAACATGCTAATTTTAGCTCTAACACTGATGATCCACCTACAAATGTGAACTGACGTTCAAAAATAAAACATTTGAAAACGGACCATTTTCCACATTTCTGAAGCATGACGTAATGGGGGGTGTTATCACTTTTGTCGAAAATCAGCCGTTTTTGCTCGAACATTAAATGCCTCCAAATGGTATTTAATTAACTTCCCGAGCCCCTGGAAGCATGAAAATCACTTTAAACATGCTAATTTTAGCTCTAACACTGATGATCCACCTACAAATGTGAACTGACGTTCAAAAATAAAACATTTGAAAACGGACCATTTTCCACATTTCTGAAGCATGACGTAATGGGGGGGGTGTTATCTCTTTTGTCGAAAATCAGCCGTTTTTGCTCGAACATTAAATGCCTCCAAATGGTATTTAATTAACTTCCCAGGTTGAAGAAACCCTTTTTGAGAACTCAGAGTGAGTAAATTGGCCATTTTCATGCACTTTTAACCATTCCATAAATCTTGTGTTTTGGGCCCCTGGAAGCATGAAAATCACTTTAAACATGCTAATTTTAGCTCTAACACTGATGATCCACCTACAAATGTGAACTGACGTTCAAAAATTAAACATTTGAAAACGGACCATTATCCACATTTCTGAAGCATGACGTAATGGGGGGGTGTTATCTCTTTTGTCGAAAATCAGCCGTTTTTGCTCGAACATTAAATGCCTCCAAATGGTATTTAATTAACTTCCCGAGCCCCTGGAAGCATGAAAATCACTTTAAACATGCTAATTTTAGCTCTAACACTGATGATCCACCTACAAATGTGAACTGACGTTCAAAAATAAAACATTTGAAAACGGACCATTTTCCACATTTCTGAAGCATGACGTAATGGGGGGGTGTTATCTCTTTTGTCGAAAATCAGCCGTTTTTGCTCGAACATTAAATGCCTCCAAATGGTATTTAATTAACTTCCCGGGGTGAAGAAACCCTTTTTGAGAACTCAGAGTGAGTAAATTGGCCATTTTCATGCACTTTTAACCATTCCATAAATCTTGTGTTTTGGGCCCCTGGAAGCATGAAAATCACTTTAAACATGCTAATTTTAGCTCTAACACTGATGATCCACCTACAAATGTGAACTGACGTTTAAAAATAAAACATTTGAAAACGGACCATTTTCCACATTTCTGAAGCATGACGTAATGGGGGGGTGTTATCTCTTTTGTCGAAAATCAGCCATTTTTGCTCGAACATTAAATGCCTCCAAATGGTATTTAATTAACTTCCCGAGCCCCTGGAAGCATGAAAATCACTTTAAACATGCTAATTTTAGCTCTAACACTGATGATCCACCTACAAATGTGAACTGACGTTCAAAAATAAAACATTTGAAAACGGACCATTTTCCACATTTCTGAAGCATGACGTAATGGGGGGGGTGTTATCTCTTTTGTCGAAAATCAGCCGTTTTTGCTCGAACATTAAATGCCTCCAAATGGTATTTATTTCACTTCCCGAGCCCATGGAAGCATGAAAATCACTTTAAACATGCTAATTTTAGCTCTAACACTGATGATCCACCTACAAATGTGAACTGACGTTCAAAAATAAAACATTTGAAAACGGACCATTTTCCACATTTCTGAAGCATGATGTAATGGGGGGGGTGTTATCTCTTTTGTCGAAAATCAGCCGTTTTTGCTCGAACATTAAATGCCTCCAAATGGTATTTATTTCACTTCCCGAGCCCCTGGAAGCATGAAAATCACTTTAAACATGCTAATTTTAGCTCTAACACTGATGATCCACCTACAAATGTGAACTGACGTTCAAAAATAAAACATTTGAAAACGGACCATTTTCCACATTTCTGAAGCATGACGTAATGGGGGGGTGTTATCTCTTTTGTCGAAAATCAGCCGTTTTTGCTCGAACATTAAATGCCTCCAAATGGTATTTAATTAACTTCCCGGGGTGAAGAGACCCTTTTTGAGAACTCAGAGTGAGTAAATTGGCCATTTTCATGCACTTTTAACCATTCCATAAATCTTGTGTTTTAGGCCCCTGGAAGCATGAAAATCACTTTAAACATGCTAATTTTAGCTCTAACACTGATGATCCACCTACAAATGTGAACTGACGTTCAAAAATAAAACATTTGAAAACGGACCATTTTCCACATTTCTGAAGCATGACGTAATGGGGGGGTGTTATCTCTTTTGTCGAAAATCAGCCGTTTTTGCTCGAACATTAAATGCCTCCAAATGGTATTTATTTCACTTCCCGAGCCCCTGGAAGCATGAAAATCACTTTAAACATGCTAATTTTAGCTCTAACACTGATGATCCACCTACAAATGTGAACTGACGTTCAAAAATAAAACATTTGAAAACGGACCATTTTCCACATTTCTGATGCATGACGTAATGGGGGGGTGTTATCTCTTTTGTCGAAAATCAGCCGTTTTTGCTTGAACATTAAATGCCTCCAAATGGTATTTAATTAACTTCCCGAGCCCCTGGAAGCATGAAAATCACTTTAAACATGCTAATTTTAGCTCTAACACTGATGATCCACCTGCAAATGTGAATTGACGTTCAAAAATAAAACATTTGAAAACGGGCCATTTTCCACATTTCTGAAGCATGACGTAATGGGGGGGTGTTATCTCTTTTGTCGAAAATCAGCCGTTTTTGCTCGAACATTAAATGCCTCCAAATGGTATTTATTTCACTTCCCGAGCCCCTGGAAGCATGAAAATCACTTTAAACATGCTAATTTTAGCTCTAACACTGATGATCCACCTACAAATGTGAACTGACGTTCAAAAATAAAACATTTGAAAACGGACCATTTTCCACATTTTTGAAGCATGACGTAATGGGGGGGTGTTATCTCTTTTGTCGAAAATCAGCCGTTTTTGCTCGAACATTAAATGCCTCCAAATGGTATTTAATTAACTTCCCGAGCCCCTGGAAGCATGAAAATCACTTTAAACATGCTAATTTTAGCTCTAACACTGATGATCCACCTACAAATGTGAACTGACGTTCAAAAATAAAACATTTGAAAACGGACCATTTTCCACATTTCTGAAGCATGACGTAATGGGGGGTGTTATCACTTTTGTCGAAAATCAGCCGTTTTTGCTCGAACATTAAATGCCTCCAAATGGTATTTAATTAACTTCCCGAGCCCCTGGAAGCATGAAAATCACTTTAAACATGCTAATTTTAGCTCTAACACTGATGATCCACCTACAAATGTGAACTGACGTTCAAAAATAAAACATTTGAAAACGGACCATTTTCCACATTTCTGAAGCATGACATAATGGGGGGGGGTGTTATCTCTTTTGTCGAAAATCAGCCGTTTTTGCTCGAACATTAAATGCCTCCAAATGGTATTTAATTAACTTCCCAGGTTGAAGAAACCCTTTTTGAGAACTCAGAGTGAGTAAATTGGCCATTTTCATGCACTTTTAACCATTCCATAAATCTTGTGTTTTGGGCCCCTGGAAGCATGAAAATCACTTTAAACATGCTAATTTTAGCTCTAACACTGATGATCCACCTACAAATGTGAACTGACGTTCAAAAATTAAACATTTGAAAACGGACCATTATCCACATTTCTGAAGCATGACGTAATGGGGGGGTGTTATCTCTTTTGTCGAAAATCAGCCGTTTTTGCTCGAACATTAAATGCCTCCAAATGGTATTTAATTAACTTCCCGAGCCCCTGGAAGCATGAAAATCACTTTAAACATGCTAATTTTAGCTCTAACACTGATGATCCACCTACAAATGTGAACTGACGTTCAAAAATAAAACATTTGAAAACGGACCATTTTCCACATTTCTGAAGCATGACGTAATGGGGGGGTGTTATCTCTTTTGTCGAAAATCAGCCGTTTTTGCTCGAACATTAAATGCCTCCAAATGGTATTTAATTAACTTCCCGGGGTGAAGAAACCCTTTTTGAGAACTCAGAGTGAGTAAATTGGCCATTTTCATGCACTTTTAACCATTCCATAAATCTTGTGTTTTGGGCCCCTGGAAGCATGAAAATCACTTTAAACATGCTAATTTTAGCTCTAACACTGATGATCCACCTACAAATGTGAACTGACGTTTAAAAATAAAACATTTGAAAACGGACCATTTTCCACATTTCTGAAGCATGACGTAATGGGGGGGTGTTATCTCTTTTGTCGAAAATCAGCCATTTTTGCTCGAACATTAAATGCCTCCAAATGGTATTTAATTAACTTCCCGAGCCCCTGGAAGCATGAAAATCACTTTAAACATGCTAATTTTAGCTCTAACACTGATGATCCACCTACAAATGTGAACTGACGTTCAAAAATAAAACATTTGAAAACGGACCATTTTCCACATTTCTGAAGCATGACGTAATGGGGGGGGTGTTATCTCTTTTGTCGAAAATCAGCCGTTTTTGCTCGAACATTAAATGCCTCCAAATGGTATTTATTTCACTTCCCGAGCCCATGGAAGCATGAAAATCACTTTAAACATGCTAATTTTAGCTCTAACACTGATGATCCACCTACAAATGTGAACTGACGTTCAAAAATAAAACATTTGAAAACGGACCATTTTCCACATTTCTGAAGCATGATGTAATGGGGGGGGTGTTATCTCTTTTGTCGAAAATCAGCCGTTTTTGCTCGAACATTAAATGCCTCCAAATGGTATTTATTTCACTTCCCGAGCCCCTGGAAGCATGAAAATCACTTTAAACATGCTAATTTTAGCTCTAACACTGATGATCCACCTACAAATGTGAACTGACGTTCAAAAATAAAACATTTGAAAACGGACCATTTTCCACATTTCTGAAGCATGACGTAATGGGGGGGTGTTATCTCTTTTGTCGAAAATCAGCCGTTTTTGCTCGAACATTAAATGCCTCCAAATGGTATTTAATTAACTTCCCGGGGTGAAGAGACCCTTTTTGAGAACTCAGAGTGAGTAAATTGGCCATTTTCATGCACTTTTAACCATTCCATAAATCTTGTGTTTTAGGCCCCTGGAAGCATGAAAATCACTTTAAACATGCTAATTTTAGCTCTAACACTGATGATCCACCTACAAATGTGAACTGACGTTCAAAAATAAAACATTTGAAAACGGACCATTTTCCACATTTCTGAAGCATGACGTAATGGGGGGGTGTTATCTCTTTTGTCGAAAATCAGCCGTTTTTGCTCGAACATTAAATGCCTCCAAATGGTATTTATTTCACTTCCCGAGCCCCTGGAAGCATGAAAATCACTTTAAACATGCTAATTTTAGCTCTAACACTGATGATCCACCTACAAATGTGAACTGACGTTCAAAAATAAAACATTTGAAAACGGACCATTTTCCACATTTCTGATGCATGACGTAATGGGGGGGTGTTATCTCTTTTGTCGAAAATCAGCCGTTTTTGCTTGAACATTAAATGCCTCCAAATGGTATTTAATTAACTTCCCGAGCCCCTGGAAGCATGAAAATCACTTTAAACATGCTAATTTTAGCTCTAACACTGATGATCCACCTGCAAATGTGAATTGACGTTCAAAAATAAAACATTTGAAAACGGGCCATTTTCCACATTTCTGAAGCATGACGTAATGGGGGGGTGTTATCTCTTTTGTCGAAAATCAGCCGTTTTTGCTCGAACATTAAATGCCTCCAAATGGTATTTATTTCACTTCCCGAGCCCCTGGAAGCATGAAAATCACTTTAAACATGCTAATTTTAGCTCTAACACTGATGATCCACCTACAAATGTGAACTGACGTTCAAAAATAAAACATTTGAAAACGGACCATTTTCCACATTTCTGAAGCATGACGTAATGGGGGGGTGTTATCTCTTTTGTCGAAAATCAGCCGTTTTTGCTCGAACATTAAATGCCTCCAAATGGTATTTAATTAACTTCCTGAGCCCCTGGAAGCATGAAAATCACTTTAAACATGCTAATTTTAGCTCTAACACTGATGATCCACCTACAAATGTGAACTGACGTTCAAAAATAAAACATTTGAAAACGGACCATTTTCCACATTTCTGAAGCATGACGTAATGGGGGGGTGTTATCTCTTTTGTCGAAAATCAGCCGTTTTTGCTCGAACATTAAATGCCTCCAAATGGTATTTAATTAACTTCCCGAGCCCCTGGAAGCATGAAAATCACTTTAAACATGCTAATTTTAGCTCTAACACTGATGATCCACCTACAAATGTGAACTGACGTTCAAATATAAAACATTTGAAAACGGACCATTTTCCACATTTCTGAAGCATGACGTAATGGGGGGGTGTTATCTCTTTTGTCGAAAATCAGCCGTTTTTGCTCGAACATTAAATGCCTCCAAATGGTATTTAATTAACTTCCCGGGGTGAAGAAACCCTTTTTGAGAACTCAGAGTGAGTAAATTGGCCATTTTCATGCACTTTTAACCATTCCATAAATCTTGTGTTTTGGGCCCCTGGAAGCATGAAAATCACTTTAAACATGCTAATTTTAGCTCTAACACTGATGATCCACCTACAAATGTGAACTGACGTTCAAAAATAAAACATTTGAAAACTGACCATTTTCCACATTTCTGAAGCATGACGTAATGGGGGGGTGTTATCTCTTTTGTCGAAAATCAGCTGTTTTTGCTCGAACATTAAATGCCTCCATATGGTATTTAATTAACTTCCCGAGCCCCTGGAAGCATGAAAATCACTTTAAACATGCTAATTTTAGCTCTAACACTGATGATCCACCTACAAATGTGAACTGACGTTCAAAAATAAAACATTTGAAAACGGACCATTTTCCACATTTCTGAAGCATGACGTAATGGGGGGGTGTTATCTCTTTTGTCGAAAATCAGCCGTTTTTGCTCGAACATTAAATGCCTCCAAATGGTAATTATTTCACTTCCCGAGCCCCTGGAAGCATGAAAATCACTTTAAACATGCTAATTTTAGCTCTAACACTGATGATCCACCTACAAATGTGAACTGACGTTCAAAAATAAAACATTTGAAAACGGACCATTTTCCACATTTCTGAAGCATGTCGTAATGGGGGGGTGTTATCTCTTTTGTCGAAAATCAGCCGTTTTTGCTCGAACATTAAATGCCTCCAAATGGTATTTAATTAACTTCCCGAGCCCCTGGAAGCATGAAAATCACTTTAAACATGCTAATTTTAGCTCTAACACTGATGATCCACCTACAAATGTGAACTGACGTTCAAAAATAAAACATTTGAAAACGGACCATTTTCCACATTTCTGAAGCATGACGTAATGGGGGGGTGTTATCTCTTTTGTCGAAAATCAGCCGTTTTTGCTCGAACATTAAATGCCTCCAAATGGTATTTATTTAACTTCTCGGGGTGAAGAAACCCTTTTTGAGAACTCAGAGTGAGTAAATTGGCCATTTTCATGCACTTTTAACCATTCCATAAATCTTGTGTTTTGGGCCCCTGGAAGCATGAAAATCACTTTAAACATGCTAATTTTAGCTCTAACACTGATGATCCACCTACAAATGTGAACTGACGTTCAAAAATAAAACATTTGAAAACGGACCATTTTCCACATTTCTGAAGCATGATGTAATGGGGGGGTGTTATCTCTTTTGTCGAAAATCAGCCGTTTTTGCTCGAACATTAAATGCCTCCAAATGGTATTTAATTAACTTCCCGAGCCCCTGGAAGCATGAAAATCACTTTAAACATGCTAATTTTAGCTCTAACACTGATGATCCACCTACAAATGTGAACTGACGTTCAAAAATAAAACATTTGAAAACGGACCATTTTCCACATTTCTGAAGCATGACGTAATGGGGGGGTGTTATCTCTTTTGTCGAAAATCAGCCGTTTTTGCTCGAACATTAAATGCCTCCAAATGGTATTTAATTAACTTCCCGGGGTGAAGAAACCCTTTTTGAGAACTCAGAGTGAGTAAATTGGCCATTTTCATGCACTTTTAACCATTCCATAAATCTTGTGTTTTAGGCCCCTGGAAGCATGAAAATCACTTTAAACATGCTAATTTTAGCTCTAACACTGATGATCCACCTACAAATGTGAACTGACGTTCAAAAATAAAACATTTGAAAACGGACCATTTTCCACATTTCTGAAGCATGACGTAATGGGGGGGTGTTATCTCTTTTGTCGAAAATCAGCCGTTTTTGCTCGAACATTAAATGCCTCCAAATGGTATTTATTTCACTTCCCGAGCCCCTGGAAGCATGAAAATCACTTTAAACATGCTAATTTTAGCTCTAACACTGATGATCCACCTACAAATGTGAACTGACGTTCAAAAATAAAACATTTGAAAACGGACCATTTTCCACATTTCTGATGCATGACGTAATGGGGGGGTGTTATCTCTTTTGTCGAAAATCAGCCGTTTTTGCTCGAACATTAAATGCCTCCAAATGGTATTTAATTAACTTCCCGAGCCCCTGGAAGCATGAAAATCACTTTAAACATGCTAATTTTAGCTCTAACACTGATGATCCACCTGCAAATGTGAATTGACGTTCAAAAATAAAACATTTGAAAACGGGCCATTTTCCACATTTCTGAAGCATGACGTAATGGGGGGGTGTTATCTCTTTTGTCGAAAATCAGCCGTTTTTGCTCGAACATTAAATGCCTCCAAATGGTATTTATTTCACTTCCCGAGCCCCTGGAAGCATGAAAATCACTTTAAACATGCTAATTTTAGCTCTAACACTGATGATCCACCTACAAATGTGAACTGACGTTCAAAAATAAAACATTTGAAAACGGACCATTTTCCACATTTCTGAAGCATGACGTAATGGGGGGTGTTATCACTTTTGTCGAAAATCAGCCGTTTTTGCTCGAACATTAAATGCCTCCAAATGGTATTTAATTAACTTCCTGAGCCCCTGGAAGCATGAAAATCACTTTAAACATGCTAATTTTAGCTCTAACACTGATGATCCACCTACAAATGTGAACTGACGTTCAAAAATAAAACATTTGAAAACGGACCATTTTCCACATTTCTGAAGCATGACGTAACGGGGGGTGTTATCACTTTTGTCGAAAATCAGCCGTTTTTGCTCGAACATTAAATGCCTCCAAATGGTATTTAATTAACTTCCCGAGCCCCTGGAAGCATGAAAATCACTTTAAACATGCTAATTTTAGCTCTAACACTGATGATCCACCTACAAATGTGAACTGACGTTCAAAAATAAAACATTTGAAAACGGACCATTTTCCACATTTCTGAAGCATGACGTAATGGGGGGTGTTATCACTTTTGTCGAAAATCAGCCGTTTTTGCTCGAACATTAAATGCCTCCAAATGGTATTTAATTAACTTCCCGAGCCCCTGGAAGCATGAAAATCACTTTAAACATGCTAATTTTAGCTCTAACACTGATGATCCACCTACAAATGTGAACTGACGTTCAAAAATAAAACATTTGAAAACGGACCATTTTCCACATTTCTGAAGCATGACGTAATGGGGGGGGTGTTATCTCTTTTGTCGAAAATCAGCCGTTTTTGCTCGAACATTAAATGCCTCCAAATGGTATTTAATTAACTTCCCAGGTTGAAGAAACCCTTTTTGAGAACTCAGAGTGAGTAAATTGGCCATTTTCATGCACTTTTAACCATTCCATAAATCTTGTGTTTTGGGCCCCTGGAAGCATGAAAATCACTTTAAACATGCTAATTTTAGCTCTAACACTGATGATCCACCTACAAATGTGAACTGACGTTCAAAAATTAAACATTTGAAAACGGACCATTATCCACATTTCTGAAGCATGACGTAATGGGGGGGTGTTATCTCTTTTGTCGAAAATCAGCCGTTTTTGCTCGAACATTAAATGCCTCCAAATGGTATTTAATTAACTTCCCGAGCCCCTGGAAGCATGAAAATCACTTTAAACATGCTAATTTTAGCTCTAACACTGATGATCCACCTACAAATGTGAACTGACGTTCAAAAATAAAACATTTGAAAACGGACCATTTTCCACATTTCTGAAGCATGACGTAATGGGGGGGTGTTATCTCTTTTGTCGAAAATCAGCCGTTTTTGCTCGAACATTAAATGCCTCCAAATGGTATTTAATTAACTTCCCGGGGTGAAGAAACCCTTTTTGAGAACTCAGAGTGAGTAAATTGGCCATTTTCATGCACTTTTAACCATTCCATAAATCTTGTGTTTTGGGCCCCTGGAAGCATGAAAATCACTTTAAACATGCTAATTTTAGCTCTAACACTGATGATCCACCTACAAATGTGAACTGACGTTTAAAAATAAAACATTTGAAAACGGACCATTTTCCACATTTCTGAAGCATGACGTAATGGGGGGGTGTTATCTCTTTTGTCGAAAATCAGCCATTTTTGCTCGAACATTAAATGCCTCCAAATGGTATTTAATTAACTTCCCGAGCCCCTGGAAGCATGAAAATCACTTTAAACATGCTAATTTTAGCTCTAACACTGATGATCCACCTACAAATGTGAACTGACGTTCAAAAATAAAACATTTGAAAACGGACCATTTTCCACATTTCTGAAGCATGACGTAATGGGGGGGGTGTTATCTCTTTTGTTGAAAATCAGCCGTTTTTGCTCGAACATTAAATGCCTCCAAATGGTATTTATTTCACTTCCCGAGCCCATGGAAGCATGAAAATCACTTTAAACATGCTAATTTTAGCTCTAACACTGATGATCCACCTACAAATGTGAACTGACGTTCAAAAATAAAACATTTGAAAACGGACCATTTTCCACATTTCTGAAGCATGATGTAATGGGGGGGGTGTTATCTCTTTTGTCGAAAATCAGCCGTTTTTGCTCGAACATTAAATGCCTCCAAATGGTATTTATTTCACTTCCCGAGCCCCTGGAAGCATGAAAATCACTTTAAACATGCTAATTTTAGCTCTAACACTGATGATCCACCTACAAATGTGAACTGACGTTCAAAAATAAAACATTTGAAAACGGACCATTTTCCACATTTCTGAAGCATGACGTAATGGGGGGGTGTTATCTCTTTTGTCGAAAATCAGCCGTTTTTGCTCGAACATTAAATGCCTCCAAATGGTATTTAATTAACTTCCCGAGCCCCTGGAAGCATGAAAATCACTTTAAACATGCTAATTTTAGCTCTAACACTGATGATCCACCTACAAATGTGAACTGACGTTCAAAAATAAAACATTTGAAAACGGACCATTTTCCACATTTCTGAAGCATGTCGTAATGGGGGGGTGTTATCTCTTTTGTCGAAAATCAGCCGTTTTTGCTCGAACATTAAATGCCTCCAAATGGTATTTAATTAACTTCCCGAGCCCCTGGAAGCATGAAAATCACTTTAAACATGCTAATTTTAGCTCTAACACTGATGATCCACCTACAAATGTGAACTGACGTTCAAAAATAAAACATTTGAAAACGGACCATTTTCCACATTTCTGAAGCATGACGTAATGGGGGGGTGTTATCTCTTTTGTCGAAAATCAGCCGTTTTTGCTCGAACATTAAATGCCTCCAAATGGTATTTATTTAACTTCTCGGGGTGAAGAAACCCTTTTTGAGAACTCAGAGTGAGTAAATTGGCCATTTTCATGCACTTTTAACCATTCCATAAATCTTGTGTTTTGGGCCCCTGGAAGCATGAAAATCACTTTAAACATGCTAATTTTAGCTCTAACACTGATGATCCACCTACAAATGTGAACTGACGTTCAAAAATAAAACATTTGAAAACGGACCATTTTCCAAATTTCTGAAGCATGATGTAATGGGGGGGTGTTATCTCTTTTGTCGAAAATCAGCCGTTTTTGCTCGAACATTAAATGCCTCCAAATGGTATTTAATTAACTTCCCGAGCCCCTGGAAGCATGAAAATCACTTTAAACATGCTAATTTTAGCTCTAACACTGATGATCCACCTACAAATGTGAACTGACGTTCAAAAATAAAACATTTGAAAACGGACCATTTTCCACATTTCTGAAGCATGACGTAATGGGGGGGTGTTATCTCTTTTGTCGAAAATCAGCCGTTTTTGCTCGAACATTAAATGCCTCCAAATGGTATTTAATTAACTTCCCGGGGTGAAGAAACCCTTTTTGAGAACTCAGAGTGAGTAAATTGGCCATTTTCATGCACTTTTAACCATTCCATAAATCTTGTGTTTTAGGCCCCTGGAAGCATGAAAATCACTTTAAACATGCTAATTTTAGCTCTAACACTGATGATCCACCTACAAATGTGAACTGACGTTCAAAAATAAAACATTTGAAAACGGACCATTTTCCACATTTCTGAAGCATGACGTAATGGGGGGGTGTTATCTCTTTTGTCGAAAATCAGCCGTTTTTGCTCGAACATTAAATGCCTCCAAATGGTATTTATTTCACTTCCCGAGCCCCTGGAAGCATGAAAATCACTTTAAACATGCTAATTTTAGCTCTAACACTGATGATCCACCTACAAATGTGAACTGACGTTCAAAAATAAAACATTTGAAAACGGACCATTTTCCACATTTCTGATGCATGACGTAATGGGGGGGTGTTATCTCTTTTGTCGAAAATCAGCCGTTTTTGCTCGAACATTAAATGCCTCCAAATGGTATTTAATTAACTTCCCGAGCCCCTGGAAGCATGAAAATCACTTTAAACATGCTAATTTTAGCTCTAACACTGATGATCCACCTGCAAATGTGAATTGACGTTCAAAAATAAAACATTTGAAAACGGGCCATTTTCCACATTTCTGAAGCATGACGTAATGGGGGGGTGTTATCTCTTTTGTCGAAAATCAGCCGTTTTTGCTCGAACATTAAATGCCTCCAAATGGTATTTATTTCACTTCCCGAGCCCCTGGAAGCATGAAAATCACTTTAAACATGCTAATTTTAGCTCTAACACTGATGATCCACCTACAAATGTGAACTGACGTTCAAAAATAAAACATTTGAAAACGGACCATTTTCCACATTTCTGAAGCATGACGTAATGGGGGGTGTTATCACTTTTGTCGAAAATCAGCCGTTTTTGCTCGAACATTAAATGCCTCCAAATGGTATTTAATTAACTTCCTGAGCCCCTGGAAGCATGAAAATCACTTTAAACATGCTAATTTTAGCTCTAACACTGATGATCCACCTACAAATGTGAACTGACGTTCAAAAATAAAACATTTGAAAACGGACCATTTTCCACATTTCTGAAGCATGACGTAACGGGGGGTGTTATCACTTTTGTCGAAAATCAGCCGTTTTTGCTCGAACATTAAATGCCTCCAAATGGTATTTAATTAACTTCCCGAGCCCCTGGAAGCATGAAAATCACTTTAAACATGCTAATTTTAGCTCTAACACTGATGATCCACCTACAAATGTGAACTGACGTTCAAAAATAAAACATTTGAAAACGGACCATTTTCCACATTTCTGAAGCATGACGTAATGGGGGGTGTTATCACTTTTGTCGAAAATCAGCCGTTTTTGCTCGAACATTAAATGCCTCCAAATGGTATTTAATTAACTTCCCGAGCCCCTGGAAGCATGAAAATCACTTTAAACATGCTAATTTTAGCTCTAACACTGATGATCCACCTACAAATGTGAACTGACGTTCAAAAATAAAACATTTGAAAACGGACCATTTTCCACATTTCTGAAGCATGACGTAATGGGGGGGGTGTTATCTCTTTTGTCGAAAATCAGCCGTTTTTGCTCGAACATTAAATGCCTCCAAATGGTATTTAATTAACTTCCCAGGTTGAAGAAACCCTTTTTGAGAACTCAGAGTGAGTAAATTGGCCATTTTCATGCACTTTTAACCATTCCATAAATCTTGTGTTTTGGGCCCCTGGAAGCATGAAAATCACTTTAAACATGCTAATTTTAGCTCTAACACTGATGATCCACCTACAAATGTGAACTGACGTTCAAAAATTAAACATTTGAAAACGGACCATTATCCACATTTCTGAAGCATGACGTAATGGGGGGGTGTTATCTCTTTTGTCGAAAATCAGCCGTTTTTGCTCGAACATTAAATGCCTCCAAATGGTATTTAATTAACTTCCCGAGCCCCTGGAAGCATGAAAATCACTTTAAACATGCTAATTTTAGCTCTAACACTGATGATCCACCTACAAATGTGAACTGACGTTCAAAAATAAAACATTTGAAAACGGACCATTTTCCACATTTCTGAAGCATGACGTAATGGGGGGGTGTTATCTCTTTTGTCGAAAATCAGCCGTTTTTGCTCGAACATTAAATGCCTCCAAATGGTATTTAATTAACTTCCCGGGGTGAAGAAACCCTTTTTGAGAACTCAGAGTGAGTAAATTGGCCATTTTCATGCACTTTTAACCATTCCATAAATCTTGTGTTTTGGGCCCCTGGAAGCATGAAAATCACTTTAAACATGCTAATTTTAGCTCTAACACTGATGATCCACCTACAAATGTGAACTGACGTTTAAAAATAAAACATTTGAAAACGGACCATTTTCCACATTTCTGAAGCATGACGTAATGGGGGGGTGTTATCTCTTTTGTCGAAAATCAGCCATTTTTGCTCGAACATTAAATGCCTCCAAATGGTATTTAATTAACTTCCCGAGCCCCTGGAAGCATGAAAATCACTTTAAACATGCTAATTTTAGCTCTAACACTGATGATCCACCTACAAATGTGAACTGACGTTCAAAAATAAAACATTTGAAAACGGACCATTTTCCACATTTCTGAAGCATGACGTAATGGGGGGGGTGTTATCTCTTTTGTTGAAAATCAGCCGTTTTTGCTCGAACATTAAATGCCTCCAAATGGTATTTATTTCACTTCCCGAGCCCATGGAAGCATGAAAATCACTTTAAACATGCTAATTTTAGCTCTAACACTGATGATCCACCTACAAATGTGAACTGACGTTCAAAAATAAAACATTTGAAAACGGACCATTTTCCACATTTCTGAAGCATGATGTAATGGGGGGGGTGTTATCTCTTTTGTCGAAAATCAGCCGTTTTTGCTCGAACATTAAATGCCTCCAAATGGTATTTATTTCACTTCCCGAGCCCCTGGAAGCATGAAAATCACTTTAAACATGCTAATTTTAGCTCTAACACTGATGATCCACCTACAAATGTGAACTGACGTTCAAAAATAAAACATTTGAAAACGGACCATTTTCCACATTTCTGAAGCATGACGTAATGGGGGGGTGTTATCTCTTTTGTCGAAAATCAGCCGTTTTTGCTCGAACATTAAATGCCTCCAAATGGTATTTAATTAACTTCCCGAGCCCCTGGAAGCATGAAAATCACTTTAAACATGCTAATTTTAGCTCTAACACTGATGATCCACCTACAAATGTGAACTGACGTTCAAAAATAAAACATTTGAAAACGGACCATTTTCCACATTTCTGAAGCATGACGTAATGGGGGGGTGTTATCTCTTTTGTCGAAAATCAGCCGTTTTTGCTCGAACATTAAATGCCTCCAAATGGTATTTAATTAACTTCCCGGGGTGAAGAAACCCTTTTTGAGAACTCAGAGTGAGTAAATTGGCCATTTTCATGCACTTTTAACCATTCCATAAATCTTGTGTTTTGGGCCCCTGGAAGCATGAAAATCACTTTAAACATGCTAATTTTAGCTCTAACACTGATGATCCACCTACAAATGTGAACTGACGTTTAAAAATAAAACATTTGAAAACGGACCATTTTCCACATTTCTGAAGCATGACGTAATGGGGGGGTGTTATCTCTTTTGTCGAAAATCAGCCGTTTTTGCTCGAACATTAAATGCCTCCAAATGGTATTTAATTAACTTCCCGAGCCCCTGGAAGCATGAAAATCACTTTAAACATGCTAATTTTAGCTCTAACACTGATGATCCACCTACAAATGTGAACTGACGTTCAAAAATAAAACATTTGAAGACGGACCATTTTCCACATTTCTGAAGCATGACGTAATGGGGGGGTGTTATCTCTTTTGTCGAAAATCAGCCGTTTTTGCTCGAACATTAAATGCCTCCAAATGGTATTTATTTCACTTCCCGAGCCCATGGAAGCATGAAAATCACTTTAAACATGCTAATTTTAGCTCTAACACTGATGATCCACCTACAAATGTGAACTGACGTTCAAAAATAAAACATTTGAAAACGGACCATTTTCCACATTTCTGAAGCATGATGTAATGGGGGGGGGTGTTATCTCTTTTGTCGAAAATCAGCCGTTTTTGCTCGAACATTAAATGCCTCCAAATGGTATTTAATTAACTTCCCGGGGTGAAGAAACCCTTTTTGAGAACTCAGAGTGAGTAAATTGGCCATTTTCATGCACTTTTAACCATTCCATAAATCTTGTGTTTTGGGCCCCTGGAAGCATGAAAATCACTTTAAACATGCTAATTTTAGCTCTAACACTGATGATCCACCTACAAATGTGAACTGACGTTTAAAAATAAAACATTTGAAAACGGACCATTTTCCACATTTCTGAAGCATGACGTAATGGGTGGGTGTTATCTCTTTTGTCGAAAATCAGCCGTTTTTGCTCGAACATTAAATGCCTCCAAATGGTATTTAATTAACTTCCCGAGCCCCTGGAAGCATGAAAATCACTTTAAACATGCTAATTTTAGCTCTAACACTGATGATCCACCTACAAATGTGAACTGACGTTCAAAAATAAAACATTTGAAGACGGACCATTTTCCACATTTCTGAAGCATGACGTAATGGGGGGGTGTTATCTCTTTTGTCGAAAATCAGCCGTTTTTGCTCAAACATTAAATGCCTCCAAATGGTATTTATTTCACTTCCCGAGCCCATGGAAGCATGAAAATCACTTTAAACATGCTAATTTTAGCTCTAACACTGATGATCCACCTACAAATGTGAACTGACGTTCAAAAATAAAACATTTGAAAACGGACCATTTTCCACATTTCTGAAGCATGATGTAATGGGGGGGGTGTTATCTCTTTTGTCGAAAATCAGCCGTTTTTGCTCGAACATTAAATGCCTCCAAATGGTATTTATTTCACTTCCCGAGCCCCTGGAAGCATGAAAATCACTTTAAACATGCTAATTTTAGCTCTAACACTGATGATCCACCTACAAATGTGAACTGACGTTCAAAACTAAAACATTTGAAAACGGACCATTTTCCACATTTCTGAAGCATGACGTAATGGGGGGGTGTTATCTCTTTTGTCGAAAATCAGCCGTTTTTGCTCGAACATTAAATGCCTCCAAATGGTATTTAATTAACTTCCCGAGCCCCTGGAAGCATGAAAATCACTTTAAACATGCTAATTTTAGCTCTAACACTGATGATCCACCTACAAATGTGAACTGACGTTCAAAAATAAAACATTTGAAAACGGACCATTTTCCACATTTCTGAAGCATGACGTAATGGGGGGGTGTTATCTCTTTTGTCGAAAATCAGCCGTTTTTGCTCGAACATTAAATGCCTCCAAATGGTATTTAATTAACTTCCCGGGGTGAAGAAACCCTTTTTGAGAACTCAGAGTGAGTAAATTGGCCATTTTCATGCACTTTTAACCATTCCATAAATCTTGTGTTTTGGGCCCTTGGAAGCATGAAAATCACTTTAAACATGCTAACTTTAGCTCTAACACTGATGATCCACCTACAAATGTGAACTGACGTTCAAAAATAAAACATTTGAAAACGGACCATTTTCCACATTTCTGAAGCATGACGTAATGGGGGGGTGTTATCTCTTTTGTCGAAAATCAGCCGTTTTTGCTCGAACATTAAATGCCTCCAAATGGTATTTAATTAACTTCCCGAGCCCCTGGAAGCATGAAAATCACTTTAAACATGCTAATTTTAGCTCTAACACTGATGATCCACCTACAAATGTGAACTGACGTTCAAAAATAAAACATTTGAAAACGGACCATTTTCCACATTTCTGAAGCATGACGTAATGGGGGGGTGTTATCTCTTTTGTCGAAAATCAGCCGTTTTTGCTTGAACATTAAATGCCTCCAAATGGTATTTAATTAACTTCCCGAGCCCCTGGAAGCATGAAAATCACTTTAAACATGCTAATTTTAGCTCTAACACTGATGATCCACCTACAAATGTGAACTGACGTTCAAAAATAAAACATTTGAAAACGGACCATTTTCCACATTTCTGAAGCATGACGTAATGGGGGGTGTTATCTCTTTTGTCGAAAATCAGCCGTTTTTGCTCGAACATTAAATGCCTCCAAATGGTATTTAATTAACTTCCCGAGCCCCTGGAAGCATGAAAATCACTTTAAACATGCTAATTTTAGCTCTAACACTGATGATCCACCTACAAATGTGAACTGACGTTCAAAAATAAAACATTTGAAAACTGACCATTTTCCACATTTCTGAAGCATGACGTAATGGGGGGTGTTATCTCTTTTGTCGAAAATCAGCCGTTTTTGCTCGAACATTAAATGCCTCCAAATGGTATTTATTTCACTTCCCGAGCCCCTGGAAGCATGAAAATCACTTTAAACATGCTAATTTTAGCTCTAACACTGATGATCCACCTACAAATGTGAACTGACGTTAAAAAATAAAACATTTGAAAACGGACCATTTTCCACATTTCTGAAGCATGACGTAATGGGGGGGTGTTATCTCTTTTGTCGAAAATCAGCCGTTTTTGCTTGAACATTAAATGCCTCCAAATGGTATTTAATTAACTTCCCGAGCCCCTGGAAGCATGAAAATCACTTTAAACATGCTAATTTTAGCTCTAACACTGATGATCCACCTACAAATGTGAACTGACGTTCAAAAATAAAACATTTGAAAACGGACCATTTTCCACATTTCTGAAGCATGACGTAATGGGGGGGTGTTATCTCTTTTGTCGAAAATCAGCCGTTTTTGCTCGAACATTAAATGCCTCCAAATGGTATTTAATTAACTTCCCGGGGTGAAGAAACCCTTTTTGAGAACTCAGAGTGAGTAAATTGGCCATTTTCATGCACTTTTAACCATTCCATAAATCTTGTGTTTTGGGCCCCTGGAAGCATGAAAATCACTTAAACATGCTAATTTTAGCTCTAACACTGATGATCCACCTACAAATGTGAACTGACGTTTAAAAATAAAACATTTGAAAACGGACCATTTTCCACATTTCTGAAGCATGACGTAATGGGGGGGTGTTATCTCTTTTGTCGAAAATCAGCCATTTTTGCTCGAACATTAAATGCCTCCAAATGGTATTTAATTAACTTCCCGAGCCCCTGGAAGCATGAAAATCACTTTAAACATGCTAATTTTAGCTCTAACACTGATGTTCCACCTACAAATGTGAACTGACGTTCAAAAATAAAACATTTGAAAACGGACCATTTTCCACATTTCTGAAGCATGACGTAATTGGGGGGGTGTTATCTCTTTTGTCGAAAATCAGCCGTTTTTGCTCGAACATTAAATGCCTCCAAATGGTATTTATTTCACTTCCCGAGCCCATGGAAGCATGAAAATCACTTTAAACATGCTAATTTTAGCTCTAACACTGATGATCCACCTACAAATGTGAACTGACGTTCAAAAATAAAACATTTGAAAACGGACCATTTTCCACATTTCTGAAGCATGATGTAATGGGGGGGGTGTTATCTCTTTTGTCGAAAATCAGCCGTTTTTGCTCGAACATTAAATGCCTCCAAATGGTATTTATTTCACTTCCCGAGCCCCTGGAAGCATGAAAATCACTTTAAACATGCTAATTTTAGCTCTAACACTGATGATCCACCTACAAATGTGAACTGACGTTCAAAAATGAAACATTTGAAAACGGACCATTTTCCACATTTCTGAAGCATGACGTAATGGGGGGGTGTTATCTCTTTTGTCGAAAATCAGCCGTTTTTGCTCGAACATTAAATGCCTCCAAATGGTATTTAATTAACTTCCCGAGCCCCTGGAAGCATGAAAATCACTTTAAACATGCTAATTTTAGCTCTAACACTGATGATCCACCTACAAATGTGAACTGACGTTCAAAAATAAAACATTTGAAAACGGACCATTTTCCACATTTCTGAAGCATGACGTAATGGGGGGGTGTTATCTCTTTTGTCGAAAATCAGCCGTTTTTGCTCGAACATTAAATGCCTCCAAATGGTATTTAATTAACTTCCCGGGGTGAAGAAACCCTTTTTGAGAACTCAGAGTGAGTAAATTGGCCATTTTCATGCACTTTTAACCATTCCATAAATCTTGTGTTTTGGGCCCCTGGAAGCATGAAAATCACTTAAACATGCTAATTTTAGCTCTAACACTGATGATCCACCTACAAATGTGAACTGACGTTTAAAAATAAAACATTTGAAAACGGACCATTTTCCACATTTCTGAAGCATGACGTAATGGGGGGGTGTTATCTCTTTTGTCGAAAATCAGCCATTTTTGCTCGAACATTAAATGCCTCCAAATGGTATTTAATTAACTTCCCGAGCCCCTGGAAGCATGAAAATCACTTTAAACATGCTAATTTTAGCTCTAACACTGATGATCCACCTACAAATGTGAACTGACGTTCAAAAATAAAACATTTGAAAACGGACCATTTTCCACATTTCTGAAGCATGACGTAATTGGGGGGGTGTTATCTCTTTTGTCGAAAATCAGCCGTTTTTGCTCGAACATTAAATGCCTCCAAATGGTATTTATTTCACTTCCCGAGCCCATGGAAGCATGAAAATCACTTTAAACATGCTAATTTTAGCTCTAACACTGATGATCCACCTACAAATGTGAACTGACGTTCAAAAATAAAACATTTGAAAACGGACCATTTTCCACATTTCTGAAGCATGATGTAATGGGGGGGGTGTTATCTCTTTTGTCGAAAATCAGCCGTTTTTGCTCGAACATTAAATGCCTCCAAATGGTATTTATTTCACTTCCCGAGCCCCTGGAAGCATGAAAATCACTTTAAACATGCTAATTTTAGCTCTAACACTGATGATCCACCTACAAATGTGAACTGACGTTCAAAAATGAAACATTTGAAAACGGACCATTTTCCACATTTCTGAAGCATGACGTAATGGGGGGGTGTTATCTCTTTTGTCGAAAATCAGCCGTTTTTGCTCGAACATTAAATGCCTCCAAATGGTATTTAATTAACTTCCCGAGCCCCTGGAAGCATGAAAATCACTTTAAACATGCTAATTTTAGCTCTAACACTGATGATCCACCTACAAATGTGAACTGACGTTCAAAAATAAAACATTTGAAAACGGACCATTTTCCACATTTCTGAAGCATGACGTAATGGGGGGGTGTTATCTCTTTTGTCGAAAATCAGCCGTTTTTGCTCGAACATTAAATGCCTCCAAATGGTATTTAATTAACTTCCCGGGGTGAAGAAACCCTTTTTGAGAACTCAGAGTGAGTAAATTGGCCATTTTCATGCACTTTTAACCATTCCATAAATCTTGTGTTTTGGGCCCCTGGAAGCATGAAAATCACTTTAAACATGCTAATTTTAGCTCTAACACTGATGATCCACCTACAAATGTGAACTGACGTTTAAAAATAAAACATTTGAAAACGGACCATTTTCCACATTTCTGAAGCATGACGTAATGGGGGGGTGTTATCTCTTTTGTCGAAAATCAGCCGTTTTTGCTCGAACATTAAATGCCTCCAAATGGTATTTAATTAACTTCCCGAGCCCCTGGAAGCATGAAAATCACTTTAAACATGCTAATTTTAGCTCTAACACTGATGATCCACCTACAAATGTGAACTGACGTTCAAAAATAAAACATTTGAAGACGGACCATTTTCCACATTTCTGAAGCATGACGTAATGGGGGGGTGTTATCTCTTTTGTCGAAAATCAGCCGTTTTTGCTCGAACATTAAATGCCTCCAAATGGTATTTATTTCACTTCCCGAGCCCATGGAAGCCTGAAAATCACTTTAAACATGCTAATTTTAGCTCTAACACTGATGATCCACCTACAAATGTGAACTGACGTTCAAAAATAAAACATTTGAAAACGGACCATTTTCCACATTTCTGAAGCATGATGTAATGGGGGGGGTGTTATCTCTTTTGTCGAAAATCAGCCGTTTTTGCTCGAACATTAAATGCCTCCAAATGGTATTTAATTAACTTCCCGGGGTGAAGAAACCCTTTTTGAGAACTCAGAGTGAGTAAATTGGCCATTTTCATGCACTTTTAACCATTCCATAAATCTTGTGTTTTGGGCCCCTGGAAGCATGAAAATCACTTTAAACATGCTAATTTTAGCTCTAACACTGATGATCCACCTACAAATGTGAACTGACGTTTAAAAATAAAACATTTGAAAACGGACCATTTTCCACATTTCTGAAGCATGACGTAATGGGGGGGTGTTATCTCTTTTGTCGAAAATCAGCCGTTTTTGCTCGAACATTAAATGCCTCCAAATGGTATTTAATTAACTTCCCGAGCCCCTGGAAGCATGAAAATCACTTTAAACATGCTAATTTTAGCTCTAACACTGATGATCCACCTACAAATGTGAACTGACGTTCAAAAATAAAACATTTGAAGACGGACCATTTTCCACATTTCTGAAGCATGACGTAATGGGGGGGTGTTATCTCTTTTGTCGAAAATCAGCCGTTTTTGCTCGAACATTAAATGCCTCCAAATGGTATTTATTTCACTTCCCGAGCCCATGGAAGCATGAAAATCACTTTAAACATGCTAATTTTAGCTCTAACACTGATGATCCACCTACAAATGTGAACTGACGTTCAAAAATAAAACATTTGAAAACGGACCATTTTCCACATTTCTGAAGCATGATGTAATGGGGGGGGTGTTATCTCTTTTGTCGAAAATCAGCCGTTTTTGCTCGAACATTAAATGCCTCCAAATGGTATTTATTTCACTTCCCGAGCCCCTGGAAGCATGAAAATCACTTTAAACATGCTAATTTTAGCTCTAACACTGATGATCCACCTACAAATGTGAACTGACGTTCAAAACTAAAACATTTGAAAACGGACCATTTTCCACATTTCTGAAGCATGACGTAATGGGGGGGTGTTATCTCTTTTGTCGAAAATCAGCCGTTTTTGCTCGAACATTAAATGCCTCCAAATGGTATTTAATTAACTTCCCGAGCCCCTGGAAGCATGAAAATCACTTTAAACATGCTAATTTTAGCTCTAACACTGATGATCCACCTACAAATGTGAACTGACGTTCAAAAATAAAACATTTGAAAACGGACCATTTTCCACATTTCTGAAGCATGACGTAATGGGGGGGTGTTATCTCTTTTGTCGAAAATCAGCCGTTTTTGCTCGAACATTAAATGCCTCCAAATGGTATTTAATTAACTTCCCGGGGTGAAGAAACCCTTTTTGAGAACTCAGAGTGAGTAAATTGGCCATTTTCATGCACTTTTAACCATTCCATAAATCTTGTGTTTTGGGCCCTTGGAAGCATGAAAATCACTTTAAACATGCTAATTTTAGCTCTAACACTGATGATCCACCTACAAATGTGAACTGACGTTCAAAAATAAAACATTTGAAAACGGACCATTTTCCACATTTCTGAAGCATGACGTAATGGGGGGGTGTTATCTCTTTTGTCGAAAATCAGCCGTTTTTGCTCGAACATTAAATGCCTCCAAATGGTATTTAATTAACTTCCCGAGCCCCTGGAAGCATGAAAATCACTTTAAACATGCTAATTTTAGCTCTAACACTGATGATCCACCTACAAATGTGAACTGACGTTCAAAAATAAAACATTTGAAAACGGACCATTTTCCACATTTCTGAAGCATGACGTAATGGGGGGGTGTTATCTCTTTTGTCGAAAATCAGCCGTTTTTGCTCGAACATTAAATGCCTCCAAATGGTATTTAATTAACTTCCCGAGCCCCTGGAAGCATGAAAATCACTTTAAACATGCTAATTTTAGCTCTAACACTGATGATCCACCTACAAATGTGAACTGACGTTCAAAAATAAAACATTTGAAAACGGACCATTTTCCACATTTCTGAAGCATGACGTAATGGGGGGTGTTATCTCTTTTGTCGAAAATCAGCCGTTTTTGCTCGAACATTAAATGCCTCCAAATGGTATTTAATTAACTTCCCGAGCCCCTGGAAGCATGAAAATCACTTTAAACATGCTAATTTTAGCTCTAACACTGATGATCCACCTACAAATGTGAACTGACGTTCAAAAATAAAACATTTGAAAACTGACCATTTTCCACATTTCTGAAGCATGACGTAATGGGGGGTGTTATCTCTTTTGTCGAAAATCAGCCGTTTTTGCTCGAACATTAAATGCCTCCAAATGGTATTTATTTCACTTCCCGAGCCCCTGGAAGCATGAAAATCACTTTAAACATGCTAATTTTAGCTCTAACACTGATGATCCACCTACAAATGTGAACTGACGTTAAAAAATAAAACATTTGAAAACGGACCATTTTCCACATTTCTGAAGCATGACGTAATGGGGGGTGTTATCTCTTTTGTCGAAAATCAGCCGTTTTTGCTTGAACATTAAATGCCTCCAAATGGTATTTAATTAACTTCCCGAGCCCCTGGAAGCATGAAAATCACTTTAAACATGCTAATTTTAGCTCTAACACTGATGATCCACCTACAAATGTGAACTGACGTTCAAAAATAAAACATTTGAAAACGGACCATTTTCCACATTTCTGAAGCATGACGTAATGGGGGGGTGTTATCTCTTTTGTCGAAAATCAGCCGTTTTTGCTCGAACATTAAATGCCTCCAAATGGTATTTATTTCACTTCCCGGGGTGAAGAAACCCTTTTTGAGAACTCAGAGTGAGTAAATTGGCCATTTTCATGCACTTTTAACCATTCCATTAATCTTGTGTTTTGGGCCCCTGGAAGCATGAAAATCACTTTAAACATGCTAATTTTAGCTCTAACACTGATGATCAACCTACAAATGTGAACTGACGTTCAAAAATAAAACATTTGAAAACGGACCATTTTCCACATTTCTGAAGCATGACGTAATGGGGGGGGTGTTATCTCTTTTGTCGAAAATCAGCCGTTTTTGCTCGAACATTAAATGCCTCCAAATGGTATTTAATTAACTTCCCGAGCCCCTGGAAGCATGAAAATCACTTTAAACATGCTAATTTTAGCTCTAACACTGATGATCCACCTACAAATGTGAACTGACGTTCAAAAATAAAACATTTGAAAACGGACCATTTTCCACATTTCTGAAGCATGACGTAATGGGGGGGTGTTATCTCTTTTGTCGAAAATCAGCCGTTTTTGCTCGAACATTAAATGCCTCCAAATGGTATTTAATTAACTTCCCGGGGTGAAGAAACCCTTTTTGAGAACTCAGAGTGAGTAAATTGGCCATTTTCATGCACTTTTAACCATTCCATAAATCTTGTGTTTTGGGCCCCTGGAAGCATGAAAATCACTTTAAACATGCTAATTTTAGCTCTAACACTGATGATCCACCTACAAATGTGAACTGACGTTCAAAAATAAAACATTTGAAAACGGACCATTTTCCACATTTCTGAAGCATGACGTAATGGGGGGGTGTTATCTCTTTTGTCGAAAATCAGCCGTTTTTGCTCGAACATTAAATGCCTCCAAATGGTATTTAATTAACTTCCCGAGCCCCTGGAAGCATGAAAATCACTTTAAACATGCTAATTTTAGCTCTAACACTGATGATCCACCTACAAATGTGAACTGACGTTCAAAAATAAAACATTTGAAAACGGACCATTTTCTACATTTCTGAAGCATGACGTAATGGGGGGGTGTTATCTCTTTTGTCGAAAATCAGCCGTTTTTGCTCGAACATTAAATGCCTCCAAATGGTATTTAATTAACTTCCCGGGGTGAAGAAACCCTTTTTGAGAACTCAGAGTGAGTAAATTGGCCATTTTCATGCACTTTTAACCATTCCATAAATCTTGTGTTTTGGGCCCCTGGAAGCATGAAAATCACTTTAAACATGCTAATTTTAGCTCTAACACTGATGATCCACCTACAAATGTGAACTGACGTTCAAAAATAAAACATTTGAAAACGGACCATTTTCCACATTTCTGAAGCATGACGTAATGGGGGGGGGTGTTATCTCTTTTGTCGAAAATCAGCCGTTTTTGCTCGAACATTAAATGCCTCCAAATGGTATTTATTTCACTTCCCGAGCCCCTGGAAGCATGAAAATCACTTTAAACATGCTAATTTTAGCTCTAACACTGATGATCCACCTACAAATGTGAACTGACGTTCAAAAATAAAACATTTGAAAACGGACCATTTTCCACATTTCTGAAGCATGACGTAATGGGGGGTGTTATCTCTTTTGTCGAAAATCAGCCGTTTTTGCTCGAACATTAAATGCCTTCAAATGGTATTTAATTAACTGCCCAAGCCCCTGGAAGCATGAAAATCACTTTAAACATGCTAATTTTAGCTCTAACACTGATGATCCACCTACAAATGTGAACTGACGTTCAAAAATAAAACATTTGAAAACGGACCATTTTCCACATTTCTGAATCATGACGTAATGGGGGGGTGTTATCTCTTTTGTCGAAAATCAGCCGTTTTTGCTCGAACATTAAATGCCTCCAAATGGTATTTAATTAACTTCCCGGGGTGAAGAAACCCTTTTTGAGAACTCAGAGTGAGTAAATTGGCCATTTTCATGCACTTTTAACCATTCCATAAATCTTGTGTTTTGGGCCCTTGGAAGCATGAAAATCACTTTAAACATGCTAATTTTAGCTCTAACACTGATGATCCACCTACAAATGTGAACTGACGTTCAAAAATAAAACATTTGAAAACGGACCATTTTCCACATTTCTGAAGCATGACGTAATGGGGGGTGTTATCTCTTTTGTCGAAAATCAGCCGTTTTTGCTCGAACATTAAATGCCTCCAAATGGTATTTAATTAACTTCCCGAGCCCCTGGAAGCATGAAAATCACTTTAAACATGCTAATTTTAGCTCTAACACTGATGATCCACCTACAAATGTGAACTGACGTTCAAAAATAAAACATTTGAAAACGGACCATTTTCCACATTTCTGAAGCATGACGTAATGGGGGGGTGTTATCTCTTTTGTCGAAAATCAGCCGTTTTTGCTCGAACATTAAATGCCTCCAAATGGTATTTAATTAACTTCCCGGGGTGAAGAAACCCTTTTTGAGAACTCAGAGTGAGTAAATTGGCCATTTTCATGCACTTTTAACCATTCCATAAATCTTGTGTTTTGGGCCCCTGGAAGCATGAAAATCACTTTAAACATGCTAATTTTAGCTCTAACACTGATGATCCACCTACAAATGTGAACTGACATTCAAAAATAAAACATTTGAAAACGGACCATTTTCCACATTTCTGAAGCATGACGTAATGGGGGGGTGTTATCTCTTTTGTCGAAAATCAGCCGTTTTTGCTCGAACATTAAATGCCTCCAAATGGTATTTATTTCACTTCCCGAGCCCCTGGAAGCATGAAAATCACTTTAAACATGCTAATTTTAGCTCTAACACTGATGATCCACCTACAAATGTGAACTGACGTTCAAAAATAAAACATTTGAAAACGGACCATTTTCCACATTTCTGAAGCATGACGTAATGGGGGGGTGTTATCTCTTTTGTCGAAAATCAGCCGTTTTTGCTCGAACATTAAATGCCTCCAAATGGTATTTAATTAACTTCCCGAGCCCCTGGAAGCATGAAAATCACTTTAAACATGCTAATTTTAGCTCTAACACTGATGATCCACCTACAAATGTGAACTGACGTTCAAAAATAAAACATTTGAAAACGGACCATTTTCCACATTTCTGAAGCATGACGTAATGGGGGGGTGTTATCTCTTTTGTCGAAAATCAGCCGTTTTTGCTCGAACATTAAATGCCTCCAAATGGTATTTATTTCACTTCCCGAGCCCCTGGAAGCATGAAAATCACTTTAAACATGCTAATTTTAGCTCTAACACTGATGATCCACCTACAAATGTGAACTGACGTTCAAAAATAAAACATTTGAAAACGGACCATTTTCCACATTTCTGAAGCATGACGTAATGGGGGGGTGTTATCTCTTTTGTCGAAAATCAGTCGTTTTTGCTCGAACATTAAATGCCTCCAAATGGTATTTAATTAACTTCCCGAGCCCCTGGAAGCATGAAAATCACTTTAAACATGCTAATTTTAGCTCTAACACTGATGATCCACCTACAAATGTGAACTGACGTTCAAAAATAAAACATTTGAAAACGGACCATTTTCCACATTTCTGAAGCATGACGTAATGGGGGGGTGTTATCTCTTTTGTCGAAAATCAGCCGTTTTTGCTCAAACATTAAATGCCTCCAAATGGTATTTAATTAACTTCCCGAGCCCCTGGAAGCATGAAAATCACTTTAAACATGCTAATTTTAGCTCTAACACTGATGATCCACCTACAAATGTGAACTGACGTTCAAAAATAAAACATTTGAAAACGGACCATTTTCCACATTTCTGAAGCATGACGTAATGGGGGGGTGTTATCTCTTTTGTCGAAAATCAGCCGTTTTTGCTCGAACATTAAATGCCTCCAAATGGTATTTAATTAACTTCCCGGGGTGAAGAAACCCTTTTTGAGAACTCAGAGTGAGTAAATTGGCCATTTTCATGAACTTTTAACCATTCCATAAATCTTGTGTTTTGGGCCCCTGGAAGCATGAAAATCACTTTAAACATGCTAATTTTAGCTCTAACACTGATGATCCACCTACAAATGTGAACTGACGTTCAAAAATAAAACATTTGAAAACGGACCATTTTCCACATTTCTGAAGCATGACGTAATGGGGGGGTGTTATCTCTTTTGTCGAAAATCAGCCGTTTTTGCTCGAACATTAAATGCCTCCAAATGGTATTTAATTAACTTCCCGAGCCCCTGGAAGCATGAAAATCACTTTAAACATGCTAATTTTAGCTCTAACACTGATGATCCACCTACAAATGTGAACTGACGTTCAAAAATAAAACATTTGAAAACGGACCATTTTCCACATTTCTGAAGCATGACGTAATGGGGGGTGTTATCTCTTTTGTCGAAAATCAGCCGTTTTTGCTCGAACATTAAATGCCTCCAAATGGTATTTAATTAACTTCCCGGGGTGAAGAAACCCTTTTTGAGAACTCAGAGTGAGTAAATTGGCCATTTTCATGCACTTTTAACCATTCCATAAATCTTGTGTTTTGGGCCCCTGGAAGCATGAAAATCACTTTAAACATGCTAATTTTAGCTCTAACACTGATGATCCACCTACAAATGTGAACTGACGTTCAAAAATAAAACATTTGAAAACGGACCATTTTCCACATTTCTGAAGCATGACGTAATGGGGGGGTGTTATCTCTTTTGTCGAAAATCAGCCGTTTTTGCTCGAACATTAAATGCCTCCAAATGGTATTTAATTAACTTCCCGAGCCCCTGGAAGCATGAAAATCACTTTAAACATGCTAATTTTAGCTCTAACACTGATGATCCACCTACAAATGTGAACTGACGTTCAAAAATAAAACATTTGAAAACGGACCATTTTCCACATTTCTGAAGCATGACGTAATGGGGGGGTGTTATCTCTTTTGTCGAAGATCAGCCGTTTTTGCTCGAACATTAAATGCCTCCAAATGGTATTTAATTAACTTCCCGGGGTGAAGAAACCCTTTTTGAGAACTCAGAGTGAGTAAATTGGCCATTTTCATGCACTTTTAACCATTCCATAAATCTTGTGTTTTGGGCCCCTGGAAGCATGAAAATCACTTTAAACATGCTAATTTTAGCTCTAACACTGATGATCCACCTACAAATGTGAACTGACGTTCAAAAATAAAACATTTGAAAACGGACCATTTTCCACATTTCTGAAGCATGACGTAAAGGGGGGGTGTTATCTCTTTTGTCGAAAATCAGCCGTTTTTGCTCGAACATTAAATGCCTCCAAATGGTATTTAATTAACTTCCCGGGGTGAAGAAACCCTTTTTGAGAACTCAGAGTGAGTAAATTGGCCATTTTCATTCACTTTTAACCATTCCATTAATCTTGTGTTTTGGGCCCCTGGAAGCATGAAAATCACTTTAAACATGCTAATTTTAGCTCTAACACTGATGATCCACCTACAAATGTGAACTGACGTTCAAAAATAAAACATTTGAAAACGGACCATTTTCCACATTTCTGAAGCATGACGTAATGGGGGGGTGTTATCTCTTTTGTCGAAAATCAGCCGTTTTTGCTCGAACATTAAATGCCTCCAAATGGTATTTAATTAACTTCCCTAGCCCCTGGAAGCATGAAAATCACTTTAAACATGCTAATTTTAGCTCTAACACTGATGATCCACCTACAAATGTGAACTGACGTTCAAAAATAAAACATTTGAAAACGGACCATTTTCCACATTTCTGAAGCATGACGTAATGGGGGGGTGTTATCTCTTTTGTCGAAAATCAGCCGTTTTTGCTCGAACATTAAATGCCTCCAAATGGTATTTATTTCACTTCCCGAGCCCCTGGAAGCATGAAAATCACTTTAAACATGCTAATTTTAGCTCTAACACTGATGATCCACCTACAAATGTGAACTGACGTTCAAAAATAAAACATTTGAAAACGGACCATTTTCCACATTTCTGAAGCATGACGTAATGGGGGGGTGTTATCTCTTTTGTCGAAAATCAGCCGTTTTTGCTCGAACATTAAATGCCTCCAAATGGTATTATATTAACTTCCCGAGCCCCTGGAAGCATGAAAATCACTTTAAACATGCTAATTTTAGCTCTAACACTGATGATCCACCTACAAATGTGAACTGACGTTCAAAAATAAAACATTTGAAAACTGACCATTTTCCACATTTCTGAAGCATGACGTAATGGGGGGGGTGTTATCTCTTTTGTCGAAAATCAGCCGTTTTTGCTCGAACATTAAATGCCTCCAAATGGTATTTAATTAATGTCCGAGCCCCTGGAAGCATGAAAATCACTTTAAACATGCTAATTTTAGCTCTAACACTGATGATCCACCTACAAATGTGAACTGACGTTCAAAAATAAAACATTTGAAAACGGACCATTTTCCACATTTCTGAAGCATGACGTAATGGGGGGGTGTTATCTCTTTTGTCGAAAATCAGCCGTTTTTGCTCGAACATTAAATGCCTCCAAATGGTATTTATTTCACCTCCCGGGGTGAAGAAACCCTTTTTGAGAACTCAGAGTGAGTAAATTGGCCATTTTCATGCACTTTTAACCATTCCATTAATCTTGTGTTTTGGGCCCCTGGAAGCATGAAAATCACTTTAAACATGCTAATTTTAGCTCTAACACTGATGATCCACCTACAAATGTGAACTGACGTTCAAAAATAAAACATTTGAAAACGGACCATTTTCCACATTTCTGAAGCATGACGTAATGGGGGGGGTGTTATCTCTTTTGTCGAAAATCAGCCGTTTTTGCTCGAACATTAAATGCCTCCAAATGGTATTTAATTAACTTCCCGAGCCCCTGGAAGCATGAAAATCACTTTAAACATGCTAATTTTAGCTCTAACACTGATGATCCACCTACAAATGTGAACTGACGTTCAAAAATAAAACATTTGAAAACGGACCATTTTCCACATTTCTGAAGCATGACGTAATGGGGGGGTGTTATCTCTTTTGTCGAAAATCAGCCGTTTTTGCTCGAACATTAAATGCCTCCAAATGGTATTTATTTCACTTCCCGGGGTGAAGAAACCCTTTTTGAGAACTCAGAGTGAGTAAATTGGCCATTTTCATGCACTTTTAACCATTCCATTAATCTTGTGTTTTGGGCCCCTGGAAGCATGAAAATCACTTTAAACATGCTAATTTTAGCTCTAACACTGATGATCCACCTACAAATGTGAACTGACGTTCAAAAATAAAACATTTGAAAACGGACCATTTTCCACATTTCTGAAGCATGACGTAATGGGGGGGTGTTATCTCTTTTGTCGAAAATCAGCCGTTTTTGCTCGAACATTAAATGCCTCCAAATGGTACTTAATTAACTTCCCGAGCCCCTGGAAGCATGAAAATCACTTTAAACATGCTAATTTTAGCTCTAACACTGATGATCCACCTACAAATGTGAACTGACGTTCAAAAATAAAACATTTGAAAACGGACCAATTTCCACATTTCTGAAGCATGACGTAATTGGGGGGTGTTATCTCTTTTGTCGAAAATCAGCCGTTTTTGCTCGAACATTAAATGCCTCCAAATGGTATTTAATTAACTTCCCGAGCCCCTGGAAGCATGAAAATCACTTTAAACATGCTAATTTTAGCTCTAACACTGATGATCCACCTACAAATGTGAACTGACGTTCAAAAATAAAACATTTGAAAACGGACCATTTTCCACATTTCTGAAGCATGACGTAATGGGGGGGTGTTATCTCTTTTGTCGAAAATCAGCCGTTTTTGCTCGAACATTAAATGCCTCCAAATGGTATTTATTTCACTTCCCGGGGTGAAGAAACCCTTTTTGAGAACTCAGAGTGAGTAAATTGGCCATTTTCATGCACTTTTAACCATTCCATAAATCTTGTGTTTTGGGCCCCTGGAAGCATGAGAATCACTTTAAACATGCTAATTTTAGCTCTAACACTGATGATCCACCTACAAATGTGAACTGACGTTCAAAAATAAAACATTTGAAAACGGACCATTTTCCACATTTCTGAAGCATGACGTAATGGGGGGTGTTATCTCTTTTGTCGAAAATCAGCCGTTTTTGCTCGAACATTAAATGCCTCCAAATGGTATTTATTTCACTTCCCGAGCCCCTGGAAGCATGAAAATCACTTTAAACATGCTAATTTTAGCTCTAACACTGATGATCCACCTACAAATGTGAACTGACGTTCAAAAATAAAACATTTGAAAACAGACCATTTTCCACATTTCTGAAGCATGACGTAATGGGGGGGTGTTATCTCTTTTGTCGAAAATCAGCCGTTTTTGCTCGAACATTAAATGCCTCCAAATGGTATTTAATTAACTTCCCGGGGTGAAGAAACCCTTTTTGAGAACTCAGAGTGAGTAAATTGGCCATTTTCATGCACTTTTAACCATTCCATAAATCTTGTGTTTTGGGCCCCTGGAAGCATGAAAATCACTTTAAACATGCTAATTTTAGCTCTAACACTGATGATCCACCTACAAATGTGAACTGACGTTCAAAAATAAAACATTTGAAAACGGACCATTTTCCACATTTCTGAAGCATGACGTAATGGGGGGGTGTTATCTCTTTTGTCGAAAATCAGCCGTTTTTGCTCGAACATTAAATGCCTCCAAATGGTATTTAATTAACTTCCCGAGCCCCTGGAAGCATGAAAATCACTTTAAACATGCTAATTTTAGCTCTAACACTGATGATCCACCTACAAATGTGAACTGACGTTCAAAAATAAAACATTTGAAAACGGACCATTTTCCACATTTCTGAAGCATGACGTAATGGGGGGGTGTTATCTCTTTTGTCGAAAATCAGCCATTTTTGCTCGAACATTAAATGCCTCCAAATGCTATTTAATTAACTTCCCGGGGTGAAGAAACCCTTTTTGAGAACTCAGAGTGAGTAAATTGGCCATTTTCATGCACTTTTAACCATTCCATAAATCTTGTGTTTTGGGCCCCTGGAAGCATGAAAATCACTTTAAACATGCTAATTTTAGCTCTAACACTGATGATCCACCTACAAATGTGAACTGACGTTCAAAAATAAAACATTTGAAAACGGACCATTTTCCACATTTCTGAAGCATGACGTAATGGGGGGGTGTTATCTCTTTTGTCGAAAATCAGCCGTTTTTGCTCGAACATTAAATGCCTCCAAATGGTATTTAATTAACTTCCCGAGCCCCTGGAAGCATGAAAATCACTTTAAACATGCTAATTTTAGCTCTAACACTGATGATCCACCTACAAATGTGAACTGACGTTCAAAAATAAAACATTTGAAAACGGACCATTTTCCACATTTCTGAAGCATGACGTAATGGGGGGGTGTTATCTCTTTTGTCGAAAATCAGCCGTTTTTGCTCGAACATTAAATGCCTCCAAATGGTATTTAATTAACTTCCTGAGCCCCTGGAAGCATGAAAATCACTTTAAACATGCTAATTTTAGCTCTAACACTGATGATCCACCTACAAATGTGAACTGACGTTCAAAAATAAAACATTTTAAAACGGACCATTTTCCACATTTCTGAAGCATGACGTAATGGGGGGGTGTTATCTCTTTAGTCGAAAATCAGCCGTTTTTGCTCGAACATTAAATGCCTCCAAATGGTATTTAATTAACTTCCCGGGGTGAAGAAACCCTTTTTGAGAACTCAGAGTGAGTAAATTGGCCATTTTCATGCACTTTTAACCATTCCATAAATCTTGTGTTTTGGGCTCCTGGAAGCATGAAAATCACTTTAAACATGCTAATTTTAGCTCTAACACTGATGATCCACCTACAAATGTGAACTGACGTTCAAAAATAAAACATTTGAAAACGGACCATTTTCCACATTTCTGAAGCATGACGTAATGGGGGGGTGTTATCTCTTTTGTCGAAAATCAGCCGTTTTTGCTCGAACATTAAATGCCTCCAAATGGTATTTAATTAACTTCCCGAGCCCCTGGAAGCATGAAAATCACTTTAAACATGCTAATTTTAGCTCTAACACTGATGATCCACCTACAAATGTGAACTGACGTTCAAAAATAAAACATTTGAAAACGGACCATTTTCCACATTTCTGAAGCATGACGTAATGGGGGGGTGTTATCTCTTTTGTCGAAAATCAGCCGTTTTTGCTCGAACATTAAATGCCTCCAAATGGTATTTAATTAACTTCCCGGGGTGAAGAAACCCTTTTTGAGAACTCAGAGTGAGTAAATTGGCCATTTTCATGCACTTTTAACCATTCCATAAATCTTGTGTTTTGGGCCCCTGGAAGCATGAAAATCACTTTAAACATGCTAATTTTAGCTCTAACACTGATGATCCACCTACAAATGTGAACTGACGTTCAAAAATAAAACATTTGAAAACTGACCATTTTCCACATTTCTGAAGCATGACGTAATGGGGGGGTGTTATCTCTTTTGTCGAAAATCAGCTGTTTTTGCTCGAACATTAAATGCCTCCATATGGTATTTAATTAACTTCCCGAGCCCCTGGAAGCATGAAAATCACTTTAAACATGCTAATTTTAGCTCTAACACTGATGATCCACCTACAAATGTGAACTGACGTTCAAAAATAAAACATTTGAAAACGGACCATTTTCCACATTTCTGAAGCATGACGTAATGGGGGGGTGTTATCTCTTTTGTCGAAAATCAGCCGTTTTTGCTCGAACATTAAATGCCTCCAAATGGTAATTATTTCACTTCCCGAGCCCCTGGAAGCATGAAAATCACTTTAAACATGCTAATTTTAGCTCTAACACTGATGATCCACCTACAAATGTGAACTGACGTTCAAAAATAAAACATTTGAAAACGGACCATTTTCCACATTTCTGAAGCATGTCGTAATGGGGGGGTGTTATCTCTTTTGTCGAAAATCAGCCGTTTTTGCTCGAACATTAAATGCCTCCAAATGGTATTTAATTAACTTCCCGAGCCCCTGGAAGCATGAAAATCACTTTAAACATGCTAATTTTAGCTCTAACACTGATGATCCACCTACAAATGTGAACTGACGTTCAAAAATAAAACATTTGAAAACGGACCATTTTCCACATTTCTGAAGCATGACGTAATGGGGGGGTGTTATCTCTTTTGTCGAAAATCAGCCGTTTTTGCTCGAACATTAAATGCCTCCAAATGGTATTTATTTAACTTCTCGGGGTGAAGAAACCCTTTTTGAGAACTCAGAGTGAGTAAATTGGCCATTTTCATGCACTTTTAACCATTCCATAAATCTTGTGTTTTGGGCCCCTGGAAGCATGAAAATCACTTTAAACATGCTAATTTTAGCTCTAACACTGATGATCCACCTACAAATGTGAACTGACGTTCAAAAATAAAACATTTGAAAACGGACCATTTTCCACATTTCTGAAGCATGATGTAATGGGGGGGTGTTATTTCTTTTGTCGAAAATCAGCCGTTTTTGCTCGAACATTAAATGCCTCCAAATGGTATTTAATTAACTTCCCGAGCCCCTGGAAGCATGAAAATCACTTTAAACATGCTAATTTTAGCTCTAACACTGATGATCCACCTACAAATGTGAACTGACGTTCAAAAATAAAACATTTGAAAACGGACCATTTTCCACATTTCTGAAGCATGACGTAATGGGGGGGTGTTATCTCTTTTGTCGAAAATCAGCCGTTTTTGCTCGAACATTAAATGCCTCCAAATGGTATTTAATTAACTTCCCGGGGTGAAGAAACCCTTTTTGAGAACTCAGAGTGAGTAAATTGGCCATTTTCATGCACTTTTAACCATTCCATAAATCTTGTGTTTTAGGCCCCTGGAAGCATGAAAATCACTTTAAACATGCTAATTTTAGCTCTAACACTGATGATCCACCTACAAATGTGAACTGACGTTCAAAAATAAAACATTTGAAAACGGACCATTTTCCACATTTCTGAAGCATGACGTAATGGGGGGGTGTTATCTCTTTTGTCGAAAATCAGCCGTTTTTGCTCGAACATTAAATGCCTCCAAATGGTATTTATTTCACTTCCCGAGCCCCTGGAAGCATGAAAATCACTTTAAACATGCTAATTTTAGCTCTAACACTGATGATCCACCTACAAATGTGAACTGACGTTCAAAAATAAAACATTTGAAAACGGACCATTTTCCACATTTCTGAAGCATGACGTAATGGGGGGGTGTTATCTCTTTTGTCGAAAATCAGCCGTTTTTGCTCGAACATTAAATGCCTCCAAATGGTATTTAATTAACTTCCCGAGCCCCTGGAAGCATGAAAATCACTTTAAACATGCTAATTTTAGCTCTAACACTGATGATCCACCTACAAATGTGAACTGACGTTCAAAAATAAAACATTTGAAAACGGACCATTTTCCACATTTCTGATGCATGACGTAATGGGGGGTGTTATCTCTTTTGTCGAAAATCAGCCGTTTTTGCTCGAACATTAAATGCCTCCAAATGGTATTTATTTCACTTCCCGAGCCCCTGGAAGCATGAAAATCACTTTAAACATGCTAATTTTAGCTCTAACACTGATGATCCACCTACAAATGTGAACTGACGTTCAAAAATAAAACATTTGAAAACGGACCATTTTCCACATTTCTGAAGCATGACGTAATGGGGGGGTGTTATCTCTTTTGTCGAAAATCAGCCGTTTTTGCTCGAACATTAAATGCCTCCAAATGGTATTTAATTAACTTCCTGAGCCCCTGGAAGCATGAAAATCACTTTAAACATGCTAATTTTAGCTCTAACACTGATGATCCACCTACAAATGTGAACTGACGTTCAAAAATAAAACATTTGAAAACGGACCATTTTCCACATTTCTGAAGCATGACGTAATGGGGGGGTGTTATCTCTTTTGTCGAAAATCAGCCGTTTTTGCTCGAACATTAAATGCCTCCAAATGGTATTTAATTAACTTCCCGAGCCCCTGGAAGCATGAAAATCACTTTAAACATGCTAATTTTAGCTCTAACACTGATGATCCACCTACAAATGTGAACTGACGTTCAAAAATAAAACATTTGAAAACGGACCATTTTCCACATTTCTGAAGCATGACGTAATGGGGGGGTGTTATCTCTTTTGTCGAAAATCAGCCGTTTTTGCTCGAACATTAAATGCCTCCAAATGGTATTTAATTAACTTCCCAGGTTGAAGAAACCCTTTTTGAGAACTCAGAGTGAGTAAATTGGCCATTTTCATGCACTTTTAACCATTCCATAAATCTTGTGTTTTGGGCCCCTGGAAGCATGAAAATCACTTTAAACATGCTAATTTTAGCTCTAACACTGATGATCCACCTACAAATGTGAACTGACGTTCAAAAATTAAACATTTGAAAACGGACCATTATCCACATTTCTGAAGCATGACGTAATGGGGGGGTGTTATCTCTTTTGTCGAAAATCAGCCGTTTTTGTTCGAACATTAAATGCCTCCAAATGGTATTTAATTAACTTCCCGAGCCCCTGGAAGCATGAAAATCACTTTAAACATGCTAATTTTAGCTCTAACACTGATGATCCACCTACAAATGTGAACTGACGTTCAAAAATAAAACATTTGAAAACGGACCATTTTCCACATTTCTGAAGCATGACGTAATGGGGGGGTGTTATCTCTTTTGTCGAAAATCAGCCGTTTTTGCTCGAACATTAAATGCCTCCAAATGGTATTTAATTAACTTCCCGGGGTGAAGAAACCCTTTTTGAGAACTCAGAGTGAGTAAATTGGCCATTTTCATGCACTTTTAACCATTCCATAAATCTTGTGTTTTGGGCCCCTGGAAGCATGAAAATCACTTTAAACATGCTAATTTTAGCTCTAACACTGATGATCCACCTACAAATGTGAACTGACGTTTAAAAATAAAACATTTGAAAACGGACCATTTTCCACATTTCTGAAGCATGACGTAATGGGGGGGTGTTATCTCTTTTGTCGAAAATCAGCCATTTTTGCTCGAACATTAAATGCCTCCAAATGGTATTTAATTAACTTCCCGAGCCCCTGGAAGCATGAAAATCACTTTAAACATGCTAATTTTAGCTCTAACACTGATGATCCACCTACAAATGTGAACTGACGTTCAAAAATAAAACATTTGAAAACGGACCATTTTCCACATTTCTGAAGCATGACGTAATGGGGGGGTGTTATCTCTTTTGTCGAAAATCAGCCGTTTTTGCTCGAACATTAAATGCCTCCAAATGGTATTTATTTCACTTCCCGAGCCCATGGAAGCATGAAAATCACTTTAAACATGCTAATTTTAGCTCTAACACTGATGATCCACCTACAAATGTGAACTGACGTTCAAAAATAAAACATTTGAAAACGGACCATTTTCCACATTTCTGAAGCATGATGTAATGGGGGGGGTGTTATCTCTTTTGTCGAAAATCAGCCGTTTTTGCTCGAACATTAAATGCCTCCAAATGGTATTTATTTCACTTCCCGAGCCCCTGGAAGCATGAAAATCACTTTAAACATGCTAATTTTAGCTCTAACACTGATGATCCACCTACAAATGTGAACTGACGTTCAAAAATAAAACATTTGAAAACGGACCATTTTCCACATTTCTGAAGCATGACGTAATGGGGGGGTGTTATCTCTTTTGTCGAAAATCAGCCGTTTTTGCTCGAACATTAAATGCCTCCAAATGGTATTTAATTAACTTCCCGAGCCCCTGGAAGCATGAAAATCACTTTAAACATGCTAATTTTAGCTCTAACACTGATGATCCACCTACAAATGTGAACTGACGTTCAAAAATAAAACATTTGAAAACGGACCATTTTCCACATTTCTGAAGCATGACGTAATGGGGGGGTGTTATCTCTTTTGTCGAAAATCAGCCGTTTTTGCTCGAACATTAAATGCCTCCAAATGGTATTTAATTAACTTCCCGGGGTGAAGAAACCCTTTTTGAGAACTCAGAGTGAGTAAATTGGCCATTTTCATGCACTTTTAACCATTCCATAAATCTTGTGTTTTGGGCCCCTGGAAGCATGAAAATCACTTTAAACATGCTAATTTTAGCTCTAACACTGATGATCCACCTACAAATGTGAACTGACGTTTAAAAATAAAACATTTGAAAACGGACCATTTTCCACATTTCTGAAGCATGACGTAATGGGGGGGTGTTATCTCTTTTGTCGAAAATCAGCCGTTTTTGCTCGAACATTAAATGCCTCCAAATGGTATTTAATTAACTTCCCGAGCCCCTGGAAGCATGAAAATCACTTTAAACATGCTAATTTTAGCTCTAACACTGATGATCCACCTACAAATGTGAACTGACGTTCAAAAATAAAACATTTGAAGACGGACCATTTTCCACATTTCTGAAGCATGACGTAATGGGGGGGTGTTATCTCTTTTGTCGAAAATCAGCCGTTTTTGCTCGAACATTAAATGCCTCCAAATGGTATTTATTTCACTTCCCGAGCCCATGGAAGCATGAAAATCACTTTAAACATGCTAATTTTAGCTCTAACACTGATGATCCACCTACAAATGTGAACTGACGTTCAAAAATAAAACATTTGAAAACGGACCATTTTCCACATTTCTGAAGCATGATGTAATGGGGGGGGTGTTATCTCTTTTGTCGAAAATCAGCCGTTTTTGCTCGAACATTAAATGCCTCCAAATGGTATTTATTTCACTTCCCGAGCCCCTGGAAACATGAAAATCACTTTAAACATGCTAATTTTAGCTCTAACACTGATGATCCACCTACAAATGTGAACTGACGTTCAAAACTAAAACATTTTAAAACGGACCATTTTCCACATTTCTGAAGCATGACGTAATGGGGGGGTGTTATCTCTTTTGTCGAAAATCAGCCGTTTTTGCTCGAACATTAAATGCCTCCAAATGGTATTTAATTAACTTCCCGAGCCCCTGGAAGCATGAAAATCACTTTAAACATGCTAATTTTAGCTCTAACACTGATGATCCACCTACAAATGTGAACTGACGTTCAAAAATAAAACATTTGAAAACGGACCATTTTTCTACATTTCTGAAGCATGACGTAATGGGGGGGTGTTATCTCTTTTGTCGAAAATCAGCCGTTTTTGCTCGAACATTAAATGCCTCCAAATGGTATTTAATTAACTTCCCGGGGTGAAGAAACCCTTTTTGAGAACTCAGAGTGAGTAAATTGGCCATTTTCATGCACTTTTAACCATTCCATAAATCTTGTGTTTTGGGCCCTTGGAAGCATGAAAATCACTTTAAACATGCTAATTTTAGCTCTAACACTGATGATCCACCTACAAATGTGAACTGACGTTCAAAAATAAAACATTTGAAAACGGACCATTTTCCACATTTCTGAAGCATGACGTAATGGGGGGGTGTTATCTCTTTTGTCGAAAATCAGCCGTTTTTGCTCGAACATTAAATGCCTCCAAATGGTATTTAATTAACTTCCCGAGCCCCTGGAAGCATGAAAATCACTTTAAACATGCTAATTTTAGCTCTAACACTGATGATCCACCTACAAATGTGAACTGACGTTCAAAAATAAAACATTTGAAAACGGACCATTTTCCACATTTCTGAAGCATGACGTAATGGGGGGGTGTTATCTCTTTTGTCGAAAATCAGCCGTTTTTGCTCGAACATTAAATGCCTCCAAATGGTATTTAATTAACTTCCCGAGCCCCTGGAAGCATGAAAATCACTTTAAACATGCTAATTTTAGCTCTAACACTGATGATCCACCTACAAATGTGAACTGACGTTCAAAAATAAAACATTTGAAAACGGACCATTTTCCACATTTCTGAAGCATGACGTAATGGGGGGTGTTATCTCTTTTGTCGAAAATCAGCCGTTTTTGCTCGAACATTAAATGCCTCCAAATGGTATTTAATTAACTTCCCGAGCCCCTGGAAGCATGAAAATCACTTTAAACATGCTAATTTTAGCTCTAACACTGATGATCCACCTACAAATGTGAACTGACGTTCAAAAATAAAACATTTGAAAACTGACCATTTTCCACATTTCTGAAGCATGACGTAATGGGGGGTGTTATCTCTTTTGTCGAAAATCAGCCGTTTTTGCTCGAACATTAAATGCCTCCAAATGGTATTTATTTCACTTCCCGAGCCCCTGGAAGCATGAAAATCACTTTAAACATGCTAATTTTAGCTCTAACACTGATGATCCACCTACAAATGTGAACTGACGTTAAAAAATAAAACATTTGAAAACGGACCATTTTCCACATTTCTGAAGCATGACGTAATGGGGGGGTGTTATCTCTTTTGTCGAAAATCAGCCGTTTTTGCTCGAACATTAAATGCCTCCAAATGGTATTTAATTAACTTCCCGAGCCCCTGGAAGCATGAAAATCACTTTAAACATGCTAATTTTAGCTCTAACACTGATGATCCACCTACAAATGTGAACTGACGTTCAAAAATAAAACATTTGAAAACGGACCATTTTCCACATTTCTGAAGCATGACGTAATGGGGGGGTGTTATCTCTTTTGTCGAAAATCAGCCGTTTTTGCTCGAACATTAAATGCCTCCAAATGGTATTTATTTCACTTCCCGGGGTGAAGAAACCCTTTTTGAGAACTCAGAGTGAGTAAATTGGCCATTTTCATGCACTTTTAACCATTCCATTAATCTTGTGTTTTGGGCCCCTGGAAGCATGAAAATCACTTTAAACATGCTAATTTTAGCTCTAACACTGATGATCAACCTACAAATGTGAACTGACGTTCAAAAATAAAACATTTGAAAACGGACCATTTTCCACATTTCTGAAGCATGACGTAATGGGGGGGTGTTATCTCTTTTGTCGAAAATCAGCCGTTTTTGCTCGAACATTAAATGCCTCCAAATGATATTTAATTAACTTCCCGAGCCCCTGGAAGCATGAAAATCACTTTAAACATGCTAATTTTAGCTCTAACACTGATGATCCACCTACAAATGTGAACTGACGTTCAAAAATAAAACATTTGAAAACGGACCATTTTCCACATTTCTGAAGCATGACGTAATGGGGGGGTGTTATCTCTTTTGTCGAAAATCAGCCGTTTTTGCTCGAACATTAAATGCCTCCAAATGGTATTTAATTAACTTCCCGGGGTGAAGAAACCCTTTTTGAGAACTCAGAGTGAGTAAATTGGCCATTTTCATGCACTTTTAACCATTCCATAAATCTTGTGTTTTGGGCCCCTGGAAGCATGAAAATCACTTTAAACATGCTAATTTTAGCTCTAACACTGATGATCCACCTACAAATGTGAACTGACGTTCAAAAATAAAACATTTGAAAACGGACCATTTTCCACATTTCTGAAGCATGACGTAATGGGGGGGTGTTATCTCTTTTGTCGAAAATCAGCCGTTTTTGCTCGAACATTAAATGCCTCCAAATGGTATTTAATTAACTTCCCGGGGTGAAGAAACCCTTTTTGAGAACTCAGAGTGAGTAAATTGGCCATTTTCATGCACTTTTAACCATTCCATAAATCTTGTGTTTTGGGCCCTTGGAAGCATGAAAATCACTTTAAACATGCTAATTTTAGCTCTAACACTGATGATCCACCTACAAATGTGAACTGACGTTCAAAAATAAAACATTTGAAAACGGACCATTTTCCACATTTCTGAAGCATGACGTAATGGGGGGGTGTTATCTCTTTTGTCGAAAATCAGCCGTTTTTGCTCGAACATTAAATGCCTCCAAATGGTATTTAATTAACTTCCCGAGCCCCTGGAAGCATGAAAATCACTTTAAACATGCTAATTTTAGCTCTAACACTGATGATCCACCTACAAATGTGAACTGACGTTCAAAAATAAAACATTTGAAAACGGACCATTTTCCACATTTCTGAAGCATGACGTAATGGGGGGGTGTTATCTCTTTTGTCGAAAATCAGCCGTTTTTGCTCGAACATTAAATGCCTCCAAATGGTATTTAATTAACTTCCCGAGCCCCTGGAAGCATGAAAATCACTTTAAACATGCTAATTTTAGCTCTAACACTGATGATCCACCTACAAATGTGAACTGACGTTCAAAAATAAAACATTTGAAAACGGACCATTTTCCACATTTCTGAAGCATGACGTAATGGGGGGTGTTATCTCTTTTGTCGAAAATCAGCCGTTTTTGCTCGAACATTAAATGCCTCCAAATGGTATTTAATTAACTTCCCGAGCCCCTGGAAGCATGAAAATCACTTTAAACATGCTAATTTTAGCTCTAACACTGATGATCCACCTACAAATGTGAACTGACGTTCAAAAATAAAACATTTGAAAACTGACCATTTTCCACATTTCTGAAGCATGACGTAATGGGGGGTGTTATCTCTTTTGTCGAAAATCAGCCGTTTTTGCTCGAACATTAAATGCCTCCAAATGGTATTTATTTCACTTCCCGAGCCCCTGGAAGCATGAAAATCACTTTAAACATGCTAATTTTAGCTCTAACACTGATGATCCACCTACAAATGTGAACTGACGTTAAAAAATAAAACATTTGAAAACGGACCATTTTCCACATTTCTGAAGCATGACGTAATGGGGGGGTGTTATCTCTTTTGTCGAAAATCAGCCGTTTTTGCTCGAACATTAAATGCCTCCAAATGGTATTTAATTAACTTCCCGAGCCCCTGGAAGCATGAAAATCACTTTAAACATGCTAATTTTAGCTCTAACACTGATGATCCACCTACAAATGTGAACTGACGTTCAAAAATAAAACATTTGAAAACGGACCATTTTCCACATTTCTGAAGCATGACGTAATGGGGGGGTGTTATCTCTTTTGTCGAAAATCAGCCGTTTTTGCTCGAACATTAAATGCCTCCAAATGGTATTTATTTCACTTCCCGGGGTGAAGAAACCCTTTTTGAGAACTCAGAGTGAGTAAATTGGCCATTTTCATGCACTTTTAACCATTCCATTAATCTTGTGTTTTGGGCCCCTGGAAGCATGAATATCACTTTAAACATGCTAATTTTAGCTCTAACACTGATGATCAACCTACAAATGTGAACTGACGTTCAAAAATAAAACATTTGAAAACGGACCATTTTCCACATTTCTGAAGCATGACGTAATGGGGGGGTGTTATCTCTTTTGTCGAAAATCAGCCGTTTTTGCTCGAACATTAAATGCCTCCAAATGATATTTAATTAACTTCCCGAGCCCCTGGAAGCATGAAAATCACTTTAAACATGCTAATTTTAGCTCTAACACTGATGATCCACCTACAAATGTGAACTGACGTTCAAAAATAAAACATTTGAAAACGGACCATTTTCCACATTTCTGAAGCATGACGTAATGGGGGGGTGTTATCTCTTTTGTCGAAAATCAGCCGTTTTTGCTCGAACATTAAATGCCTCCAAATGGTATTTAATTAACTTCCCGGGGTGAAGAAACCCTTTTTGAGAACTCAGAGTGAGTAAATTGGCCATTTTCATGCACTTTTAACCATTCCATAAATCTTGTGTTTTGGGCCCCTGGAAGCATGAAAATCACTTTAAACATGCTAATTTTAGCTCTAACACTGATGATCCACCTACAAATGTGAACTGACGTTCAAAAATAAAACATTTGAAAACGGACCATTTTCCACATTTCTGAAGCATGACGTAATGGGGGGGTGTTATCTCTTTTGTCGAAAATCAGCCGTTTTTGCTCGAACATTAAATGCCTCCAAATGGTATTTAATTAACTTCCCGAGCCCCTGGAAGCATGAAAATCACTTTAAACATGCTAATTTTAGCTCTAACACTGATGATCCACCTACAAATGTGAACTGACGTTCAAAAATAAAACATTTGAAAACGGACCATTTTCTACATTTCTGAAGCATGACGTAATGGGGGGGTGTTATCTCTTTTGTCGAAAATCAGCCGTTTTTGCTCGAACATTAAATGCCTCCAAATGGTATTTAATTAACTTCCCGGGGTGAAGAAACCCTTTTTGAGAACTCAGAGTGAGTAAATTGGCCATTTTCATGCACTTTTAACCATTCCATAAATCTTGTGTTTTGGGCCCCTGGAAGCATGAAAATCACTTTAAACATGCTAATTTTAGCTCTAACACTGATGATCCACCTACAAATGTGAACTGACGTTCAAAAATAAAACATTTGAAAACGGACCATTTTCCACATTTCTGAAGCATGACGTAATGTTATCTCTTTTGTCGAAAATCAGCCGTTTTTGCTCGAACATTAAATGCCTCCAAATGGTATTTAATTAACTTCCCGAGCCCCTGGAAGCATGAAAATCACTTTAAACATGCAAATTTTAGCTCTATAACTGATGATCCACCTACAAATGTGAACTGACGTTCAAAAATAAAACATTTGAAAACGGACCATTTTCCACATTTCTGAAGCATGACGTAATGGGGGGGTGTTATCTCTTTTGTCGAAAATCAGCCGTTTTTGCTCGAACATTAAATGCCTCCAAATGGTATTTAATTAACTTCCCGGGGTGAAGAAACCCTTTTTTAGAACTCAGAGTGAGTAAATTGGCCATTTTCATGCACTTTTAACCATTCCATAAATCTTGTGTTTTGGGCCCCTGGAAGCATGAAAATCACTTTAAACATGCTAATTTTAGCTCTAACACTGATGATCCACCTACAAATGTGAACTGACGTTCAAAAATAAAACATTTGAAAACGGACCATTTTCCACATTTCTGAAGCATGACGTAATGGGGGGGTGTTATCTCTTTTGTCGAAAATCAGCCGTTTTTGCTCGAACATTAAATGCCTCCAAATGGTATTTAATTAACTTCCCGAGCCCCTGGAAGCATGAAAATCAATTTAAACATGCTAATTTTAGCTCTAACACTGATGATCCACCTACAAATGTGAACTGACGTTCAAAAATAAAACATTTGAAAACGGACCATTTTCCACATTTCTGAAGCATAACGTAATGGGGGGGTGTTATCTCTTTTGTCGAAAATCAGCCGTTTTTGCTCGAACATTAAATGCCTCCAAATGGTATTTAATTAACTTCCCGGGGTGAAGAAACCCTTTTTGAGAACTCAGAGTGAGTAAATTGGCCATTTTCATGCACTTTTAACCATTCCATAAATCTTGTGTTTTGGGCCCCTGGAAGCATGAAAATCACTTTAAACATGCTAATTTTAGCTCTACCACTGATGATCCACCTACAAATGTGAACTGACGTTCAAAAATAAAACATTTGAAAACGGACCATTTTCCACATTTCTGAAGCATGACGTAATGGGGGGGTGTTATCTCTTTTGTCGAAAATCAGCTGTTTTTGCTCGAACATTAAATGCCTCCAAATGGTATTTAATTAACTTCCCGAGCCCCTGGAAGCATGAAAATCACTTTAAACATGCTAATTTTAGCTCTAACACTGATGATCCACCTACAAATGTGAACTGACGTTCAAAAATAAAACATTTGAAAACGGACCATTTTCCACATTTCTGAAGCATGACGTAATGGGGGGTGTTATCTCTTTTGTCGAAAATCAGCCGTTTTTGCTCGAACATTAAATGCCTTCAAATGGTATTTAATTAACTGCCCGAGCCCCTGGAAGCATGAAAATCACTTTAAACATGCTAATTTTAGCTCTAACACTGATGATCCACCTACAAATGTGAACTGACGTTCAAAAATAAAACATTTGAAAACGGACCATTTTCCACATTTCTGAATCATGACGTAATGGGGGGGTGTTATCTCTTTTGTCGAAAATCAGCCGTTTTTGCTCGAACATTAAATGCCTCCAAATGGTATTTAATTAACTTCCCGGGGTGAAGAAACCCTTTTTGAGAACTCAGAGTGAGTAAATTGGCCATTTTCATGCACTTTTAACCATTCCATAAATCTTGTGTTTTGGGCCCTTGGAAGCATGAAAATCACTTTAAACATGCTAATTTTAGCTCTAACACTGATGATCCACCTACAAATGTGAACTGACGTTCAAAAATAAAACATTTGAAAACGGACCATTTTCCACATTTCTGAAGCATGACGTAATGGGGGGTGTTATCTCTTTTGTCGAAAATCAGCCGTTTTTGCTCGAACATTAAATGCCTCCAAATGGTATTTAATTAACTTCCCGGGGTGAAGAAACCCTTTTTGAGAACTCAGAGTGAGTAAATTGGCAATTTTCATGCACTTTTAACCATTCCATAAATCTTGTGTTTTGGGCCCCTGGAAGCATGAAAATCACTTTAAACATGCTAATTTTAGCTCTAACACTGATGATCCACCTACAAATGTGAACTGACATTCAAAAATAAAACATTTGAAAACGGACCATTTTCCACATTTCTGAAGCATGACGTAATGGGGGGGTGTTATCTCTTTTGTCGAAAATCAGCCGTTTTTGCTCGAACATTAAATGCCTCCAAATGGTATTTATTTCACTTCCCGAGCCCCTGGAAGCATGAAAATCACTTTAAACATGCTAATTTTAGCTCTAACACTGATGATCCACCTACAAATGTGAACTGACGTTCAAAAATAAAACATTTGAAAACGGACCATTTTCCACATTTCTGAAGCATGACGTAATGGGGGGGTGTTATCTCTTTTGTCGAAAATCAGCCGTTTTTGCTCGAACATTAAATGCCTCCAAATGGTATTTAATTAACTTCCCGAGCCCCTGGAAGCATGAAAATCACTTTAAACATGCTAATTTTAGCTCTAACACTGATGATCCACCTACAAATGTGAACTGACGTTCAAAAATAAAACATTTGAAAACGGACCATTTTCCACATTTCTGAAGCATGACGTAATGGGGGGGTGTTATCTCTTTTGTCGAAAATCAGCCGTTTTTGCTCGAACATTAAATGCCTCCAAATGGTATTTATTTCACTTCCCGAGCCCCTGGAAGCATGAAAATCACTTTAAACATGCTAATTTTAGCTCTAACACTCATGATCCACCTACAAATGTGAACTGACGTTCAAAAATAAAACATTTGAAAACGGACCATTTTCCACATTTCTGAAGCATGACGTAATGGGGGGGTGTTATCTCTTTTGTCGAAAATCAGTCGTTTTTGCTCGAACATTAAATGCCTCCAAATGGTATTTAATTAACTTCCCGAGCCCCTGGAAGCATGAAAATCACTTTAAACATGCTAATTTTAGCTCTAACACTGATGATCCACCTACAAATGTGAACTGACGTTCAAAAATAAAACATTTGAAAACGGACCATTTTCCACATTTCTGAAGCATGACGTAATGGGGGGGTGTTATCTCTTTTGTCGAAAATCAGCCGTTTTTGCTCAAACATTAAATGCCTCCAAATGGTATTTAATTAACTTCCCGAGCCCCTGGAAGCATGAAAATCACTTTAAACATGCTAATTTTAGCTCTAACACTGATGATCCACCTACAAATGTGAACTGACGTTCAAAAATAAAACATTTGAAAACGGACCATTTTCCACATTTCTGAAGCATGACGTAATGGGGGGGTGTTATCTCTTTTGTCGAAAATCAGCCGTTTTTGCTCGAACATTAAATGCCTCCAAATGGTATTTAATTAACTTCCCGGGGTGAAGAAACCCTTTTTGAGAACTCAGAGTGAGTAAATTGGCCATTTTCATGAACTTTTAACCATTCCATAAATCTTGTGTTTTGGGCCCCTGGAAGCATGAAAATCACTTTAAACATGCTAATTTTAGCTCTAACACTGATGATCCACCTACAAATGTGAACTGACGTTCAAAAATAAAACATTTGAAAACGGACCATTTTCCACATTTCTGAAGCATGACGTAATGGGGGGGTGTTATCTCTTTTGTCGAAAATCAGCCGTTTTTGCTCGAACATTAAATGCCTCCAAATGGTATTTAATTAACTTCCCGAGCCCCTGGAAGCATGAAAATCACTTTAAACATGCTAATTTTAGCTCTAACACTGATGATCCACCTACAAATGTGAACTGACGTTCAAAAATAAAACATTTGAAAACGGACCATTTTCCACATTTCTGAAGCATGACGTAATGGGGGGTGTTATCTCTTTTGTCGAAAATCAGCCGTTTTTGCTCGAACATTAAATGCCTCCAAATGGTATTTAATTAACTTCCCGGGGTGAAGAAACCCTTTTTGAGAACTCAGAGTGAGTAAATTGGCCATTTTCATGCACTTTTAACCATTCCATAAATCTTGTGTTTTGGGCCCCTGGAAGCATGAAAATCACTTTAAACATGCTAATTTTAGCTCTAACACTGATGATCCACCTACAAATGTGAACTGACGTTCAAAAATAAAACATTTGAAAACGGACCATTTTCCACATTTCTGAAGCATGACGTAATGGGGGGGTGTTATCTCTTTTGTCGAAAATCAGCCGTTTTTGCTCGAACATTAAATGCCTCCAAATGGTATTTAATTAACTTCCCGAGCCCCTGGAAGCATGAAAATCACTTTAAACATGCTAATTTTAGCTCTAACACTGATGATCCACCTACAAATGTGAACTGACGTTCAAAAATAAAACATTTGAAAACGGACCATTTTCCACATTTCTGAAGCATGACGTAATGGGGGGGTGTTATCTCTTTTGTCGAAGATCAGCCGTTTTTGCTCGAACATTAAATGCCTCCAAATGGTATTTAATTAACTTCCCGGGGTGAAGAAACCCTTTTTGAGAACTCAGAGTGAGTAAATTGGCCATTTTCATGCACTTTTAACCATTCCATAAATCTTGTGTTTTGGGCCCCTGGAAGCATGAAAATCACTTTAAACATGCTAATTTTAGCTCTAACACTGATGATCCACCTACAAATGTGAACTGACGTTCAAAAATAAAACATTTGAAAACGGACCATTTTCCACATTTCTGAAGCATGACGTAATGGGGGGGTGTTATCTCTTTTGTCGAAAATCAGCCGTTTTTGCTCGAACATTAAATGCCTCCAAATGGTATTTAATTAACTTCCCGAGCCCCTGGAAGCATGAAAATCACTTTAAACATGCTAATTTTAGCTCTAACACTGATGATCCACCTACAAATGTGAACTGACGTTCAAAAATAAAACATTTGAAAACGGACCATTTTCCACATTTCTGAAGCATGACGTAATGGGGGGTGTTATCTCTTTTGTCGAAAATCAGCCGTTTTTGCTCGAACATTAAATGCCTCCAAATGGTATTTAATTAACTTCCCGGGGTGAAGAAACCCTTTTTGAGAACTCAGAGTGAGTAAATTGGCCATTTTCATGCACTTTTAACCATTCCATTAATCTTGTGTTTTGGGCCCCTGGAAGCATGAAAATCACTTTAAACATGCTAATTTTAGCTCTAACACTGATGATCCACCTACAAATGTGAACTGACGTTCAAAAATAAAACATTTGAAAACGGACCATTTTCCACATTTCTGAAGCATGACGTAATGGGGGGGTGTTATCTCTTTTGTCGAAAATCAGCCGTTTTTGCTCGAACATTAAATGCCTCCAAATGGTATTTAATTAACTTCCCTAGCCCCTGGAAGCATGAAAATCACTTTAAACATGCTAATTTTAGCTCTAACACTGATGATCCACCTACAAATGTGAACTGACGTTCAAAAATAAAACATTTGAAAACGGACCATTTTCCACATTTCTGAAGCATGACGTAATGGGGGGGTGTTATCTCTTTTGTCGAAAATCAGCCGTTTTTGCTCGAACATTAAATGCCTCCAAATGGTATTTATTTCACTTCCCGAGCCCCTGGAAGCATGAAAATCACTTTAAACATGCTAATTTTAGCTCTAACACTGATGATCCACCTACAAATGTGAACTGACGTTCAAAAATAAAACATTTGAAAATGGACCATTTTCCACATTTCTGAAGAATGACGTAATGGGGGGGTGTTATCTCTTTTGTCGAAAATCAGCCGTTTTTGCTCGAACATTAAATGCCTCCAAATGGTATTTAATTAACTTCCCGAGCCCCTGGAAGCATGAAAATCACTTTAAACATGCTAATTTTAGCTCTAACACTGATGATCCACCTACAAATGTGAACTGACGTTCAAAAATAAAACATTTGAAAACGGACCATTTTCCACATTTCTGAAGCATGACGTAATGGGGGGGGTGTTATCTCTTTTGTCGAAAATCAGCCGTTTTTGCTCGAACATTAAATGCCTCCAAATGGTATTTAATTAACGTCCGAGCCCCTGGAAGCATGAAAATGACTTTAAACATGCTAATTTTAGCTCTAACACTGATGATCCACCTACAAATGTGAACTGACGTTCAAAAATAAAACATTTGAAAACGGACCATTTTCCACATTTCTGAAGCATGACGTAATGGGGGGGTGTTATCTCTTTTGTCGAAAATCAGCCGTTTTTGCTCGAACATTAAATGCCTCCAAATGGTATTTATTTCACCTCCCGGGGTGAAGAAACCTTTTTTGAGAACTCAGAGTGAGTAAATTGGCCATTTTCATGCACTTTTAACCATTCCATTAATCTTGTGTTTTGGGCCCCTGGAAGCATGAAAATCACTTTAAACATGCTAATTTTAGCTCTAACACTGATGATCCACCTACAAATGTGAACTGACGTTCAAAAATAAAACATTTGAAAACGGACCATTTTCCACATTTCTGAAGCATGACGTAATGGGGGGGGTGTTATCTCTTTTGTCGAAAATCAGCCGTTTTTGCTCGAACATTAAATGCCTCCAAATGGTATTTAATTAACTTCCCGAGCCCCTGGAAGCATGAAAATCACTTTAAACATGCTAATTTTAGCTCTAACACTGATGATCCACCTACAAATGTGAACTGACGTTCAAAAATAAAACATTTGAAAACGGACCATTTTCCACATTTCTGAAGCATGACGTAATGGGGGGGTGTTATCTCTTTTGTCGAAAATCAGCCGTTTTTGCTCGAACATTAAATGCCTCCAAATGGTATTTATTTCACTTCCCGGGGTGAAGAAACCCTTTTTGAGAACTCAGAGTGAGTAAATTGGCCATTTTCATGCACTTTTAACCATTCCATTAATCTTGTGTTTTGGGCCCCTGGAAGCATGAAAATCACTTTAAACATGCTAATTTTAGCTCTAACACTGATGATCCACCTACAAATGTGAACTGACGTTCAAAAATAAAACATTTGAAAACGGACCATTTTCCACATTTCTGAAGCATGACGTAATGGGGGGGTGTTATCTCTTTTGTCGAAAATCAGCCGTTTTTGCTCGAACATTAAATGCCTCCAAATGGTACTTAATTAACTTCCCGAGCCCCTGGAAGCATGAAAATCACTTTAAACATGCTAATTTTAGCTCTAACACTGATGATCCACCTACAAATGTGAACTGACGTTCAAAAATAAAACATTTGAAAACGGACCAATTTCCACATTTCTGAAGCATGACGTAATTGGGGGGTGTTATCTCTTTTGTCGAAAATCAGCCGTTTTTGCTCGAACATTAAATGCCTCCAAATGGTATTTAATTAACTTCCTGAGCCCCTGGAAGCATGAAAATCACTTTAAACATGCTAATTTTAGCTCTAACACTGATGATCCACCTACAAATGTGAACTGACGTTCAAAAATAAAACATTTGAAAACGGACCATTTTCCACATTTCTGAAGCATGACGTAATGGGGGGGTGTTATCTCTTTTGTCGAAAATCAGCCGTTTTTGCTCGAACATTAAATGCCTCCAAATGGTATTTATTTCACTTTCCGGGGTGAAGAAACCCTTTTTGAGAACTCAGAGTGAGTAAATCGGCCATTTTCATGCACTTTTAACCATTCCATAAATCTTGTGTTTTGGGCCCCTGGAAGCATGAGAATCACTTTAAACATGCTAATTTTAGCTCTAACACTGATGATCCACCTACAAATGTGAACTGACGTTCAAAAATAAAACATTTGAAAACGGACCATTTTCCACATTTCTGAAGCATGACGTAATGGGGGGGTGTTATCTCTTTTGTCGAAAATCAGCCGTTTTTGCTCGAACATTAAATGCCTCCAAATGGTATTTAATTAACTTCCCGAGCCCCTGGAAGCATGAAAATCACTTTAAACATGCTAATTTTAGCTCTAACACTGATGATCCACCTACAAATGTGAACTGACGTTCAAAAATAAAACATTTGAAAACGGACCATTTTCCACATTTCTGAAGCATGACGTAATGGGGGGGTGTTATCTCTTTTGTCGAAAATCAGCCGTTTTTGCTCGAACATTAAATGCCTCCAAATGGTATTTAATTAACTTCCCGGGGTGAAGAAACCCTTTTTGAGAACTCAGAGTGAGTAAATTGGCCATTTTCATGCACTTTTAACCATTCCATAAATCTTGTGTTTTGGGCCCCTGGAAGCATGAAAATCACTTTAAACATGCTAATTTTAGCTCTAACACTGATGATCCACCTACAAATGTGAACTGACGTTCAAAAATAAAACATTTGAAAACGGACCATTTTCCACATTTCTGAAGCATGACGTAATGGGGGGGGTGTTATCTCTTTTGTCGAAAATCAGCCGTTTTTGCTCGAACATTAAATGCCTCCAAATGGTATTTAATTAACTTCCCGAGCCCCTGGAAGCATGAAAATCACTTTAAACATGCTAATTTTAGCTCTAACACTGATGATCCACCTACAAATGTGAACTGACGTTCAAAAATAAAACATTTGAAAACGGACCATTTTCCACATTTCTGAAGCATGACGTAATGGGGGGGTGTTATCTCTTTTGTCGAAAATCAGCCGTTTTTGCTCGAACATTAAATGCCTCCAAATGGTATTTAATTAACTTCCCGGGGTGAAGAAACCCTTTTTGAGAACTCAGAGTGAGTAAATTGGCCATTTTCATGCACTTTTAACCATTCCATAAATCTTGTGTTTTGGGCCCCTGGAAGCATGAAAATCACTTTAAACATGCTAATTTTAGCTCTAACACTGATGATCCACCTACAAATGTGAACTGACGTTCAAAAATAAAACATTTGAAAACGGACCATTTTCCACATTTCTGAAGCATGACGTAATGGGGGGGTGTTATCTCTTTTGTCGAAAATCAGCCGTTTTTGCTCGAACATTAAATGCCTCCAAATGGTATTTAATTAACTTCCCGAGCCCCTGGAAGCATGAAAATCACTTTAAACATGCTAATTTTAGCTCTAACACTGATGATCCACCTACAAATGTGAACTGACGTTCAAAAATAAAACATTTGAAAACGGACCATTTTCCACATTTCTGAAGCATGACGTAATGGGGGTGTTATCTCTTTTGTCGAAAATCAGCCGTTTTTGCTCGAACATTAAATGCCTCCAAATGGTATTTAATTAACTTCCCGGGGTGAAGAAACCCTTTTTGAGAACTCAGAGTGAGTAAATTGGCCATTTTCATGCACTTTTAACCATTCCATAAATCTTGTGTTTTGGGCCCCTGGAAGCATGAAAATCACTTTAAACATGCTAATTTTAGCTCTAACACTGATGATCCACCTACAAATGTGAACTGACGTTCAAAAATAAAACATTTGAAAACGGACCATTTTCCACATTTCTGAAGCATGACGTAATGTTATCTCTTTTGTCGAAAATCAGCCGTTTTTGCTCGAACATTAAATGCCTCCAAATGGTATTTAATTAACTTCCCGAGCCCCTGGAAGCATGAAAATCACTTTAAACATGCAAATTTTAGCTCTAACACTGATGATCCACCTACAAATGTGAACTGACGTTTAAAAATAAAACATTTGAAAACGGACCATTTTCCACATTTCTAAAGCATGACGTAATGGGGGGTGTTATCTCTTTTGTCGAAAATCAGCCGTTTTTGCTCGAACATTAAATGCCTCCAAATGGTATTTAATTAACTTCCCGGGGTGAAGAAACCCTTTTTGAGAACTCAGAGTGAGTAGATTGGCCATTTTCATGCACTTTTAACCATTCCATAAATCTTGTGTTTTGGGCCCCTGGAAGCATGAAAATCACTTTAAACATGCTAATTTTAGCTCTAACACTGATGATCCACCTACAAATGTTAACTGACGTTCAAAAATAAAACATTTGAAAACGGACCATTTTCCATATTTCTGAAGCATGACATAATGGGGGGTGTTATCTCTTTTGTCGAAAATCAGCCGTTTTTGCTCGAACATTAAATGCCTCCAAATGGTATTTAATTAACTTCCCGAGCCCCTGGAAGCATGAAAATCACTTTAAACATGCTAATTTTAGCTCTAACACTGATGATCCACCTACAAATGTGAACTGACGTTCAAAAATAAAACATTTGAAAACGGACCATTTTCCACATTTCTGAAGCATAACGTAATGGGGGGGTGTTATCTCTTTTGTCGAAAATCAGCCATTTTTGCTCGAACATTAAATGCCTCCAAATGGTATTTAATTAACTTCCCGGGGTGAAGAAACCCTTTTTGAGAACTCAGAGTGAGTAAATTGGCCATTTTCATGCACTTTTAACCATTCCATAAATCTTGTGTTTTGGGCCCCTGGAAGCATGAAAATCACTTTAAACATGCTAATTTTAGCTCTAACACTGATGATCCACCTACAAATGTGAACTGACGTTCAAAAATAAAACATTTGAAAACGGACCATTTTCCACATTTCTGAAGCATGACGTAATGGGGGGGTGTTATCTCTTTTGTCGAAAATCAGCCGTTTTTGCTCGAACATTAAATGCCTCCAAATGGTATTTATTTCACTTCCCGAGCCCCTGGAAGCATGAAAATCACTTTAAACATGCTAATTTTAGCTCTAACACTGATGATCCACCTACAAATGTGAACTGACGTTCAAAAATAAAACATTTGAAAACGGACCATTTTCCACATTTCTGAAGCATGACGTAATGGGGGGTGTTATCTCTTTTGTCGAAAATCAGCCGTTTTTGCTCGAACATTAAATGCCTTCAAATGGTATTTAATTAACTGCCCGAGCCCCTGGAAGCATGAAAATCACTTTAAACATGCTAATTTTAGCTCTAACACTGATGATCCACCTACAAATGTGAACTGACGTTCAAAAATAAAACATTTGAAAACGGACCATTTTCCACATTTCTGAATCATGACGTAATGGGGGGGTGTTATCTCTTTTGTCGAAAATCAGCCGTTTTTGCTCGAACATTAAATGCCTCCAAATGGTATTTAATTAACTTCCCGGGGTGAAGAAACCCTTTTTGAGAACTCAGAGTGAGTAAATTGGCCATTTTCATGCACTTTTAACCATTCCATAAATCTTGTGTTTTGGGCCCCTGGAAGCATGAAAATCACTTTAAACATGCTAATTTTAGCTCTAACACTGATGATCCACCTACAAATGTGAACTGACGTTCAAAAATAAAACATTTGAAAACGGACCATTTTCCACATTTCTGAAGCATGACGTAATGGGGGGTGTTATCTCTTTTGTCGAAAATCAGCCGTTTTTGCTCGAACATTAAATGCCTCCAAATGGTATTTAATTAACTTCCCGAGCCCCTGGAAGCATGAAAATCACTTTAAACATGCTAATTTTAGCTCTAACACTGATGATCCACCTACAAATGTGAACTGACGTTCAAAAATAAAACATTTGAAAACGGACCATTTTCCACATTTCTGAAGCATGACGTAATGGGGGTGTTATCTCTTTTGTCGAAAATCAGCCGTTTTTGCTCGAACATTAAATGCCTCCAAATGGTATTTAATTAACTTTCCGAGCCCCTGGAAGCATGAAAATCACTTTAAACATGCTAATTTTAGCTCTAACACTGATGATCCACCTACAAATGTGAACTGACGTTCAAAAATAAAACATTTGAAAACGGACCATTTTCCACATTTCTGAAGCATGACGTAATGGGGGGGTGTTATCTCTTTTGTCGAAAATCAGCCGTTTTTGCTCGAACATTAAATGCCTCCAAATGGTATTTAATTAACTTCCCGGGGTGAAGAAACCCTTTTTGAGAACTCAGAGTGAGTAAATTGGCCATTTTCATGCACTTTTAACCATTCCATAAATCTTGTGTTTTGGGCCCCTGGAAGCATGAAAATCACTTTAAACATGCTAATTTTAGCTCTAACACTGATGATCCAGCTACAAATGTGAACTGACGTTCAAAAATAAAACATTTGAAAACGGACCATTTTCCACATTTCTGAAGCATGACGTAATGTTATCTCTTTTGTCGAAAATCAGCCGTTTTTGCTCGAACATTAAATGCCTCCAAATGGTATTTAATTAACTTCCCGAGCCCCTGGAAGCATGAAAATCACTTTAAACATGCAAAATTTAGCTCTAACACTGATGATCCACCTACAAATGTGAACTGACGTTTAAAAATAAAACATTTGAAAACGGACCATTTTCCACATTTCTAAAGCATGACGTAATGGGGGGTGTTATCTCTTTTGTCGAAAATCAGCCGTTTTTGCTCGAACATTAAATGCCTCCAAATGGTATTTAATTAACTTCCCGGGGTGAAGAAACCCTTTTTGAGAACTCAGAGTGAGTAAATTGGCCATTTTCATGCACTTTTAACCATTCCATAAATCTTGTGTTTTGGGCCCCTGGAAGCATGAAAATCACTTTAAACATGCTAATTTTAGCTCTAACACTGATGATCCACCTACAAATGTTAACTGACGTTCAAAAATAAAACATTTGAAAACGGACCATTTTCCACATTTCTGAAGCATGACGTAATGGGGGGTGTTATCTCTTTTGTCGAAAATCAGCCGTTTTTGCTCGAACATTAAATGCCTCCAAATGGTATTTAATTAACTTCCCGAGCCCCTGGAAGCATGAAAATCACTTTAAACATGCTAATTTTAGCTCTAACACTGATGATCCACCTACAAATGTGAACTGACGTTCAAAAATAAAACATTTGAAAACGGACCATTTTCCACATTTCTGAAGCATAACGTAATGGGGGGGTGTTATCTCTTTTGTCGAAAATCAGCCGTTTTTGCTCGAACATTAAATGCCTCCAAATGGTATTTAATTAACTTCCCGGGGTGAAGAAACCCTTTTTGAGAACTCAGAGTGAGTAAATTGGCTATTTTCATGCACTTTTAACCATTCCATAAATCTTGTGTTTTGGGCCCCTGGAAGCATGAAAATCACTTTAAACATGCTAATTTTAGCTCTAACACTGATGATCCACCTACAAATGTGAACTGACGTTCAAAAATAAAACATTTGAAAACGGACCATTTTCCACATTTCTGAAGCATGACGTAATGGGGGGGTGTTATCTCTTTTGTCGAAAATCAGCCGTTTTTGCTCGAACATTAAATGCCTCCAAATGGTATTTATTTCACTTCCCGAGCCCCTGGAAGCATGAAAATCACTTTAAACATGCTAATTTTAGCTCTAACACTGATGATCCACCTACAAATGTGAACTGACGTTCAAAAATAAAACATTTGAAAACGGACCATTTTCCACATTTCTGAAGCATGACGTAATGGGGGGTGTTATCTCTTTTGTCCAAAATCAGCCGTTTTTGCTCGAACATTAAATGCCTCCAAATGGTATTTATTTCACTTCCCGAGCCCCTGGAAGCATGAAAATCACTTTAAACATGCTAATTTTAGCTCTAACACTGATGATCCACCTACAAATGTGAACTGACGTTCAAAAATAAAACATTTGAAAACGGACCATTTTCCACATTTCTGAAGCATGACGTAATGGGGGGTGTTATCTCTTTTGTCGAAAATCAGCCGTTTTTGCTCGAACATTAAATGCCTTCAAATGGTATTTAATTAACTGCCCGAGCCCCTGGAAGCATGAAAATCACTTTAAACATGCTAATTTTAGCTCTAACACTGATGATCCACCTACAAATGTGAACTGACGTTCAAAAATAAAACATTTGAAAACGGACCATTTTCCACATTTCTGAATCATGACGTAATGGGGGGGTGTTATCTCTTTTGTCGAAAATCAGCCGTTTTTGCTCGAACATTAAATGCCTCCAAATGGTATTTAATTAACTTCCCGGGGTGAAGAAACCCTTTTTGAGAACTCAGAGTGAGTAAATTGGCCATTTTCATGCACTTTTAACCATTCCATAAATCTTGTGTTTTGGGCCCCTGGAAGCATGAAAATCACTTTAAACATGCTAATTTTAGCTCTAACACTGATGATCCACCTACAAATGTGAACTGACGTTCAAAAATAAAACATTTGAAAACGGACCATTTTCCACATTTCTGAAGCATGACGTAATGGGGGGTGTTATCTCTTTTGTCGAAAATCAGCCGTTTTTGCTCGAACATTAAATGCCTCCAAATGGTATTTAATTAACTTCCCGAGCCCCTGGAAGCATGAAAATCACTTTAAACATGCTAATTTTAGCTATAACACTGATGATCCACCTACAAATGTGAACTGACGTTCAAAAATAAAACATTTGAAAACGGACCATTTTCCACATTTCTGAAGCATGACGTAATGGGGGGGTGTTATCTCTTTTGTCGAAAATCAGCCGTTTTTGCTCGAACATGAAATGCCTCCAAATGGTATTTAATTAACTTCCCGGGGTGAAGAAACCCTTTTTGAGAACTCAGAGTGAGTAAATTGGCCATTTTCATGCACTTTTAACCATTCCATAAATCTTGTGTTTTGGGCCCCTGGAAGCATGAAAATCACTTTAAACATGCTAATTTTAGCTCTAACACTGATGATCCACCTACAAATGTGAACTGACATTCAAAAATAAAACATTTGAAAACGGACCATTTTCCACATTTCTGAAGCATGACGTAATGGGGGGGTGTTATCTCTTTTGTCGAAAATCAGCCGTTTTTGCTCGAACATTAAATGCCTCCAAATGGTATTTATTTCACTTCCCGAGCCCCTGGAAGCATGAAAATCACTTTAAACATGCTAATTTTAGCTCTAACACTGATGATCCACCTACAAATGTGAACTGATGTTCAAAAAAAAATAAAACATTTGAAAACAGACCATTTTCCACATTTCTGAAGCATGACGTAATGGGGGGGTGTTATCTCTTTTGTCGAAAATCAGCCGTTTTTGCTCGAACATTAAATGCCTCCAAATGGTATTTAATTAACTTCCCGAGCCCCTGGAAGCATGAAAATCACTTTAAACATGCTAATTTTAGCTCTAACACTGATGATCCACCTACAAATGTGAACTGACGTTCAAAAATAAAACATTTGAAAACGGACCATTTTCCACATTTCTGAAGCATGACGTAATGGGGGGGTGTTATCTCTTTTGTCGAAAATCAGCCGTTTTTGCTCGAACATTAAATGCCTCCAAATGGTATTTATTTCACTTCCCGAGCCCCTGGAAGCATGAAAATCACTTTAAACATGCTAATTTTAGCTCTAACACTGATGATCCACCTACAAATGTGAACTGACGTTCAAAAATAAAACATTTGAAAACGGACCATTTTCCACATTTCTGAAGCATGACGTAATGGGGGGGTGTTATCTCTTTTGTCGAAAATCAGCCGTTTTTGCTCGAACATTAAATGCCTCCAAATGGTATTTAATTAACTTCCCGGGGTGAAGAAACCCTTTTTGAGAACTCAGAGTGAGTAAATTGGCCATTTTCATGCACTTTTAACCATTCCATAAATCTTGTGTTTTGGGCCCCTGGAAGCATGAAAATCACTTTAAACATGCTAATTTTAGCTCTAACACTGATGATCCACCTACAAATGTGAACTGACTTTCAAAAATAAAACATTTGAAAACGGACCATTTTCCACATTTCTGAAGCATGACGTAATGGGGGGTGTTATCTCTTTTGTCGAAAATCAGCCGTTTTTGCTCGAACATTAAATGCCTCCAAATGGTATTTATTTCACTTCCCGAGCCCCTGGAAGCATGAAAATCACTTTAAACATGCTAATTTTAGCTCTAACACTGATGATCCACCTACAAATGTGAACTGACGTTCAAAAATAAAACATTTGAAAACGGACCATTTTCCACATTTCTGAAGCATGACTTAATGGGGGGGTGTTATCTCTTTTGTCGAAAGTCAGCCGTTTTTGCTCGAACATTAAATGCCTCCAAATGGTATTTAAATAACTTCCCGGGGTGAAGAAACCCTTTTTGAGAACTCAGAGTGAGTAAATTGGCCATTTTCATGCACTTTTAACCATTCCATAAATCTTGTGTTTTGGGCCCCTGGAAGCATGAAAATCACTTTAAACATGCTAATTTTAGCTCTAACACTGATGATCCACCTACAAATGTGAACTGACGTTCAAAAATAAAACATTTGAAAACGGACCATTTTCCACATTTCTGAAGCATGACGTAATGGGGGGGTGTTATCTCTTTTGTCGAAAATCAGCCGTTTTTGCTCGAACATTAAATGCCTCCAAATGGTATTTAATTAACTTCCCGAGCCCCTGGAAGCATGAAAATCACTTTAAACATGCTAATTTTAGCTCTAACACTGATGATCCACCTACAAATGTGAACTGACGTTCAAAAATAAAACATTTGAAAACGGACCATTTTCCACATTTCTGAAGCATGACGTAATTGGGGGGTGTTATCTCTTTTGTCGAAAATCAGCCGTTTTTGCTCGAACATTAAATGCCTCCAAATGGTATTTAATTAACTTCCCGAGCCCCTGGAAGCATGAAAATCACTTTAAACATGCTAATTTCAGCTCTAACACTGATGATCCACCTACAAATGTGAACTGACGTTCAAAAATAAAACATTTGAAAACGGACCATTTTCCACATTTCTGAAGCATGACGTAATGGGGGGGTGTTATCTCTTTTGTCGAAAATCAGCCGTTTTTGCTCGAACATTAAATGCCTCCAAATGGTATTTAATTAACTTCCCGGGGTGAAGAAACCCTTTTTGAGAACTCAGAGTGAGTAAATTGGCCATTTTCATGCACTTTTAACCATTCCATAAATCTTGTGTTTTGGGCCCCTGGAAGCATGAAAATCACTTTAAACATGCTAATTTTAGCTCTAACACTGATGATCCACCTACAAATGTGAACTGACTTTCAAAAATAAAACATTTGAAAACGGACCATTTTCCACATTTCTGAAGCATGACGTAATGGGGGGGTGTTATCTCTTTTGTCGAAAATCAGCCGTTTTTGCTCGAACATTAAATGCCTCCAAATGGTATTTATTTCACTTCCCGAGCCCCTGGAAGCATGAAAATCCCTTTAAACATGCTAATTTTAGCTCTAACACTGATGATCCACCTACAAATGTGAACTGACGTTCAAAAATAAAACATTTGAAAACGGACCATTTTCCACATTTCTGAAGCATGACGTAATGGGGGGGTGTTATCTCTTTTGTCGAAAATCAGCCGTTTTTGCTCGAACAATAAATGCCTCCAAATGGTATTTAATTAACTTCCCGAGCCCCTGGAAGCATGAAAATCACTTTAAACATGCTAATTTTAGCTCTAACACTGATGATCCACCTACAAATGTGAACGGACCTTCAAAAATAAAACATTTGAAAACGGACCATTTTCCACATTTCTGAAGCATGACGTAATGGGGGGGTGTTATCTCTTTTGTCGAAAATCAGCCGTTTTTGCTCGAACATTAAATGCCTCCAAATGGTATTTAATTAACTTCCCGAGCCCCTGGAAGCATGAAAATCACTTTAAACATGCTAATTTTAGCTCTAACACTGATGATCCACCTACAAATGTGAACTGACGTTCAAAAATAAAACATTTGAAAACGGACCATTTTCCACATTTCTGAAGCATGACGTAATGGGGGGGTGTTATCTCTTTTGTCGAAAATCAGCCGTTTTTGCTCGAACATTAAATGCCTCCAAATGGTATTTAATTAACTTCCCGAGCCCCTGGAAGCATGAAAATCACTTTAAACATGCTAATTTTAGCTCTAACACTGATGATCCACCTACAAATGTGAACTGACGTTCAAAAATAAAACATTTGAAAACGGACCATTTTCCACATTTCTGAAGCATGACGTAATGGGGGGTGTTATCTCTTTTGTCGAAAATCAGCCGTTTTTGCTCGAACATTAAATGCCTCCAAATGGTATTTAATTAACTTCCCGAGCCCCTGGAAGCATGAAAATCACTTTAAACATGCTAATTTTAGCTCTAACACTGATGATCCACCTACAAATGTGAACTGACGTTCAAAAATAAAACATTTGAAAACTGACCATTTTCCACATTTCTGAAGCATGACGTAATGGGGGGGTGTTATCTCTTTTGTCGAAAATCAGCCGTTTTTGCTCGAACATTAAATGCCTCCAAATGGTATTTATTTCACTTCCCGAGCCCCTGGAAGCATGATAATCCCTTTAAACATGCTAATTTTAGCTCTAACACTGATGATCCACCTACAAATGTGAACTGACGTTCAAAAATAAAACATTTGAAAACGGACCATTTTCCACATTTTTGAAGCATGACGTAATGGGGGGGTGTTATCTCTTTTGTCGAAAATCAGCCGTTTTTGCTCGAACATTAAATGCCTCCAAATGGTATTTAATTAACTTCCCGAGCCCCTGGAAGCATGAAAATCACTTTAAACATGCTAATTTTAGCTATAACACTGATGATCCACCTACAAATGTGAACTGACGTTCAAAAATAAAACATTTGAAAACGGACCATTTTCCACATTTCTGAAGCATGACGTAATGGGGGGGTGTTATCTCTTTTGTCGAAAATCAGCCGTTTTTGCTCGAACATTAAATGCCTCCAAATGGTATTTATTTCACTTCCCGGGGTGAAGAAACCCTTTTTGAGAACTCAGAGTGAGTAAATTGGCCATTTTCATGCACTTTTAACCATTCCATTAATCTTGTGTTTTGGGCAGCCTGGAAGCATGAAAATCACTTTAAACATGCTAATTTTAGCTCTAACACTGATGATCAACCTACAAATGTGAACTGACGTTCAAAAATAAAACATTTGAAAACGAACCATTTTCCACATTTCTGAAGCATGACGTAATGGGGGGGGTGTTATCCCTTTTGTCGAAAATCAGCCGTTTTTGCTCGAACATTAAATGCCTCCAAATGGTATTTAATTAACTTCCCGAGCCCCTGGAAGCATGAAAATCACTTTAAACATGCTAATTTTAGCTCTAACACTGATGATCCACCTACAAATGTGAACTGACGTTCAAAAATAAAACATTTGAAAACGGACCATTTTCCACATTTCTGAAGCATTACGTAATGGGGGGGTGTTATCTCTTTTGTCGAAAATCAGCCGTTTTTGCTCGAACATTAAATGCCTCCAAATGGTATTTAATTAACTTCCCGGGGTGAAGAAACCCTTTTTGAGAACTCAGAGTGAGTAAATTGGCCATTTTCATGCACTTTTAACCATTCCATAAATCTTGTGTTTTGGGCCCCTGGAAGCATGAAAATCACTTTAAACATGCTAATTTTAGCTCTAACACTGATGATCCACCTACAAATGTGAACTGACGTTCAAAAATAAAACATTTGAAAACCGACCATTTTCCACATTTCTGAAGCATGACGTAATGGGGGGGTGTTATCTCTTTTGTCGAAAATCAGCTGTTTTTGCTCGAACATTAAATGCCTCCAAATGGTATTTAATTAACTTCCCGAGCCCCTGGAAGCATGAAAATCACTTTAAACATGCTAATTTTAGCTCTAACACTGATGAACCACCTACAAATGTGAACTGACGTTCAAAAATAAAACATTTGAAAACGGACCATTTTCCACATTTCTGAAGCATGACGTAATGGGGGGGTGTTATCTCTTTTGTCGAAAATCAGCCGTTTTTGCTCGAACATTAAATGCCTCCAAATGGTATTTAATTAACTTCCCGGGGTGAAGAAACCCTTTTTGAGAACTCAGAGTGAGTAAATTGGCCATTTTCATGCACTTTTAACCATTCCATAAATCTTTTGTTTTGGGCCCCTGGAAGCATGAAAATCACTTTAAACATGCTAATTTTAGCTCTAACACTGATGATCCACCTACAAATGTGAACTGACGTTCAAAAATAAAACATTTGAAAACGGACCATTTTCCACATTTCTGAAGCATGACGTAATGGGGGGGTGTTATCTCTTTTGTCGAAAATCAGCCGTTTTTGCTCGAACATTAAATGCCTCCAAATGGTATTTAATTAACTTCCCGAGCCCCTGGAAGCATGAAAATCACTTTAAACATGCTAATTTTAGCTCTAACACTGATGATCCACCTACAAATGTGAACTGACGTTCAAAAATAAAACATTTGAAAACGGACCATTTTCCACATTTCTGAAGCATGACGTAATGGGGGGGTGTTATCTCTTTTGTCGAAAATCAGCCGTTTTTGCTCGAACATTAAATGCCTCCAAATGGTATTTAATTAACTTTCCGAGCCCCTGGAAGCATGAAAATCACTTTAAACATGCTAATTTTAGCTCTAACACTGATGATCCACCTACAAATGTGAACTGACGTTCAAAAATAAAACATTTGAAAACGGACCATTTTCCACATTTCTGAAGCATGACGTAATGTTATCTCTTTTGTCGAAAATCAGCCGTTTTTGCTCGAACATTAAATGCCTCCAAATGGTATTTAATTAACTTCCCGAGCCCCTGGAAGCATGAAAATCACTTTAAACATGCAAATTTTAGCTCTAACACTGATGATCCACCTACAAATGTGAACTGACGTTTAAAAATAAAACATTTGAAAACGGACCATTTTCCACATTTCTAAAGCATGACGTAATGGGGGGTGTTATCTCTTTTGTCGAAAATCAGCCGTTTTTGCTCGAACATTAAATGCCTCCAAATGGTATTTATTTCACTTCCCGGGGTGAAGAAACCCTTTTTGAGAACTCAGAGTGAGTAAATTGGCCATTTTCATGCACTTTTAACCATTCCATAAATCTTGTGTTTTGGGCCCCTGGAAGCATGAAAATCACTTTAAACATGCTAATTTTAGCTCTAACACTGATGATCCACCTACAAATGTGAACTGACGTTCAAAAATAAAACATTTGAAAGCGGACCATTTTCCACATTTCTGAAGCATGACGTAATGGGGGGTGTTATCTCTTTTGTCGAAAATCAGCCGTTTTTGCTCGAACATTAAATGCCTCCAAATGGTATTTAATTAACTTCCCGAGCCCCTGGAAGCATGAAAATCACTTTAAACATGCTAATTTTAGCTATAACACTGATGATCCACCTACAAATGTGAACTGACGTTCAAAAATAAAACATTTGAAAACGGACCATTTTCCACATTTCTGAAGCATGACGTAATGGGGGGGTGTTATCTCTTTTGTCGAAAATCAGCCGTTTTTGCTCGAACATGAAATGCCTCCAAATGGTATTTAATTAACTTCCCGGGGTGAAGAAACCCTTTTTGAGAACTCAGAGTGAGTAAATTGGCCATTTTCATGCACTTTTAACCATTCCATAAATCTTGTGTTTTGGGCCCCTGGAAGCATGAAAATCACTTTAAACATGCTAATTTTAGCTCTAACACTGATGATCCACCTACAAATGTGAACTGACATTCAAAAATAAAACATTTGAAAACGGACCATTTTCCACATTTCTGAAGCATGACGTAATGGGGGGGGTGTTATCTCTTTTGTCGAAAATCAGCCGTTTTTGCTCGAACATTAAATGCCTCCAAATGGTATTTATTTCACTTCCCGAGCCGCTGGAAGCATGAAAATCACTTTAAACATGCTAATTTTAGCTCTAACACTGATGATCCACCTACAAATGTGAACTGACGTTCAAAAATAAAACATTTGAAAACGGACCATTTTCCACATTTCTGAAGCATGACGTAATGGGGGGTGTTATCTCTTTTGTCGAAAATCAGCCGTTTTTGCTCGAACATTAAATGCCTCCAAATGGTATTTAATTAACTTCCCGAGCCCCTGGAAGCATGAAAATCACTTTAAACATGCTAATTTTAGCTCTAACACTGATGATCCACCTACAAATGTGAACTGACGTTCAAAAATAAAACATTTGAAAACGGACCATTTTCCACATTTCTGAAGCATAACGTAATGGGGGGGTGTTATCTCTTTTGTCGAAAATCAGCCGTTTTTGCTCGAACATTAAATGCCTCCAAATGGTATTTAATTAACTTCCCGGGGTGAAGAAACCCTTTTTGAGAACTCAGAGTGAGTAAATTGGCCATTTTCATGCACTTTTAACCATTCCATAAATCTTGTGTTTTGGGCCCCTGGAAGCATGAAAATCACTTTAAACATGCTAATTTTAGCTCTAACACTGATGATCCACCTACAAATGTGAACTGACGTTCAAAAATAAAACATTTGAAAACGGACCATTTTCCACATTTCTGAAGCATGACGTAATGGGGGGGTGTTATCTCTTTTGTCGAAAATCAGCCGTTTTTGCTCGAACATTAAATGCCTCCAAATGGTATTTATTTCACTTCCCGAGCCCCTGGAAGCATGAAGATCACTTTAAACATGCTAATTTTAGCTCTAACACTGATGATCCACCTACAAATGTGAACTGACGTTCAAAAATAAAACATTTGAAAACGGACCATTTTCCACATTTCTGAAGCATGACGTAATGGGGGGTGTTATCTTTTTTGTCGAAAATCAGCCGTTTTTGCTCGAACATTAAATGCCTCCAAATGGTATTTATTTCACTTCCCGAGCCCCTGGAAGCATGAAAATCACTTTAAACATGCTAATTTTAGCTCTAACACTGATGATCCACCTACAAATGTGAACTGACGTTCAAAAATAAAACATTTGAAAACGGACCATTTTCCACATTTCTGAAGCATGACGTAATGGGGGGTGTTATCTCTTTTGTCGAAAATCAGCCGTTTTTGCTCGAACATTAAATGCCTTCAAATGGTATTTAATTAACTGCCCGAGCCCCTGGAAGCATGAAAATCACTTTAAACATGCTAATTTTAGCTCTAACACTGATGATCCACCTACAAATGTGAACTGACGTTCAAAAATAAAACATTTGAAAACGGACCATTTTCCACATTTCTGAATCATGACGTAATGGGGGGGTGTTATCTCTTTTGTCGAAAATCAGCCGTTTTTGCTCGAACATTAAATGCCTCCAAATGGTATTTAATTAACTTCCCGGGGTGAAGAAACCCTTTTTGAGAACTCAGAGTGAGTAAATTGGCCATTTTCATGCACTTTTAACCATTCCATAAATCTTGTGTTTTGGGCCCCTGGAAGCATGAAAATCACTTTAAACATGCTAATTTTAGCTCTAACACTGATGATCCACCTACAAATGTGAACTGACGTTCAAAAATAAAACATTTGAAAACGGACCATTTTCCACATTTCTGAAGCATGACGTAATGGGGGGTGTTATCTCTTTTGTCGAAAATCAGCCGTTTTTGCTCGAACATTAAATGCCTCCAAATGGTATTTAATTAACTTCCCGAGCCCCTGGAAGCATGAAAATCACTTTAAACATGCTAATTTTAGCTATAACACTGATGATCCACCTACAAATGTGAACTGACGTTCAAAAATAAAACATTTGAAAACGGACCATTTTCCACATTTCTGAAGCATGACGTAATGGGGGGGTGTTATCTCTTTTGTCGAAAATCAGCCGTTTTTGCTCGAACATGAAATGCCTCCAAATGGTATTTAATTAACTTCCCGGGGTGAAGAAACCCTTTTTGAGAACTCAGAGTGAGTAAATTGGCCATTTTCATGCACTTTTAACCATTCCATAAATCTTGTGTTTTGGGCCCCTGGAAGCATGAAAATCACTTTAAACATGCTAATTTTAGCTCTAACACTGATGATCCACCTACAAATGTGAACTGACATTCAAAAATAAAACATTTGAAAACGGACCATTTTCCACATTTCTGAAGCATGACGTAATGGGGGGGTGTTATCTCTTTTGTCGAAAATCAGCCGTTTTTGCTCGAACATTAAATGCCTCCAAATGGTATTTATTTCACTTCCCGAGCCCCTGGAAGCATGAAAATCACTTTAAACATGCTAATTTTAACTCTAACACTGATGATCCACCTACAAATGTGAACTGACGTTCAAAAATAAAACATTTGAAAACGGACCATTTTCCACATTTCTGAAGCATGACGTAATGGGGGGGTGTTATCTCTTTTGTCGAAAATCAGCCGTTTTTGCTCGAACATTAAATGCCTCCAAATGGTATTTAATTAACTTCCCGAGCCCCTGGAAGCATGAAAATCACTTTAAACATGCTAATTTTAGCTCTAACACTGATGATCCACCTACAAATGTGAACTGACGTTCAAAAATAAAACATTTGAAAACGGACCATTTTCCACATTTCTGAAGCATGACGTAATGGGGGGGTGTTATCTCTTTTGTCGAAAATCAGCCGTTTTTGCTCGAACATTAAATGCCTCCAAATGGTATTTATTTCACTTCCCGAGCCCCTGGAAGCATGAAAATCACTTTAAACATGCTAATTTTAGCTCTAACACTGATGATCCACCTACAAATGTGAACTGACGTTCAAAAATAAAACATTTGAAAACGGACCATTTTCCACATTTCTGAAGCATGACGTAATGGGGGGGTGTTATCTCTTTTGTCGAAAATCAGCCGTTTTTGCTCGAACATTAAATGCCTCCAAATGGTATTTAATTAACTTCCCGGGGTGAAGAAACCCTTTTTGAGAACTCAGAGTGAGTAAATTGGCCATTTTCATGCACTTTTAACCATTCCATAAATCTTGTGTTTTGGGCCCCTGGAAGCATGAAAATCACTTTAAACATGCTAATTTTAGCTCTAACACTGATGATCCACCTACAAATGTGAACTGACTTTCAAAAATAAAACATTTGAAAACGGACCATTTTCCACATTTCTGAAGCATGACGTAATGGGGGGTGTTATCTCTTTTGTCGAAAATCAGCCGTTTTTGTTCGAACATTAAATGCCTCCAAATGGTATTTATTTCACTTCCCGAGCCCCTGGAAGCATGAAAATCACTTTAAACATGCTAATTTTAGCTCTAACACTGATGATCCACCTACAAATGTGAACTGACGTTCAAAAATAAAACATTTGAAAACGGACCATTTTCCACATTTCTGAAGCATGACGTAATGGGGGGGTGTTATCTCTTTTGTCGAAAGTCAGCCGTTTTTGCTCGAACATTAAATGCCTCCAAATGGTATTTAAATAACTTCCCGGGGTGAAGAAACCCTTTTTGAGAACTCAGAGTGAGTAAATTGGCCATTTTCATGCACTTTTAACCATTCCATAAATCTTGTGTTTTGGGCCCCTGGAAGCATGAAAATCACTTTAAACATGCTAATTTTAGCTCTAACACTGATGATCCACCTACAAATGTGAACTGACGTTCAAAAATAAAACATTTGAAAACGGACCATTTTCCACATTTCTGAAGCATGACGTAATGGGGGGGTGTTATCTCTTTTGTCGAAAATCAGCCGTTTTTGCTCGAACATTAAATGCCTCCAAATGGTATTTAATTAACGTCCCGAGCCCCTGGAAGCATGAAAATCACTTTAAACATGCTAATTTTAGCTCTAACACTGATGATCCACCTACAAATGTGAACTGACGTTCAAAAATAAAACATTTGAAAACGGACCATTTTCCACATTTCTGAAGCATGACGTAATTGGGGGGTGTTATCTCTTTTGTCGAAAATCAGCCGTTTTTGCTCGAACATTAAATGCCTCCAAATGGTATTTAATTAACTTCCCGAGCCCCTGGAAGCATGAAAATCACTTTAAACATGCTAATTTCAGCTCTAACACTGATGATCCACCTACAAATGTGAACTGACGTTCAAAAATAAAACATTTGAAAACGGACCATTTTCCACATTTCTGAAGCATGACGTAATGGGGGGGTGTTATCTCTTTTGTCGAAAATCAGCCGTTTTTGCTCGAACATTAAATGCCTCCAAATGGTATTTAATTAACTTCCCGGGGTGAAGAAACCCTTTTTGAGAACTCAGAGTGAGTAAATTGGCCATTTTCATGCACTTTTAACCATTCCATAAATCTTGTGTTTTGGGCCCCTGGAAGCATGAAAATCACTTTAAACATGCTAATTTTAGCTCTAACACTGATGATCCACCTACAAATGTGAACTGACTTTCAAAAATAAAACATTTGAAAACGGACCATTTTCCACATTTCTGAAGCATGACGTAATGGGGGGGTGTTATCTCTTTTGTCGAAAATCAGCCGTTTTTGCTCGAACATTAAATGCCTCCAAATGGTATTTATTTCACTTCCCGAGCCCCTGGAAGCATGAAAATCCCTTTAAACATGCTAATTTTAGCTCTAACACTGATGATCCACCTACAAATGTGAACTGACGTTCAAAAATAAAACATTTGAAAACGGACCATTTTCCACATTTCTGAAGCATGACGTAATGGGGGGGTGTTATCTCTTTTGTCGAAAATCAGCCGTTTTTGCTCGAACATTAAATGCCTCCAAATGGTATTTAATTAACTTCCCGAGCCCCTGGAAGCATGAAAATCACTTTAAACATGCTAATTTTAGCTCTAACACTGATGATCCACCTACAAATGTGAACTGACGTTCAAAAATAAAACATTTGAAAACGGACCATTTTCCACATTTCTGAAGCATGACGTAATGGGGGGGTGTTATCTCTTTTGTCGAAAATCAGCCGTTTTTGCTCGAACATTAAATGCCTCCAAATGGTATTTAATTAACTTCCCGAGCCCCTGGAAGCATGAAAATCACTTTAAACATGCTAATTTTAGCTCTAACACTGATGATCCACCTACAAATGTGAACTGACGTTCAAAAATAAAACATTTGAAAACGGACCATTTTCCACATTTCTGAAGCATGACGTAATGGGGGGGTGTTATCTCTTTTGTCGAAAATCAGCCGTTTTTGCTCGAACATTAAATGCCTCCAAATGGTATTTAATTAACTTCCCGAGCCCCTGGAAGCATGAAAATCACTTTAAACATGCTAATTTTAGCTCTAACACTGATGATCCACCTACAAATGTGAACTGACGTTCAAAAATAAAACATTTGAAAACGGACCATTTTCCACATTTCTGAAGCATGACGTAATGGGGGGTGTTATCTCTTTTGTCGAAAATCAGCCGTTTTTGCTCGAACATTAAATGCCTCCAAATGGTATTTAATTAACTTCCCGAGCCCCTGGAAGCATGAAAATCACTTTAAACATGCTAATTTTAGCTCTAACACTGATGATCCACCTACAAATGTGAACTGACGTTCAAAAATAAAACATTTGAAAACTGACCATTTTCCACATTTCTGAAGCATGACGTAATGGGGGGGTGTTATCTCTTTTGTCGAAAATCAGCCGTTTTTGCTCGAACATTAAATGCCTCCAAATGGTATTTATTTCACTTCCCGAGCCCCTGGAAGCATGATAATCCCTTTAAACATGCTAATTTTAGCTCTAACACTGATGATCCACCTACAAATGTGAACTGACGTTCAAAAATAAAACATTTGAAAACGGACCATTTTCCACATTTTTGAAGCATGACGTAATGGGGGGGTGTTATCTCTTTTGTCGAAAATCAGCCGTTTTTGCTCGAACATTAAATGCCTCCAAATGGTATTTAATTAACTTCCCGAGCCCCTGGAAGCATGAAAATCACTTTAAACATGCTAATTTTAGCTATAACACTGATGATCCACCTACAAATGTGAACTGACGTTCAAAAATAAAACATTTGAAAACGGACCATTTTCCACATTTCTGAAGCATGACGTAATGGGGGGGTGTTATCTCTTTTGTCGAAAATCAGCCGTTTTTGCTCGAACATTAAATGCCTCCAAATGGTATTTATTTCACTTCCCGGGGTGAAGAAACCCTTTTTGAGAACTCAGAGTGAGTAAATTGGCCATTTTCATGCACTTTTAACCATTCCATTAATCTTGTGTTTTGGGCCCCTGGAAGCATGAAAATCACTTTAAACATGCTAATTTTAGCTCTAACACTGATGATCAACCTACAAATGTGAACTGACGTTCAAAAATAAAACATTTGAAAACGAACCATTTTCCACATTTCTGAAGCATGACGTAATGGGGGGGTGTTATCTCTTTTGTCGAAAATCAGCCGTTTTTGCTCGAACATTAAATGCCTCCAAATGGTATTTAATTAACTTCCCGAGCCCCTGGAAGCATGAAAATCACTTTAAACATGCTAATTTTAGCTCTAACACTGATGATCCACCTACAAATGTGAACTGACGTTCAAAAATAAAACATTTGAAAACGGACCATTTTCCACATTTCTGAAGCATGACGTAATGGGGGGGTGTTATCTCTTTTGTCGAAAATCAGCCGTTTTTGCTCGAACATTAAATGCCTCCAAATGGTATTTAATTAACTTCCCGAGCCCCTGGAAGCATGAAAATCACTTTAAACATGCTAATTTTAGCTCTAACACTGATGATCCACCTACAAATGTGAACTGACGTTCAAAAATAAAACATTTGAAAACGGACCATTTTCCACATTTCTGAAGCATGACGTAATGGGGGGGTGTTATCTCTTTTGTCGAAAATCAGCCGTTTTTGCTCGAACATTAAATGCCTCCAAATGGTATTTAATTAACTTCCCGGGGTGAAGAAACCCTTTTTGAGAACTCAGAGTGAGTAAATTGGCCATTTTCATGCACTTTTAACCATTCCATAAATCTTGTGTTTTGGGCCCCTGGAAGCATGAAAATCACTTTAAACATGCTAATTTTAGCTCTAACACTGATGATCCACCTACAAATGTGAACTGACGTTCAAAAATAAAACATTTGAAAACGGACCATTTTCCACATTTCTGAAGCATGACGTAATGGGGGGGTGTTATCTCTTTTGTCGAAAATCAGCCGTTTTTGCTCGAACATTAAATGCCTCCAAATGGTATTTAATTAACTTCCCGAGCCCCTGGAAGCATGAAAATCACTTTAAACATGCTAATTTTAGCTCTAACACTGATGATCCACCTACAAATGTGAACTGACGTTCAAAAATAAAACATTTGAAAACGGACCATTTTCCACATTTCTGAAGCATGACGTAATGGGGGGGTGTTATCTCTTTTGTCGAAAATCAGCCGTTTTTGCTCGAACATTAAATGCCTCCAAATGGTATTTAATTAACTTTCCGAGCCCCTGGAAGCATGAAAATCACTTTAAACATGCTAATTTTAGCTCTAACACTGATGATCCACCTACAAATGTGAACTGACGTTCAAAAATAAAACATTTGAAAACGGACCATTTTCCACATTTCTGAAGCATGACGTAATGGGGGGGTGTTATCTCTTTTGTCGAAAATCAGCCGTTTTTGCTCGAACATTAAATGCCTCCAAATGGTATTTAATTAACTTCCCGGGGTGAAGAAACCCTTTTTGAGAACTCAGAGTGAGTAAATTGGCCATTTTCATGCACTTTTAACCATTCCATAAATCTTGTGTTTTGGGCCCCTGGAAGCATGAAAATCACTTTAAACATGCTAATTTTAGCTCTAACACTGATGATCCACCTACAAATGTGAACTGACGTTCAAAAATAAAACATTTGAAAACGGACCATTTTCCACATTTCTGAAGCATGACGTAATGTTATCTCTTTTGTCGAAAATCAGCCGTTTTTGCTCGAACATTAAATGCCTCCAAATGGTATTTAATTAACTTCCCGAGCCCCTGGAAGCATGAAAATCACTTTAAACATGCAAATTTTAGCTCTAACACTGATGATCCACCTACAAATGTGAACTGACGTTTAAAAATAAAACATTTGAAAACGGACCATTTTCCACATTTCTAAAGCATGACGTAATGGGGGGTGTTATCTCTTTTGTCGAAAATCAGCCGTTTTTGCTCGAACATTAAATGCCTCCAAATGGTATTTAATTAACTTCCCGGGGTGAAGAAACCCTTTTTGAGAACTCAGAGTGAGTAAATTGGCCATTTTCATGCACTTTTAACCATTCCATAAATCTTGTGTTTTGGGCCCCTGGAAGCATGAAAATCACTTTAAACATGCTAATTTTAGCTCTAACACTGATAATCCACCTACAAATGTGAACTGACGTTCAAAAATAAAACATTTGAAAACGGACCATTTTCCACATTTCTGAAGCATGACGTAATGGGGGGGTGTTATCTCTTTTGTCGAAAATCAGCCGTTTTTGCTCGAACATTAAATGCCTCCAAATGGTATTTAATTAATTTCCCGAGCCCCTGGAAGCATGAAAATCACTTTAAACATGCTAATTTTAGCTCTAACACTGATGATCCACCTACAAATGTGAACTGACGTTCAAAAATAAAACATTTGAAAACGGACCATTTTCCACATTTCTGAAGCATGACGTAATGGGGGGGTGTTATCTCTTTTGTCGAAAATCAGCCGTTTTTGCTCGAACATTAAATGCCTCCAAATGGTATTTAATTAACTTCCCGGGGTGAAGAAACCCTTTTTGAGAACTCAGAGTGAGTAAATTGGCCATTTTCATGCACTTTTAACCATTCCATAAATCTTGTGTTTTGGGCCCCTGGAAGCATGAAAATCACTTTAAACATGCTAATTTTAGCTCTAACACTGATGATCCACCTACAAATGTGAACTGACGTTCAAAAATAAAACATTTGAAAACGGACCATTTTCCACATTTCTGAAGCATGACGTAATGGGGGGGTGTTATCTCTTTTGTCGAAAATCAGCCGTTTTTGCTCGAACATTAAATGCCTCCAAATGGTATTTATTTCACTTCCCGAGCCCCTGGAAGCATGAAAATCACTTTAAACATGCTAATTTTAGCTCTAACACTGATGATCCACCTACAAATGTGAACTGACGTTCAAAAATAAAACATTTGAAAACGGACCATTTTCCACATTTCTGAAGCATGACGTAATGGGGGGTGTTATCTCTTTTGTCGAAAATCAGCCGTTTTTGCTCGAACATTAAATGCCTTCAAATGGTATTTAATTAACTGCCCGAGCCCCTGGAAGCATGAAAATCACTTTAAACATGGTAATTTTAGCTCTAACACTGATGATCCACCTACAAATGTGAACTGACGTTCAAAAATAAAACATTTGAAAACGGACCATTTTCCACATTTCTGAAGCATGACGTAATGGGGGGGGTGTTATCTCTTTTGTCGAAAATCAGCCGTTTTTGCTCGAACATTAAATGCCTCCAAATGGTATTTAATTAACTTCCCGGGGTGAAGAAACCCTTTTTGAGAACTCAGAGTGAGTAAATTGGCCATTTTCATGCACTTTTAACCATTCCATAAATCTTGTGTTTTGGGCCCCTGGAAGCATGAAAATCACTTTAAACATGCTAATTTTAGCTCTAACACTGATGATCCACCTACAAATGTGAACTGACGTTCAAAAATAAAACATTTGAAAACGGACCATTTTCCACATTTCTGAAGCATGACGTAATGGGGGGTGTTATCTCTTTTGTCGAAAATCAGCCGTTTTTGCTCGAACATTAAATGCCTCCAAATGGTATTTAATTAACTTCCAGAGCCCCTGGAAGCATGAAAATCACTTTAAACATGCTAATTTTAGCTCTAACACTGATGATCCACCTACAAATGTGAACTGACGTTCAAAAATAAAACATTTGAAAACGGACCATTTTCCACATTTCTGAAGCATGACGTAATGGGGGGGTGTTATCTCTTTTGTCGAAAATCAGCCGTTTTTGCTCGAACATTAAATGCCTCCAAATGGTATTTAATTAACTTCCCGGGGTGAAGAAACCCTTTTTGAGAACTCAGAGTGAGTAAATTGGCCATTTTCATGCACTTTTAACCATTCCATAAATCTTGTGTTTTGGGCCCCTGGAAGCATGAAAATCACTTTAAACATGCTAATTTTAGCTCTAACACTGATGATCCACCTACAAATGTGAACTGACATTCAAAAATAAAACATTTGAAAACGGACCATTTTCCACATTTCTGAAGCATGACGTAATGGGGGGGTGTTATCTCTTTTGTCGAAAATCAGCCGTTTTTGCTCGAACATTAAATGCCTCCAAATGGTATTTATTTCACTTCCCGAGCCCCTGGAAGCATGAAAATCACTTTAAACATGCTAATTTTAGCTCTAACACTGATGATCCACCTACAAATGTGAACTGACGTTCAAAAATAAAACATTTGAAAACGGACCATTTTCCACATTTCTGAAGCATGACGTAATGGGGGGGTGTTATCTCTTTTGTCGAAAATCAGCCGTTTTTGCTCGAACATTAAATGCCTCCAAATGGTATTTAATTAACTTCCCGAGCCCCTGGAAGCATGAAAATCACTTTAAACATGCTAATTTTAGCTCTAACACTGATGATCCACCTACAAATGTGAACTGACGTTCAAAAATAAAACATTTGAAAACGGACCATTTTCCACATTTCTGAAGCATGACGTAATGGGGGGGTGTTATCTCTTTTGTCGAAAATCAGCCGTTTTTGCTCGAACATTAAATGCCTCCAAATGGTATTTATTTCACTTCCCGAGCCCCTGGAAGCATGAAAATCACTTTAAACATGCTAATTTTAGCTCTAACACTGATGATCCACCTACAAATGTGAACTGACGTTCAAAAATAAAACATTTGAAAACGGACCATTTTCCACATTTCTGAAGCATGACGTAATGGGGGGGTGTTATCTCTTTTGTCGAAAATCAGCCGTTTTTGCTCGAAAATTAAATGCCTCCAAATGGTATTTAATTAACTTCCCGAGCCCCTGGAAGCATGAAAATCACTTTAAACATGCTAATTTTAGCTCTAACACTGATGATCCACCTACAAATGTGAACTGACGTTCAAAAATAAAACATTTGAAAACGGACCATTTTCCACATTTCTGAAGCATGACGTAATGGGGGGGTGTTATCTCTTTTGTCGAAAATCAGCCGTTTTTGCTCGAACATTAAATGCCTCCAAATGGTATTTATTTCACTTCCCGAGCCCCTGGAAGCATGATAATCCCTTTAAACATGCTAATTTTAGCTCTAACACTGATGATCCACCTACAAATGTGAACTGACGTTCAAAAATAAAACATTTGAAAACGGACCATTTTCCACATTTTTGAAGCATGACGTAATGGGGGGGTGTTATCTCTTTTGTCGAAAATCAGCCGTTTTTGCTCGAACATTAAATGCCTCCAAATGGTATTTAATTAACTTCCCGAGCCCCTGGAAGCATGAAAATCACTTTAAACATGCTAATTTTAGCTATAACACTGATGATCCACCTACAAATGTGAACTGACGTTCAAAAATAAAACATTTGAAAACGGACCATTTTCCACATTTCTGAAGCATGACGTAATGGGGGGGTGTTATCTCTTTTGTCGAAAATCAGCCGTTTTTGCTCGAACATTAAATGCCTCCAAATGGTATTTATTTCACTTCCCGGGGTGAAGAAACCCTTTTTGAGAACTCAGAGTGAGTAAATTGGCCATTTTCATGCACTTTTAACCATTCCATTAATCTTGTGTTTTGGGCCCCTGGAAGCATGAAAATCACTTTAAACATGCTAATTTTAGCTCTAACACTGATGATCAACCTACAAATGTGAACTGACGTTCAAAAATAAAACATTTGAAAACGAACCATTTTCCACATTTCTGAAGCATGACGTAATGGGGGGGTGTTATCTCTTTTGTCGAAAATCAGCCGTTTTTGCTCGAACATTAAATGCCTCCAAATGGTATTTAATTAACTTCCCGAGCCCCTGGAAGCATGAAAATCACTTTAAACATGCTAATTTTAGCTCTAACACTGATGATCCACCTACAAATGTGAACTGACGTTCAAAAATAAAACATTTGAAAACGGACCATTTTCCACATTTCTGAAGCATGACGTAATGGGGGGGTGTTATCTCTTTTGTCGAAAATCAGCCGTTTTTGCTCGAACATTAAATGCCTCCAAATGGTATTTAATTAACTTCCCGGGGTGAAGAAACCCTTTTTGAGAACTCAGAGTGAGTAAATTGGCCATTTTCATGCACTTTTAACCATTCCATAAATCTTGTGTTTTGGGCCCCTGGAAGCATGAAAATCACTTTAAACATGCTAATTTTAGCTCTAACACTGATGATCCACCTACAAATGTGAACTGACGTTCAAAAATAAAACATTTGAAAACGGACCATTTTCCACATTTCTGAAGCATGACGTAATGGGGGGGTGTTATCTCTTTTGTCGAAAATCAGCCGTTTTTGCTCGAACATTAAATGCCTCCAAATGGTATTTAATTAACTTCCCGAGCCCCTGGAAGCATGAAAATCACTTTAAACATGCTAATTTTAGCTCTAACACTGATGATCCACCTACAAATGTGAACTGACGTTCAAAAATAAAACATTTGAAAACGGACCATTTTCCACATTTCTGAAGCATGACGTAATGGGGGGGTGTTATCTCTTTTGTCGAAAATCAGCCGTTTTTGCTCGAACATTAAATGCCTCCAAATGGTATTTAATTAACTTTCCGAGCCCCTGGAAGCATGAAAATCACTTTAAACATGCTAATTTTAGCTCTAACACTGATGATCCACCTACAAATGTGAACTGACGTTCAAAAATAAAACATTTGAAAACGGACCATTTTCCACATTTCTGAAGCATGACGTAATGGGGGGTGTTATCTCTTTTGTCGAAAATCAGCCGTTTTTGCTCGAACATTAAATGCCTCCAAATGGTATTTAATTAACTTCCCGAGCCCCTGGAAGCATGAAAATCCCTTTAAACATGCTAATTTTAGCTCTAACACTGATGATCCACCTACAAATGTGAACTGACGTTCAAAAATAAAACATTTGAAAACGGACCATTTTCCACATTTCTGAAGCATGACGTAATGGGGGGGTGTTATCTCTTTTGTCGAAAATCAGCCGTTTTTGCTCGAACATTAAATGCCTCCAAATGGTATTTAATTAACTTACCGGGGTGACGAAACCCTTTTTGAGACCTCAGAGTGAGTAAATTGGCCATTTTCATGCACTTTTAACCATTCCATAAATCTTGTGTTTTGGGCCCCTGGAAGCATGAAAATCACTTTAAACATGCTAATTTTAGCTCTAACACTGATGATCCACCTACAAATGTGAACTGACGTTCAAAAATAAAACATTTGAAAACGGACCATTTTCCACATTTCTGAATCATGACGTAATGGGGGGGTGTTATCTCTTTTGTCGAAAATCAGCCGTTTTTGCTCGAACATTAAATGCCTCCAAATGGTATTTAATTAACTTCCCGGGGTGAAGAAACCCTTTTTGAGAACTCAGAGTGAGTAAATTGGCCATTTTCATGCACTTTTAACCATTCCATAAATCTTGTGTTTTGGGCCCCTGGAAGCATGAAAATCACTTTAAACATGCTAATTTTAGCTCTAACACTGATGATCCACCTACAAATGTGAACTGACGTTCAAAAATAAAACATTTGAAAACGGACCATTTTCCACATTTCTGAAGCATGACGTAATGGGGGGTGTTATCTCTTTTGTCGAAAATCAGCCGTTTTTGCTCGAACATTAAATGCCTCCAAATGGTATTTAATTAACTTCCCGAGCCCCTGGAAGCATGAAAATCACTTTAAACATGCTAATTTTAGCTATAACACTGATGATCCACCTACAAATGTGAACTGACGTTCAAAAATAAAACATTTGAAAACGGACCATTTTCCACATTTCTGAAGCATGACGTAATGGGGGGGTGTTATCTCTTTTGTCGAAAATCAGCCGTTTTTGCTCGAACATGAAATGCCTCCAAATGGTATTTAATTAACTTCCCGGGGTGAAGAAACCCTTTTTGAGAACTCAGAGTGAGTAAATTGGCCATTTTCATGCACTTTTAACCATTCCATAAATCTTGTGTTTTGGGCCCCTGGAAGCATGAAAATCACTTTAAACATGCTAATTTTAGCTCTAACACTGATGATCCACCTACAAATGTGAACTGAAATTCAAAAATAAAACATTTGAAAACGGACCATTTTCCACATTTCTGAAGCATGACGTAATGGGGGGGTGTTATCTCTTTTGTCGAAAATCAGCCGTTTTTGCTCGAACATTAAATGCCTCCAAATGGTATTTATTTCACTTCCCGAGCCCCTGGAAGCATGAAAATCACTTTAAACATGCTAATTTTAACTCTAACACTGATGATCCACCTACAAATGTGAACTGACGTTCAAAAATAAAACATTTGAAAACGGACCATTTTCCACATTTCTGAAGCATGACGTAATGGGGGGGTGTTATCTCTTTTGTCGAAAATCAGCCGTTTTTGCTCGAACATTAAATGCCTCCAAATGGTATTTAATTAACTTCCCGAGCCCCTGGAAGCATGAAAATCACTTTAAACATGCTAATTTTAGCTCTAACACTGATGATCCCCCTACAAATGTGAACTGACGTTCAAAAATAAAACATTTGAAAACGGACCATTTTCCACATTTCTGAAGCATGACGTAATGGGGGGGTGTTATCTCTTTTGTCGAAAATCAGCCGTTTTTGCTCGAACATTAAATGCCTCCAAATGGTATTTATTTCACTTCCCGAGCCCCTGGAAGCATGAAAATCACTTTAAACATGCTAATTTTAGCTCTAACACTGATGATCCACCTACAAATGTGAACTGACTTTCAAAAATAAAACATTTGAAAACGGACCATTTTCCACATTTCTGAAGCATGACGTAATGGGGGGTGTTATCTCTTTTGTCGAAAATCAGCCGTTTTTGTTCGAACATTAAATGCCTCCAAATGGTATTTATTTCACTTCCCGAGCCCCTGGAAGCATGAAAATCACTTTAAACATGCTAATTTTAGCTCTAACACTGATGATCCACCTACAAATGTGAACTGACGTTCAAAAATAAAACATTTGAAAACGGACCATTTTCCACATTTCTGAAGCATGACGTAATGGGGGGGTGTTATCTCTTTTGTCGAAAGTCAGCCGTTTTTGCTCGAACATTAAATGCCTCCAAATGGTATTTAAATAACTTCCCGGGGTGAAGAAACCCTTTTTGAGAACTCAGAGTGAGTAAATTGGCCATTTTCATGCACTTTTAACCATTCCATAAATCTTGTGTTTTGGGCCCCTGGAAGCATGAAAATCACTTTAAACATGCTAATTTTAGCTCTAACACTGATGATCCACCTACAAATGTGAACTGACGTTCAAAAATAAAACATTTGAAAACGGACCATTTTCCACATTTCTGAAGCATGACGTAATGGGGGGGTGTTATCTCTTTTGTCGAAAATCAGCCGTTTTTGCTCGAACATTAAATGCCTCCAAATGGTATTTAATTAACGTCCCGAGCCCCTGGAAGCATGAAAATCACTTTAAACATGCTAATTTTAGCTCTAACACTGATGATCCACCTACAAATGTGAACTGACGTTCAAAAATAAAACATTTGAAAACGGACCATTTTCCACATTTCTGAAGCATGACGTAATTGGGGGGTGTTATCTCTTTTGTCGAAAATCAGCCGTTTTTGCTCGAACATTAAATGCCTCCAAATGGTATTTAATTAACTTCCCGAGCCCCTGGAAGCATGAAAATCACTTTAAACATGCTAATTTCAGCTCTAACACTGATGATCCACCTACAAATGTGAACTGACGTTCAAAAATAAAACATTTGAAAACGGACCATTTTCCACATTTCTGAAGCATGACGTAATGGGGGGGTGTTATCTCTTTTGTCGAAAATCAGCCGTTTTTGCTCGAACATTAAATGCCTCCAAATGGTATTTAATTAACTTCCCGGGGTGAAGAAACCCTTTTTGAGAACTCAGAGTGAGTAAATTGGCCATTTTCATGCACTTTTAACCATTCCATAAATCTTGTGTTTTGGGCCCCTGGAAGCATGAAAATCACTTTAAACATGCTAATTTTAGCTCTAACACTGATGATCCACCTACAAATGTGAACTGACTTTCAAAAATAAAACATTTGAAAACGGACCATTTTCCACATTTCTGAAGCATGACGTAATGGGGGGGTGTTATCTCTTTTGTCGAAAATCAGCCGTTTTTGCTCGAACATTAAATGCCTCCAAATGGTATTTATTTCACTTCCCGAGCCCCTGGAAGCATGAAAATCCCTTTAAACATGCTAATTTTAGCTCTAACACTGATGATCCACCTACAAATGTGAACTGACGTTCAAAAATAAAACATTTGAAAACGGACCATTTTCCACATTTCTGAAGCATGACGTAATGGGGGGGTGTTATCTCTTTTGTCGAAAATCAGCCGTTTTTGCTCGAACATTAAATGCCTCCAAATGGTATTTAATTAACTTCCCGAGCCCCTGGAAGCATGAAAATCACTTTAAACATGCTAATTTTAGCTCTAACACTGATGATCCACCTACAAATGTGAACTGACGTTCAAAAATAAAACATTTGAAAACGGACCATTTTCCACATTTCTGAAGCATGACGTAATGGGGGGGTGTTATCTCTTTTGTCGAAAATCAGCCGTTTTTGCTCGAACATTAAATGCCTCCAAATGGTATTTAATTAACTTCCCGAGCCCCTGGAAGCATGAAAATCACTTTAAACATGCTAATTTTAGCTCTAACACTGATGATCCACCTACAAATGTGAACTGACGTTCAAAAATAAAACATTTGAAAACGGACCATTTTCCACATTTCTGAAGCATGACGTAATGGGGGGGTGTTATCTCTTTTGTCGAAAATCAGCCGTTTTTGCTCGAACATTAAATGCCTCCAAATGGTATTTAATTAACTTCCCGAGCCCCTGGAAGCATGAAAATCACTTTAAACATGCTAATTTTAGCTCTAACACTGATGATCCACCTACAAATGTGAACTGACGTTCAAAAATAAAACATTTGAAAACGGACCATTTTCCACATTTCTGAAGCATGACGTAATGGGGGGTGTTATCTCTTTTGTCGAAAATCAGCCGTTTTTGCTCGAACATTAAATGCCTCCAAATGGTATTTAATTAACTTCCCGAGCCCCTGGAAGCATGAAAATCACTTTAAACATGCTAATTTTAGCTCTAACACTGATGATCCACCTACAAATGTGAACTGACGTTCAAAAATAAAACATTTGAAAACTGACCATTTTCCACATTTCTGAAGCATGACGTAATGGGGGGGTGTTATCTCTTTTGTCGAAAATCAGCCGTTTTTGCTCGAACATTAAATGCCTCCAAATGGTATTTAATTAACTTCCCGAGCCCCTGGAAGCATGAAAATCACTTTAAACATGCTAATTTTAGCTATAACACTGATGATCCACCTACAAATGTGAACTGACGTTCAAAAATAAAACATTTGAAAACGGACCATTTTCCACATTTCTGAAGCATGACGTAATGGGGGGGTGTTATCTCTTTTGTCGAAAATCAGCCGTTTTTGCTCGAACATTAAATGCCTCCAAATGGTATTTATTTCACTTCCCGGGGTGAAGAAACCCTTTTTGAGAACTCAGAGTGAGTAAATTGGCCATTTTCATGCACTTTTAACCATTCCATTAATCTTGTGTTTTGGGCCCCTGGAAGCATGAAAATCACTTTAAACATGCTAATTTTAGCTCTAACACTGATGATCAACCTACAAATGTGAACTGACGTTCAAAAATAAAACATTTGAAAACGAACCATTTTCCACATTTCTGAAGCATGACGTAATGGGGGGGTGTTATCTCTTTTGTCGAAAATCAGCCGTTTTTGCTCGAACATTAAATGCCTCCAAATGGTATTTAATTAACTTCCCGAGCCCCTGGAAGCATGAAAATCACTTTAAACATGCTAATTTTAGCTCTAACACTGATGATCCACCTACAAATGTGAACTGACGTTCAAAAATAAAACATTTGAAAACGGACCATTTTCCACATTTCTGAAGCATGACGTAATGGGGGGGTGTTATCTCTTTTGTCGAAAATCAGCCGTTTTTGCTCGAACATTAAATGCCTCCAAATGGTATTTAATTAACTTCCCGAGCCCCTGGAAGCATGAAAATCACTTTAAACATGCTAATTTTAGCTCTAACACTGATGATCCACCTACAAATGTGAACTGACGTTCAAAAATAAAACATTTGAAAACGGACCATTTTCCACATTTCTGAAGCATGACGTAATGGGGGGGTGTTATCTCTTTTGTCGAAAATCAGCCGTTTTTGCTCGAACATTAAATGCCTCCAAATGGTATTTAATTAACTTCCCGGGGTGAAGAAACCCTTTTTGAGAACTCAGAGTGAGTAAATTGGCCATTTTCATGCACTTTTAACCATTCCATAAATCTTGTGTTTTGGGCCCCTGGAAGCATGAAAATCACTTTAAACATGCTAATTTTAGCTCTAACACTGATGATCCACCTACAAATGTGAACTGACGTTCAAAAATAAAACATTTGAAAACGGACCATTTTCCACATTTCTGAAGCATGACGTAATGGGGGGGTGTTATCTCTTTTGTCGAAAATCAGCCGTTTTTGCTCGAACATTAAATGCCTCCAAATGGTATTTAATTAACTTCCCGAGCCCCTGGAAGCATGAAAATCACTTTAAACATGCTAATTTTAGCTCTAACACTGATGATCCACCTACAAATGTGAACTGACGTTCAAAAATAAAACATTTGAAAACGGACCATTTTCCACATTTCTGAAGCATGACGTAATGGGGGGGTGTTATCTCTTTTGTCGAAAATCAGCCGTTTTTGATCGAACATTAAATGCCTCCAAATGGTATTTAATTAACTTTCCGAGCCCCTGGAAGCATGAAAATCACTTTAAACATGCTAATTTTAGCTCTAACACTGATGATCCACCTACAAATGTGAACTGACGTTCAAAAATAAAACATTTGAAAACGGACCATTTTCCACATTTCTGAAGCATGACGTAATGGGGGGGGTGTTATCTCTTTTGTCGAAAATCAGCCGTTTTTGCTCGAACATTAAATGCCTCCAAATGGTATTTAATTAACTTCCCGGGGTGAAGAAACCCTTTTTGAGAACTCAGAGTGAGTAAATTGGCCATTTTCATGCACTTTTAACCATTCCATTAATCTTGTGTTTTGGGCCCCTGGAAGCATGAAAATCACTTTAAACATGCTAATTTTAGCTCTAACACTGATAATCCACCTACAAATGTGAACTGACGTTCAAAAATAAAACATTTGAAAACGGACCATTTTCCACATTTCTGAAGCATGACGTAATGTTATCTCTTTTGTCGAAAATCAGCCGTTTTTGCTCGAACATTAAATGCCTCCAAATGGTATTTAATTAACTTCCCGAGCCCCTGGAAGCATGAAAATCACTTTAAACATGCAAATTTTAGCTCTAACACTGATGATCCACCTACAAATGTGAACTGACGTTTAAAAATAAAACATTTGAAAACGGACCATTTTCCACATTTCTAAAGCATGACGTAATGGGGGGTGTTATCTCTTTTGTCGAAAATCAGCCGTTTTTGCTCGAACATTAAATGCCTCCAAATGGTATTTAATTAACTTCCCGGGGTGAAGAAACCCTTTTTGAGAACTCAGAGTGAGTAAATTGGCCATTTTCATGCACTTTTAACCATTCCATAAATCTTGTGTTTTGGGCCCCTGGAAGCATGAAAATCACTTTAAACATGCTAATTTTAGCTCTAACACTGATAATCCACCTACAAATGTGAACTGACGTTCAAAAATAAAACATTTGAAAACGGACCATTTTCCACATTTCTGAAGCATGACGTAATGGGGGGGTGTTATCTCTTTTGTCGAAAATCAGCCGTTTTTGCTCGAACATTAAATGCCTCCAAATGGTATTTAATTAATTTCCCGAGCCCCTGGAAGCATGAAAATCACTTTAAACATGCTAATTTTAGCTCTAACACTGATGATCCACCTACAAATGTGAACTGACGTTCAAAAATAAAACATTTGAAAACGGACCATTTTCCACATTTCTGAAGCATGACGTAATGGGGGGGTGTTATCTCTTTTGTCGAAAATCAGCCGTTTTTGCTCGAACATTAAATGCCTCCAAATGGTATTTAATTAACTTCCCGGGGTGAAGAAACCCTTTTTGAGAACTCAGAGTGAGTAAATTGGCCATTTTCATGCACTTTTAACCATTCCATAAATCTTGTGTTTTGGGCCCCTGGAAGCATGAAAATCACTTTAAACATGCTAATTTTAGCTCTAACACTGATGATCCACCTACAAATGTGAACTGACGTTCAAAAATAAAACATTTGAAAACGGACCATTTTCCACATTTCTGAAGCATGACGTAATGGGGGGGTGTTATCTCTTTTGTCGAAAATCAGCCGTTTTTGCTCGAACATTAAATGCCTCCAAATGGTATTTATTTCACTTCCCGAGCCCCTGGAAGCATGAAAATCACTTTAAACATGCTAATTTTAGCTCTAACACTGATGATCCACCTACAAATGTGAACTGACGTTCAAAAATAAAACATTTGAAAACGGACCATTTTCCACATTTCTGAAGCATGACGTAATGGGGGGTGTTATCTCTTTTGTCGAAAATCAGCCGTTTTTGCTCGAACATTAAATGCCTTCAAATGGTATTTAATTAACTGCCCGAGCCCCTGGAAGCATGAAAATCACTTTAAACATGGTAATTTTAGCTCTAACACTGATGATCCACCTACAAATGTGAACTGACGTTCAAAAATAAAACATTTGAAAACGGACCATTTTCCACATTTCTGAAGCATGACGTAATGGGGGGGGTGTTATCTCTTTTGTCGAAAATCAGCCGTTTTTGCTCGAACATTAAATGCCTCCAAATGGTATTTAATTAACTTCCCGGGGTGAAGAAACCCTTTTTGAGAACTCAGAGTGAGTAAATTGGCCATTTTCATGCACTTTTAACCATTCCATAAATCTTGTGTTTTGGGCCCCTGGAAGCATGAAAATCACTTTAAACATGCTAATTTTAGCTCTAACACTGATGATCCACCTACAAATGTGAACTGACGTTCAAAAATAAAACATTTGAAAACGGACCATTTTCCACATTTCTGAAGCATGACGTAATGGGGGGTGTTATCTCTTTTGTCGAAAATCAGCCGTTTTTGCTCGAACATTAAATGCCTCCAAATGGTATTTAATTAACTTCCAGAGCCCCTGGAAGCATGAAAATCACTTTAAACATGCTAATTTTAGCTCTAACACTGATGATCCACCTACAAATGTGAACTGACGTTCAAAAATAAAACATTTGAAAACGGACCATTTTCCACATTTCTGAAGCATGACGTAATGGGGGGGTGTTATCTCTTTTGTCGAAAATCAGCCGTTTTTGCTCGAACATTAAATGCCTCCAAATGGTATTTAATTAACTTCCCGGGGTGAAGAAACCCTTTTTGAGAACTCAGAGTGAGTAAATTGGCCATTTTCATGCACTTTTAACCATTCCATAAATCTTGTGTTTTGGGCCCCTGGAAGCATGAAAATCACTTTAAACATGCTAATTTTAGCTCTAACACTGATGATCCACCTACAAATGTGAACTGACATTCAAAAATAAAACATTTGAAAACGGACCATTTTCCACATTTCTGAAGCATGACGTAATGGGGGGGTGTTATCTCTTTTGTCGAAAATCAGCCGTTTTTGCTCGAACATTAAATGCCTCCAAATGGTATTTATTTCACTTCCCGAGCCCCTGGAAGCATGAAAATCACTTTAAACATGCTAATTTTAGCTCTAACACTGATGATCCACCTACAAATGTGAACTGACGTTCAAAAATAAAACATTTGAAAACGGACCATTTTCCACATTTCTGAAGCATGACGTAATGGGGGGGTGTTATCTCTTTTGTCGAAAATCAGCCGTTTTTGCTCGAACATTAAATGCCTCCAAATGGTATTTAATTAACTTCCCGAGCCCCTGGAAGCATGAAAATCACTTTAAACATGCTAATTTTAGCTCTAACACTGATGATCCACCTACAAATGTGAACTGACGTTCAAAAATAAAACATTTGAAAACGGACCATTTTCCACATTTCTGAAGCATGACGTAATGGGGGGGTGTTATCTCTTTTGTCGAAAATCAGCCGTTTTTGCTCGAACATTAAATGCCTCCAAATGGTATTTATTTCACTTCCCGAGCCCCTGGAAGCATGCAAATCACTTTAAACATGCTAATTTTAGCTCTAACACTGATGATCCACCTACAAATGTGAACTGACGTTCAAAAATAAAACATTTGAAAACGGACCATTTTCCAC